>NC_022016.1:41715567-41738681 GCF_000317375.1 Microtus ochrogaster
GAGGGGGTGGGGGAGTGGGCGGTGTCTGGTCCCCCGAGCCCTGGTGCACCTTGAGGACCGGAAGCAGCATGAGCAGTGGACACCACACAGTTCCTTGACTTGGTCTCTGACTCGGTCTCTGACTTGATACCAGCTGTCTGGCTATGACGAGCTCAGCTTCAGCATCTTCCGTAAACTGCAGGAGTTACTACTGTGTTAAGGCTGAAGACACAGTGTCAAGAGGAGAAGGCACTCAGTACAGGTGACTTCCTTCCCCTGCTTGTAGCTCAGTCTCACTACTGTGAGCAGCCGCTGAATTGTGGGGCTGCAGCAGGTTTCTTAGGAGACAGTGTTGTTCCAAGTGTTTGTCGGACAAGAAAATACAGCTTTTGTCCCCAGGATGTCTAATGTCTAGTTTTGAACTTCATTTTTTTTTTTTTTCCTGAGACAGGGTGTCTCAGTGTAGCCCTGGTTGTCCTGGAACTTGTTCTGTAGACCAGGCTGGTCTTGAACTCAGAGATCTGCCTGTCATTGCCTCCTGAGTGCTGGCATTAAAGGTGTGTGCCACCATCACCTGGCTAACTCTATTTGTGTTTATCTAAGGATAATCAAGAAAATAAGATTTACATCTTTTGGTTGCTTGTGTGATTAAGATGTGATTCCTTGCTTGGGTGAATGATGTGCAGAGGGATGGAGGATAAGAAAGAAGGGCAAAGGGATCAAACCAAGGAGGAACTGCTTCCTGTTGAAAAATAACGTGTGGTCAAAAGAAAAGAGACTTTGTTTTGTTTCCATTTTGTTGTTTTTAAGGTGAACAGTGCATTAGCTGAACAAGCAAGGTTATGAGGCAGGTTCCTCATTGTTGGGGCTACTTACTATGATGGCACCTTTGATCTTTTCAGTGCTGTTCTTGCCTGACAGTTCGTTGGGGGGCAATATTTAGGATGTGCGCCATCTTTTTTATGCAGCTCCCGTTTCATTCTTTCCCACACTGGGGATTGAACCTAGGACCTTGAACTTGCGAGGTAGGGGCTTACTAGATTGCCCAGTCTGTCCTTGTACTTACTCAGGAGCCTAACAAGCACTTGAACTGTCAGGATCTTCCTGCTTCAGCCTCCCAAACAGATAGGGTGGGAGGCTTCTGTCATCAGGCCTAGCTCTCTCTATGCACACATAGACACACTGTTCCCTTTACCTACTTACTCCAAGTCATGGTTCTCTTGAATGTGATGACATCTGATAACTGCGGCTAGATTGGCCATCATGACAACATTTACACTAGAATTAATGCTTGAGAGCATATATATGTGAGTGTGTGTGTGTGCTATCACACAATGACTGTTGGTCTAACTCTCAAGTGTGTGTCTATGCACATATACAGGCACCACGGATGAGATGGTCGCTTCCTACGGAGTCAAACTGTCCAAGTTAAAAACTTGGTCTCATTTCTTACATTGATTTACTTATGTAGATGAATACTTTGTATACCCTTACATCTATCTGCACATGAGATGACAGCATGCATCAGAAAGTTGTGAGCTGCCATGTGGGTGCTGGGAATTGAACTCAGGACCTTTGGAAGAGCAGTGAGTGCTCTTAACCACTGAGCCATCTCTCCAGCCCCCTTGGTCTCTTTTAGTAGCTGGGCCATGTCTTCATCGCTGTTGGTCTTAGCTCCCACACCTGGCTCTGATGAGCATGAGATAAGTCGTGCAGAGTGGCAGAGCCTAGCAGAGAGCAAGGGCTGTCAGCATTCAGGGAGTCTGACGTTCACTCGCACTGCTGCTGAAGAGTAGTTTGAATTCTCTGACCTTAGCTATAAAAGTTTTAATCTTTTGGGAGGGGGAATTCTGTAAATATTGCTGTGGTTCTGATTATAACCACATGCTTTTAAAAGAAACATACAATGTCTGGGCTAATATGTATCTGCTTCAGTCCATTCATGTCGAGAGTCAGGGAGACACCATTTAAGCCCTTATAAAAACGATCTATTTTGTGTTTAGGCATTGTTCTGGTCTTTGAGATCCTGCCCTGAAGAATGAGCCCTGAGCAGCACTGCCGTGTTAACACACAAGGTCAAAATCTGAGCAGAGCTGGGCCAGGTGGCTTGCACAGCATGACATTTCGTTCCTGTTGCAGATTTTGATAGCGAGTGCATCTCACACTTCCATCTCCTAACACACAGGCGTGAGTTGCTGTTGGGAGCTGTAGATCTCTGGCCCTCCGACTTTCTTTGCCTACCTGGACCCTTTGCCTGCTGAAGTGAACTGAGCAAAACACCTATGCCTACAGCTGCTCTGAGCAGGAGACCTTGATGGCAGGCTGGAGGGCCTGCAGTTGAAAGATTTCCAGAGCTGGACCTGGCCAAGAATCCTTGTATAAGCTTCCCCTGAGCACAATACAGTGGGCATTGGCATTCTTGTATCAAGGATGACCAGTGTCCATGTCTCTCTCTGTGTGTCTCTGCCTATGTGATTTTAAGTCTCCAGCCCAGTTCCCGGTTTGTGTACCATCTTGTAGTGGCACTGGTGTTACAGGACCACTTCAGGTTTTTACAAGTTGTGATGGAGGTGTCTCAATTCCTTCTCTCATTCATGGGCAACACATTTCACCATTTCAAAGAGGAAAACAACAGTACTTAACATACCACACAGGAAATCATCACTAATGAAGTTAAGCTACATTCTCGATAGCATTTTTTTTTTGATTAAATAGTATTATTCAGTCTGAAAAGTATCACAGGTTAAAGAATTGAAATGTGCCCAAACGGAGTACTCAGATCAAAAGTGCATGATGGCTGATTTAGAAATACCTAAGATACACTCAGTGTGGTAGACTAAATAATCATCCCTTCACATCATACTGCATTAAATCCCGGGAATTTTCAAGCATTGCCTTGTACGGAACTTCTGTGCCTATGACTAAGCAACGAAGAGATTAACTGTGTCTTATCTGGGGATCCTCAGGGCAACTGTTCGTCTTCTTTTAAAGAAAGAGCAGAGGGAAATCTGACTACCTACAAAAGAGAAAGTGACACAAAGGCAGAGCAGAGAGTGTGAAGATGCTGGCCTTGAAGTACTGGGTGCCATGGTCACAAGCCAAGGAGTGTTGGCAGTCTCCAGAAGCTAGAAGGAAACGGTCTCCTCTAGTGGCCTCAGAGGAAGTATGGTCCTGCTGACACTTTAGCTTTGGCCTACTGATACTGATTTTGAACTCCAGCCTCTACATTTGTAAAAGATTAAATTTCCGTTGTTTTAAGACATCAAATCTGAAACAGTAGCCCCAGGAAAAAAATAATATCGTCATTTTAGATTAAAGACAGAAAGGACAGCCACTGACTTCTTTGTCAGCCTTCTCCTGGAATGACGCTCCCTGGTTTTACCATGTCACTTTTGACTTGATAGTCCCCTATTTTCCTTTTGGCCATGGCATATAGGTTTTCTTCTAAAATGATGACTTCTGTGGCAGTTTGGTAGTAGATAAGATGGTGGCCTCCCTTTTACTCCCACAGAAGATGACTCAGATGGTTTTGATGCATGGGTTAAGTTGTAAGGCATTAATCAAGTAGAGTCCAGTGGTGACCCCTATCATAATCCTATATACTCTAGTAACATGCTCACACTTTTTTTTTTAGGTTTACAAACTCTTCCTTGAAGAGTGAAATAAGCAAACCCTTGATGTTTTATTTCCTTTTTCCATGGTCTCTATGGTGACCCAGTCATTTTCAAGACCTTAACATGGGACATTATCTTCACTTGTCAATAATACTGATGAAACGGTCAGCTACATTGCCCTTATTTACAGTCAGCGTATCCCAAGATCCATGTTGAGTGACATGTTTTCTAAATTCCAGGTACATTTCATGAACTTCTCTGTGTGGTGGGATATTTGCACACGGTGTGAAGATGTATTTGCTGTGGCTGGTGTAACAAAGAGCTGAATGGCCAAATAGCTAGGCAGAAAGAGGTTAGGAAGAGGTTAGATGCGACACCTGTATCCTTCACCTCTGGTTGCATCTTTCCACAACTTTAGATCGATAGGCAGGCAGCTGGGTTCCTATCAGACATCTTTTCTGTGGAATGTGCAGAAGCCATCCCTAGTTCGACCCAGTCTATTTCCATCCCCACAGTCCAGACATCTGTTTGCTATCTTGTCTGTAAATATTGACTCAGTTTCCAAGGGCAAGGGTTGAGGTGTCACAGCCCCCTGGCATCGACCTAGGTCCATGGCTGACAAATGCCCCCTGGTAAGGGATGAAAGAACGCAGCCACCCAGTTGCATCTGCCTTGCGGGAGTTTCATTTTAGTGCATGTGGCTGCCCTGCTCCTTTGCACACAACTGAAGTGGTCTATTTGCCCGACAGGTATAATGACTGGCCTTCACAGTGGACCCTTTCTTCTCCTCTTATTTTGCCTGAGACATGAGCTCATGGTGTGATCCAGGATGTCACTATGCAGATCAGCCTGGCCTTGAACTCACAGAAATCTGCCTGCTTCTGCCTCAATGAATTTTGGCATTAAAGTGTGCGCCACCGTGCCCAGCAGCCCTGACCATGTGAAGGGTTATGGATTCTCTGAGGAGCTGTGAATCCCTCAGCTATAACTCTTCCGTGGTCAGCCTGGCCCAGCAATGGCGACGCGGGCTTCTCTCATAGGGTGACGCTCTGGGGTCCGCAGTGAACCAGTGATTGACAGCGAGGCCAACACAGCCCGTCAGGGTCACGCCGCGGAGCCCTGTCGGGGCCCCGAGGGGTCGCGAGCCACGAGCTCCGCTTCGGGTCGGTGTTGGGGCGGCGAGCGCCCCGCCGACGTCACTTCCGGCCGGAGCCAAGATGGCAGCGGCGGGGCCGCGGACGCCGGAGCGACGGCGGCGGCGTCGTCGTCTCTGGTCTCGCTGAGGCGCTGGCACGTCGCTTTCTGGTGAGGGGCGGCGGAGCCTGGGCGGGCGGGCCTCGGGGGACACCGCTCGGTGTCGGTGAGGAGCGTGGGCACCGCGGCGGGGGCGATCGGGCCGGGCGCTAAGGGGGCTGCGGGGCGGGCTGACGCGCCCCCTCCGAGCTTCCACGGAACCGGTGGGGACCGGTGGCGAAAGCTGACCGACGCCTGCGGGCGGCGCCGCGCGGCTCCCGCTCTGAGGGTCTCGAGTCCCCCGCGGGCAAGTTTGGGGTCCGCTTTGTGGCGGCGCTGCAGAGTCGGGGTGCGTGGCTTGCGGGCTTGGAAGGGTCCGCACGTGGGCCCCGGGCGGTCCCCATCGGTGGGGCTGTGAGCTCGGCTCTGCTCTTTTGTGTCCCGCCCGAGTGTCTGGGCGCATCAGCATCCCCCGACTTGGTTCTGTGCCTCGAGTCTTTGTGTTTTCCCGTATAGTTTCTGTGTGGCGTGAACCTGGCAGTGGTCCCCGTGAGTGTTTCCCATCGACCCACTGGTGCGTATGTGCGTGTGTCACAGGTGTGCACTAACATATGTGTGACTGATTTCGGTTAGTCAAAAGATCGGTCTACCATGTCTCTGACTGAGGATGACAAGTGAGACACGAAATTCACCTAACAGGTCAGTGTTCTTCCACGATCCACGCGTGAAGCACTAGCCCACGGCCTGCTACCATTGGGTCGGACCTCTTGAGCATTGGGAACAATCCCACTGAGAACCGGGAAGCCCCGTTGTCCCTTACTACGAAGTTAGAATTTGCACCTGGAGAAATGGGGTTCCTCCCACCCCCCATGTTTCATATTTTGAGGGTTTGGGTGTATTTGACCTATGCACTTGCCTTTTTGCTGAATCCCAGTGCCTTGCCCTTAGAACCCTTTAGCAAGACCCTGGAATGTTTCTGTCTGGAACAAAATGTCTCCAGAGCATGACTTAAGATGTATCTCAAAGTTTTTGTTTACTTCGGGATTATTGTTTAAAGTAACATTTTACAGCAAAAGGAATTTACCAATGGTTCTTTTACCTACAATAGCACAGACTATGGTTTCAAACGTCCTGCCCACGGTGGTATTAAAAAAGGGATAGGAAGTTTGCATCCAGATATTAAGGAGGAACTAAGAGTCATTATGTTGTTTTCTTCTCTGTAGAGTTCTGTTTTTGAGACCGAATGTAGCTGCTACCTTCCAGGCTTTCTTACAAACACCTTATTCGATTAAAAAAAAATCTTTCCCATGTGAAATTTCAGCTTAGCTTTGAAGACCTTTTTAGATCATTTTGTAAGTTCCCTTTCTTTCAAGCCCTGGGAATAGAGCTGTAAACCCATTGTTGGAAGCAACACCCGATTGCATTTGGTGTTATTTTAGGGATCTATTATTTTGCTTTAGGCCATTGATGCACTTAGGAAAGTTCCTAGACCCAGGGATAGAACGACAATGCTCAATGTTTGCTGTTTGTTGATGGAAGAGCTGGCTTCATTTGGGTTTGTTTTGTGTTTTTACACAGTGCTCAAGATACTAAGGGGCAACTTTGTAATAATGTATTGGATCTGTAAGCACCAAACAGCAAAGCAGTCTCACTGTAAGACAGTTGGAAAACAGAAAAGCACAAAGAAGGAATAGAAAGCAGGCATAACCTTCCGCCTCCACAGATAGCCATTGTTAACATTGTAGCAGATTGTCACCAGCCCCTCATGGTGTGCCTGCTTGCATTTCTTTATGCACACACATTCATTTATAGAAGCATTCGCGTCTGTATTACATTTTATACAGAATTGATATGTTGTGTGTATTGATGTAGCTTGGCTTCCATGATGCTGTTGTAAGTGCGCATCTGTCTTTAACTGTTCTTCATTTTGATGTTTAATGGCTGTCTGATATGTGGACGTGCTGTCAATTATCAACCAATTCCACATTGATCTGTAAGGCTTCTAAAGCCTGACATTTTCTTTTCATTAAAATTTGTATGTTTTTTTTCTCTATGATGAACTTTAAAATTCTGTAGTTACCCAAGATGTGAAAACTGAAAAAAAATCTGCTTTTTAGCATCTGTCTACATGTTTTTGGTTTCAGCTACCTTCCTGAGAAGTACAGTCCGTTTCAGCTCCCCGTTTTCTCTGCCGCATCTGTGTAGCTCACATGCATGTGCACATAGTTTCTTTTGATGATTATTTTACACTGGTTACTTATTTATTCATGGGACTATTTCTTCAGAATGCTGCTATCTTTTCAAGTTTAGATCTGGCTCAGACACCTTTCAGGGTCTGGTAAATCACAGTTGCCGGAGTGGAAAGCACCTTGGATTATTTACTGTCTTTTGACTAGCTCCATGTTAGTTTTAATACATGTACCAGGGGAAGAAAGCCCAGCAGCAAATCTGCAGCATTCTCTAGAAAATGACAGAGTATGTGGACATTGAGGAGGATATGTCAAACCTGCATGCAGAGATCATCTACAGGGACTTCTGAGTATGAAGGGGAAAGTACCTGCTGAGTGTGGCTTCTGCTCCTGCTGACGTGTATTTGGTGCCTTCATAATTTGTGTGCTGGCCATCAGCAATTACAGTGCCTGGTGTCGTGCCCTCATGCTTGCCTTTTGAAGTTAGGAATTTTTAGTTAGAACTATAAAACATGGTTTTCATAGAGCAGGCTGGGGAAAGCTACTGAGTCTGTTAGTAGGGATAGCATATTTAGTTCCAATAAAACTTTACTTTTCAGCTACTGTACTGTTGACATTTGGACTGTGTTTTTTACTGTGTCTTTGTTGGAGGTATCTCTCTTGTCCATGATGGAATGCTTAGCAGCAAACCCACCCCATAAAGTGCCAGTGGTTCCTCCCTCAGTTGTGACAAGCCATGAAGTAAGTCACTAGACATTGCCAGGTGTCCATTGGGGAGACAAAAATTGCACGATTCTCAACTACCTCATTGACTGACAGTTCCTTTGCTGGGTGGTTGAATCATGGCAGCAGTTAAGGCTTCTCAAAGAGCTCTAAGAATAGATGCTATGATTTATACCTTGAAGGAGGGAATGGGCTTCCTATCCAAATTCCTTTCAGCGTCGGCTTTTGTGATTACAGAGCAGCTCACTCTCTGCAGTTGAATATTGGCATCGTTTCGTGGCAAGAGATATGGTAGTGTGAGATAGCCTGGAGATTATGAAGTTTTCATGACATGGGATTGGCAGTCCCAGTATGCAGATTAAATCATTATGAAATTTAAATAAATTTGCATAGAGTTGATGGATGGTGAATAATTTAAGCATTTGTTCTATTATGCTGAATAGCACAGAAATAACTCTTTTCTTCTAGAAAATGAGACTTGAAGCAACTCCTTGAAGATTGATAATGAAAGCCAAATTGTGCTTTTTCTAAAATCTCCTTTTTTTTCCTTTCCTTAAAAACAAACAAAAAACCAAAAAAAAACCTAACCAGTGTGGGTTATGCACAGAAACTTGTCCTAAGGAAGGAAAGCTTTCTTTTGGAATGCTTACCTGACACCAGTGCATTACATTTTAATAATAGGTAATTGATCTTCATGAGAAATGTGTCATTAATGCACTTTCCACTGGGGGAGAAAATATGTCTCCAAATCTTTATTCTTAATCATTCTAAGTAAAAATTGTATTGCTTGTGGTTCTCTTTTATTTATTTATTTTTGGTTGTGAAATGATATTTAATCATAATGCACCATTAAATAAAATATATGAAAAAAAACCCCTGCCTTTGGAGCTGTAATTAGTAATGAATGGTTTTTCTGAATTACAGAAATATCTGAAAAATTCCAGTGCAGTGAATACATGTATCATTTAAGTATTTTTTCTTAAAGGGAATGGTCTTCTTCTCCACCTCCTTCAAGAATGAGTTAGAGCCATTGTATATAGTCCGCCTGGTTACTACAATGATAAATGCTTATTTTTTCCTTAATTATACTATGTAAGTAGTAGTTCTTTGGATCTTGGTTCATGTCATTCCTGTACTATGTTCTCATTTCTTGCCCCTGGAATGTGCAATAAAAAAGTTTTATTGAATCTATATTTTCCAACTATTTTGGTGAAAAGAATATTTTGTAATCCTTGCAATAAATCATATTAGGCTTTGCTTTAAAAGAGCTGAATTACTTCTTGGCACAGTGTGTCCAAAATATGTAAAGCTAAATGGAAACGTTAGCTTGATTACTGTGGGCAGCCCATCTGGAAATTGGTAAAACCTACATATTTTATATGTACTTACATGTAGGTTTTCTAAGAGTGTCTCATGGGAAATTAATTTAAATGATACTTTCAAAATTGGAAAAGAATTGTGAGGTTTCCCAAACCTGTATGTACTTGAGCATGAATTCTGTATGTTTCTTTTTTTTTTTCGAGACAGGGTTTCTCTGTGGCTTTGGAGCCTGTCCTGGAACTAGCTCTGTAGACCAGGCTGGTCTCGAACTCACAGAGATCCACCTGCCTCTGCCTCCCGAGTGCTGGGATTCTGTATGTTTCTTAAGACTGTATTCAGACAATGTATATTAAGCATATTTTGGAGACCATAAAAATGACATTTAAATTGGTTCTCTGAGGCTTAAAGACTTTGCCATAATTCGACAAGTCTTGGCTTGCAAGATAGAGGTTTTGAAAAGGAAGGCTCTTGGGGGTAAATTTAGATGCTTAATTGTGAAGCCCTGTTCCCACGTTAGAAGATATGGGGATATTGTCTGCATATAGCTCTGTTTTCTCTGTAGCTTTGGAACCTGTCCTGGAGCTAGCTAGCTCTTACAGGCCAGGCTGGCCTCGAACTCATAGAGATACGCCTGCTTCTGCTTCCCAAGTATTGGGATTAAAGGTGTGCACCACCCCAGCCCAACTTTCTTTTCTCTTCTTAATGTTTGCAAAGTGGGGGACAGATAATACCCCCCACCCCCCCCACTAGGATATTTTGATCTGAATATGTAAAGAATCCGCAAGCAGGGCCAGTAAGATGACTCAGCATGTTAAGGCTCCAGGACCCAGTAGTAGAAAGGATTAACCCAGGGGTTGTCCTTTAACCTGTGATGCCTACACACACACGCGCGCGCGCGCGCACACACACACACACACACACACACACACACATAAGAACACTTTAAAAACCCGGACCTTTAATCCCAGCACTCGGGAGGAAGAAGCAGGCATATCTCTGTTTGAGGCCAATCTGGTCTACAAGAGCTAGTTCCAGGCCAGGCTCCAAAGCTACAGAGAAACCCTGTTTCGAACCCCTCCCCCTAAAAAAAAAGAACACTTTAAAAGATGCAAGAAGTTTATTGTTTTTGAAAAACCAACATTATTCCTTTTGAAAACCAACATTCCAGTGTAGTGTGTCTTGAGAGATAATGTGATGTTGTTGAGAAAATTGTCCTTAGGCTTTTCGACCCCCCACCCTACACACGCACACACACACACACACACACACACACACACACACACACACACACACACACCGGACATAGCACAAGAGGCAACTGTCTTCCCACAGAGTCAAATCCATGTCTTCTCCTCCGGACATCGTCTCTCTTGGCAGTCCTCTTTCTCGAGGCACCCCAGTGAGACTAAAAATCTCTGCAACTATCCCTGACCTCCATGCCAGTCTGCAAGGAGACCAGTTTTCTCCTCTGACTGGTGTAGCTTTCTTTGGGAATGCCTGCCCTCTTCGGAGCATCAGATGCCGACATGGAGCTCACCCTCAGCACTTCCACTTCAGTCCATCCCTGTTCCCGACGGCTGTGTTTTTCAGTGCCTTCACAGCCTCCCTGTTAGTCACCTTCTTTCCACACTCTAGATTATTTCCGCCATCTCTTGTTTCCTGTAAACTGTAGTGTGGAGACTTTTGTGTGTGTGTGTCTTTTCAGTTATCTTGTGTGATTCAGGCTCTACTAGCTTATTAGCTTTGGTCTCTTTGCGTAAATTTTCCTTAAATACCAGACTATATTTTGTTTATGGTGTCTCCTCAGTCAGAAAGGCTCCGTTGCTCCTCCCAGGTGAATAAGGCCTTCCTAACGGACTGTCCTGAGACCATCTGTCCTCCTCCAGGTGACGTGGCCTTTGCTTTTCGGCAATCCCGCTTCTGACTTAGCCTGCAGACAGACCTCCAGGGCTTGGGAGCGGGCTGAGAGGGCAACAGTATCTGGAGAGCCCTACTGTGCTGGGTTGGTTTTTTGTTGCCTTGACTCAAGCTAGGGACATCTGGGAATGTCATCTGAGAAAGTTTCTCTGCCGGACTGTTGTGTGGGCGTGTCTGTGGGGACTCTCTTGATTGTTAATTGATGTGGGAGGGTCCAGTCCACTGTGGACAGTGCCAGCCCTGCGAGGGTAGTCCTGGGTTGTATAAGAAAGCAGGCTGAGCAAGGCAGTAAGTAGCTTGCCTACATGATCTCTGTTTAAGTTCCTATCCTGACTTCTCTCAGTGCTGGGCTGAAGCGTAAGAAGGAATGACTCCTTTTGTCCCCAAGTTGCTTTTGATCAGCAACAGAAAGCAAACTAGGACGCGTACCACAAGGTCAAGTTCAGATTTGCCCTGGAATGCAAAGCCCCCTGGAACTGTCCTCATCTTTTTTATTCTTTCTTTCTATACCCTTGCATGCAGGGCACTATTGTACTGAACATAGCCGACCAATATCAAGAGATTTCATGTTTTTATCATCAACTCCTAGACATTTACTTTTATGTTGAATTGAGAACTATTGCCAGCTGGTGATGGCCTTTAATGCCAGCACTTGGGAGGCAGAGGCAGGTGGCTCTTTGTGAGTTCAAGGCCAGCCTGGTAAGTTATTTTGAGGAAATGTACCTATCTTAAAACAGTAACAACAACAAAACAACTCCTGTGTATTCAATTCTTAAACTGTAGATCATTGTATTCACTTTGTAGACCGAAGGTATTGCTACTGATTTTAAGTGGTCTTGAGAACAGTGGTTGCCCATTTAGAGTGTAAACCCCAAACCTCAGATTATACAAACTAGCTCCAATCCTAAATGAAAAACCCCTCACTGACGTGACACGAATCCTGTGATGTCCATGTGGCAGCAGTGTGATCAAGCACAGTGCCAGCAGCAGCGGTGGCGGGTGTAGGTCACAGTTCTCGGCTTCTCTCCTGTAGTCTCAGGAAGCCATCGTGGGTCTGAGTCCTGTACACGATTAGTTTTCTTGTGTTCCGCAGTGTGTGGAAAGCCTTGAGAGCACAAGCTGCCTCCGAAGCGTGAGAAGATGAAACCTTTGGGAGTCTCTGAGTTAAATTTGCACTGGGGTGACATGCTCACCATGTTCATGTTGCAACTCTTAGCAGGAGTCTTGAATATCTCTTACTCTTCAGTGTTTAACTATAAAGGCAGTGCTGTATTGGGAACTCTCGTGGGAAAAGTTACTCGAGGCGATCAGCTGAGACTTCGTAGTTATGAGTTAGACTCACTTTAGACATTCTTTATGAGGCTTGTCTTTTGAGGGTTTGTGAAGAATTGATTTTACTTCCTTTTCCAATAATTACAACTTTTTATACAACTAACAAAATGTCAGGAATCTTTTAGTTGAAACTTCTTTATGCTGGTGCCGCTTTGCAGAATGTGCAGTCAGCAGTGGGTCGCAGTCCTTTGGTTGGACCCTTGTAACTCTGGATTTGTAGTGGCCCCCAGGCAGAGCACAGGGTTTGAGCAGAAAGCACAAGTGCTCCTGCCCCGTTCCCGCCTCTGTGCTGATATTTACATCTGCAGTGTTTTTTGACAATTAGTCTTTAAAATAAGGAAAATTTTGGTTCAAGGATGTTTTGGTGGGATAGGATTATTTCTCCCAGGAAAACTGACACTGATCTTCTTGTTCTTGGTCCAGTGAGGGGGATATCTGCTGCTACAGCGAGAGATAAGATAACCCATAGTATAGTAGGCTTGACACCCACGGCGGAGGAAATCCCACGTCCAATGACGTCTGCCCTAGGTATATGATGAAGGGAATAAGGGAGAATGCTAATAGATGTCTTTACTCTCCACAGCAGATGATAATCTACAATGGCCAACATTTATCTCTAAGCTTAGCTCTGTTAGTGGGTGCTAGAACCTTTTTCCCCTCTACAGTGCTGGGGTTTGGACCCATTATTTCATACATGCTAGGCAAGTACTCCAAAGTTCTCCCTACCTGTTTTCCTCTCAGCGCCCCACCCCCCATCCTTTGTTTCTCTTCAGATACTGGTGAGCCTCCCATGGATGTCAGCCAGGCATGGTATATCAAGCTACAGTGAGACTAGGAACCTCCTATTCTCTTAAGGCCAAATGAAGCAATCTGGTAGGAGGGGTGGGTCTTAAAAGCAGGTAGTGGAATCAGAGACAGCCCCGCTCTCACTTAGGAGTCTCCCGCAGAGATCAAGCTACACAGCTGTAGCATATATGCAGAGGGCCCAGGTCAGTCCCATGCAGGCTTCCTGGTTGGTGTTAATTCAGTCTCTTTGAGCTCCTGTGAGCCAGGTTAGTAGATTCAGTGAATTTACTTGTGTGCTCTTGATCCTGCTGGCTCCTACAATCCATTTTCCCCCTCTCACAGGATTCCTCAAGTTCCCCCTAATATTTGGCTGTGGGTCTCTACTTGTGTTTCCATCGGTTGCTGGGTCAGCCTCTGATAACAGTTGACTGAGGCACCAGTCTATGAATATAGCAGAATATCATCAGGAATCATTTCGTTGACTTTTGCCAGTTGTATTTGGTTCTCTCCTAGGTCTCTAGGGTAAGCTTCCTCTTAGGATAAGTATCTCTAGCTGGGCCAGTCATCAGTTGGTCACGCCCACATTTTCTGCACTATCTTTACCCCAGCACATCTTGTAATTGCTTTTACCTACTTTCTTTATTTTTTATTTGTGTGCGTGTGTGTGTGCGTGCACGCGTGTGTTCGTGAGTGTATGCACGTGGGCACAGAAGGAAGGGAGAGGACAACTTTGGTGTTGGTCCTCACCTTCTACCTTGTCTGAGGCAGGATTTCTTATGCGTTGCTGTGTATGCCAGGCTAGCTGGCTCGTGAGCTTCCCAGGACTCAATCTATCTCCTTGCCCTGTCTCTGAGCAGGGATTACAGACAAGCATGCTAGCTAGCTATTGTGCCCAACTTTTAAATGGGTTCTAGGAATTCAAACTCAGGTCCTCACATCTGCATGACAAGTAAGTATTTTACTCATTGAGCCATTTCCTCAGCCCACTTTATATTTCGAGAGAAGGTCTCTCACTTACAGGAGCTTGCTGATTGAGGAGGCAGGCTGGCCAGCAAGTACCCAGGCCCCTCATGTGTCGGCACTGGATTATGTGTGCTGTGGCACCTGGCTTTTTTACAAGAGTGCTAAGAATTGAACTGAGGTTCCCACACTTATTCAGCAAGCAATTTTGCAGTTGAGTCATTTATCCAGCCCCTTTTGTTTTAAAGCAGCGGTTCTCAACCTTCATATGAAATGCTGCAACCCTTTCATACAGTTCCTCATGCTGCGGTGACCCCACCATAAAATTATTTTTTGTTGCTACTTCATAACTGTAACTTTGCTACTGTTATGTATTGTAATGTAAGTATTTGTGTTTTTGGATGGTCTTAGGTCACCACGGTGAAGGGGTCATTTAACCCCCAAAGGGGTCATTACCCTACCAGATGAGAACCACTGTTGTAGAGCAAAAAATTCCATTTGGTTGGAAAGCCCCTGGGTGCCTGCAGTCTAAATGCAGGTTTATATTACTTTCTTAGGATGTCAACTGGTCTCTTACTTGACATTTTAATATGATGGTGTTTAATTGTTTAAGGCCCTCTAGAGTCGAGGGCTGTTGACCTCAGAGCTCTGTAACTTACATATTTTCAACAGAGCTCTTAATCAGCCCCATTTTCTCATTTGTGTCTGTGGCTCTGGGAAGAGGAGGCCAGGGTTTTCAGTCTGCTGCATGGAAACGGTGTTCACCTGTATCAGCTCTTTAAACCCCATGTCCTAAATCAGGTTTGTGTCTCAGAATACTCTGCTGTGCACATTGAGGGATCTGGAGCCTGGGGCAGTTGCTGGTGCTCCGGGCCACGTGATGGAAATCAGTGTACTGCAGTTTGAGAACACTTGAGGGCTCTCTGTTACCAGCCTGTCCCTGAGCCTCTGTAGGCTGAGCAAGGGATCTGCTGCTGTCTCTGTGATCTCTACCACCTCTCTCTTTGGTATTGGGTGGAAGTCCTGGGGAGGGGGAGAGACAGGTTTCAGCAGAGGCCACACCCAGTGAGTCAGATTTTGCTCAGTCTTCCTGCTTTCGTGATCTACACACAAACACACAGGTCTCCCTGTTCTTAAAGCGCTACACATTTCAGTATAGTTCCTGCTGCAGTTTATGTAACCTGGTAATACTGCCTGCATTTTCTTCTCTGTTTTGGCAGCACTGCAGCTTTGCACATGCTCTGCAAACATGCCATCAACAAGCCACTCATATAATTTCTCTCTTCAAGGAAAAATTGGGGCTTTGTATTTTTAGGGTGAAACTTAAGTGATTTGTGAAATTATATTATTTTGGGAAAGGAAGATGGACGTGTTTTTTTCTGAGCAGGTGTAGTGTGAGCAGTGCCTGTTTCCGTCGTGGCCTGCTGGTGCCACCCTCCTGGTAGGGATCCTGACGATTCTGGTGGTGTTTGTAAATTGATAAAATCTGGTTTTGAGAAGTCAGCATGATTTTAATTTTTCATTTTTAAGTTTCTGGTGAGAGTGTTTTGGTCAGAGTAAACCAGTTAGGAAATCTGCTAGGCTAAAAGCTCCGTCTCCATATTGTTTGCTGCCATGATGTTTACTTTGTAGTGATTAGACTATTTTTATAATAATTTGTTATTATTAGACTTGTGAGACTCCTTTCACAAAATGCTGTTTCCAGACCTTTCCCTTGTCCTACCTTGTCTGTGTTTATTGCAGTTCTAGCCTAGCTCTAACAGTGTTTTAGTTCCTTGCACCTCATCTGTCTTCATTGCAGTTTGGTCTAACTCTGGCACAGCATGCTGGCTCCTGTGCTGATGATTGTTTTATTCTTTGTCTACGAGCTTCCGGAGTCTTACAACTCAGTAATCACTACTGATTCTTGATGTTACAATGTGGGAAAAATTAGGCCAGTGAGATGGCCTAGCAAGTAAGGGCATTTGCCAGCAAGCCAGATGACTGAACTTTGGTCCCTGGAAGTTTCTGGAAGGAAAGAATCTACTGACTCCCGCAGTAGATTGTCCTCTGACCCCTACATGCACACAGTGGCAAGCACACACATGCAGTAAATGAATGCAATTTAAAAGAGACAGCCTTGAAGTTACAGTAGTTTTCAAATAAGAACCAAAGAGCTAAAGCAACCCAGAAATAACTACAATGAGGGATTTGTGGGTGAACATACTTTCATCATTTTTCCTTTCTTCTAGACTTTGAGTTTTTTAAAAATGATTGCTTTTCCTCTAGCTTTGTAAAACTCCTAAGTTTGCAGATGTGCACAAAGTTAGCATAAGCAGTGTCACATGTTTGGTTTGTGCTGGTGTGTCTGTCCTTAGGTAGACTCTGCTCTGTTGCAGAAGACGCTGAGTGCCTACGGGTCTGTGCATACCCAGGGGCTGGAATGTCACTTATCACTTCATTTTCAGGTCTCTGGAACGTGTTGCCAGTTGTTCAGATTGTTTTGTTACTGTGAGAGACCAGTAATTTTTAGTTTAGTTTTTTGCTACTGAACCTTAATACTCAAGTCACCTTTATATATTAACAAGTTAATATTGGTAAGGATGATTTGCTCTGGAATTTCAAAGTAGTACTTTGAAAAGTATAGTTGGATGTGTTCAAGTTCTTTGCCTAGCATGCCAGAAGTCCTGGGTTTTATCCCTAGTACTTTATAAGCTAGGCAGGGCAGCATACGCTATAATCCCAATTCTCCAATGGCAGAGGTAGGAGGATAGGTTTGTTTTTTTTTCTTTTTTAAATATGTATCTTGTCTCTTGTAGCCCAGACCAGATACTGTTTTTAAAAAAAGTTGCTGGAGAGATGGTTTGGTGATCAAGATCACTTGCTGCTTTTTCAGAGGACCCAGACTTAGCTCCCAACACCCATATGGTGGTGGCTCACAATCATCCGTAACTCCAGCTTTAAAGGATTAGACATTTTTTTCTGATCTCTGTGGACACCAGGCACCTACATGATGTATGAATATATATATGTACACACATTTATTTATTCAGACAGAACACCCATATTCCTAAAGCAAAATAAATAAATCTAAGAAAGAAATAAGTACATGCATGTGATTAGAACTTTAGAAACACAAGGTGGAGCTGAAGTGTGTGCCTTTTCAGTGGTCCCTGCTATTTGTGACTGACTGATTCACAGACTCAGACTAAGGCATCTGTCTACTGTACTTTTTCTACCTCTTTTCAGTATGTAGTAGTATGTAGAAAGTCAGAAACACTGAAGCTTTTAGTATTAAAAAAGAATTTGCGGGCCTGGAGAGCTGGCTCAGCAGTTCAGCGCACTTGTTCTTATGAAGGACAGGAGTTGGTTCCCAGCACCTGCGTGATAGCTCACAACCTGCTCTAACTCCACTTGCAGGAAATATCCAGTGCTTGCTTCTAACCTCTGTGGGCACCAGGCATTCGTGTGTTGTACATACATACAAACTAAATCTTAAAAAAGTTACAAAAAAGCATTTGCTGGATTTTTTTTTGGTTTTTTTTTTTTTTTTTTTTGAGACATGGTTTCTCTGTGTAACACACACACTCTGACTGTTCTGAAACTTGCTCTGTAGACCATGCTGGCCTTGAACTCACAGAGATCCACCTGCCTCTACCTCCCAAGTGCTGGGATTTAAAGTGTGTGCCACCACCACCCTGTGCTGGAATGGTTTTGAAGATATGTGTGAGAAGATTCTTCCCTGCCTCTGCACTGACAGGGTCCATTGTGGATCTCTTGTGGATAAACTTTGCCTTTGAGATGCCGTACATTAGCTAAGCGGGAATGTGGAAGTGGTGCTTTCCCAGTCAGTGCTAAGGTCAAAGTACTGCCAGGGCTTTGGGGTTTTTGAGCAGTGCTGGTGGATCCTTAAGAAAGTTACTTCAGAGTAGTGTTTGGACTTTGTCATTGCTACAGATAGCACATGTGCTTCTATTCCACTAGTCACGTGATTCCTACAGACCCTTGTTCTCAGCTCCTTAGCTTGTGTTTGGGAAGGTATGCAGGTTTTAAGTTGTGAAAATGATTGTGGTACTCCTGGCATTGATGGGCCAGGGTAGTGCTAAATGCCTATAAATGAAAGACAGGCTCAGGCCAGGGGCTGTTCAGTTCAGTACACAGTGATACTTGTGGAGAGACTGCCCAAGTCTCCCTTTTGGTGTTGTTAGAGATAGGGTCTTGCTAGGTTGTTCAAGCTTGTCTTTACCTTCTAGACTCAAGAGTGATCCTCCTACCTGGTTTCCTGTGTAGCTAGGGTGACAGGCACACACTACTGTACATGCCTTTACTTAGCATATTTTAGAGAGAATTTAACCTAGAAAAACAGGAAGGCTGGGGAGATGGCATCAGTGGATAAAACACTCTTTGCAAACATGTAAGGACTGGAGTTTGGATTCCCAGCACCCATATACAAATAGTGGCTTCCCTGTCTATAATCTCAGCATTCAGGAGGTCGAGTGGGATCCCAGGGCAACCAGCTATGTAGACTAGCTGAGTCAGCAAGTTCTGGGCCCAGTGAGAGATCCTGACTGAGTAAATAAAGTGGAGAGCCATTGAGGAGATACCTGATGTCAACCCATTGGCTTCCACATAAACGTGCACACAAGTTTACAGACACTTGCACACAGCTGTGCCCCTCACATGCGAACATGTGTGTACACCCCTGACACACACACTACATACATACATACATACATACATACATACATACATACATACACTAAAAAATCAGCTGGGTAGTCTGTTGGGCTTATAATAGCCTTGATACTGCGCAATGTTGTTTTAAAAAGGTACGCTTATTTATGTTATTTGTGTATATTTATGTGTGGGTGCATGTATGCCTGTGTGTGTGTGTGTGTGTGTGTGTGTGTGTGTGTGTGTGTGTAGGTCAAGACAACTGGAGGGATTGGGTCTTTCTGTTCACATGTGTTCTAGGAATTGAACTGAGGTCAGGCTTGGCAGTAAGTGCCTTTACCTACAGATCCATCTCCCTGGGTTTTGAAGTTTTAGGTATGTAATTTATCATGTTGGGAATCAGGAGGGAAAAAGAAAAAAAAAGGATGTGTTTTTTAGTGGTTTTAGGATTAGAAGTGACAGAGAAGGGAGTCCCTTGAACATAAGTATGTAGTGAACTTTTAATAAAAGGCGTTAAGATCCTTATATTTTCCAACAAGAAATGATCAGTGGGTATAGGTGGATACTGCTCTTTTGTTTCATGGCCACTCAAACCTGAATAATCTCACAGAAACTCTGTTAATTATAACACTGTTTGGCCTATTAGCTTAGGCTTCTTATTAACTAACTCTTACATCTTAAATTAACCCATTTCTGTTATTTTATGTTTTACCACGAGGCTTGTGGTTTGTTACTTCTTGTTTCTTCGGTGGCTACGTGACATCTCCTTGACTCCATGTACTCTCTCTATATATCTTTATTCAGATTTCCTGCCCGGCTTTACTCTGCTAAGCCATTGACCAAAACCAGCTTTATTCATCAACCAATACAACAACCACATATACAGAAGGACATCCCACATCATCTCCCCTTTCCTGTCTAATTAAAAAGGTTTTAATTTTAACATTGTAAAATTACATATACAAAACAGTTATCAAGCAAGAATTATAGCTACAATATTTAGTCCAGTTACATTTGGCAAATTAAGAAAAATACTTTATCCTATCTTTGTTAGTCAAAAGTTTTATGTCTAATTTATCTTTTGTCATAACAAAGAAACTATATGTCTTCAACTCTTCAATGACCCCAGAAGGATTTAATATTACCTAAGTAAACAGGAAGTGTTTACTTTTCAAACACTTTCAAAACTCTAGAATTGACAAGAGACATCTTGCTGACTGGACAGTCACCCAAAGTTCTTCTGTCACATTGGGGCATCCATCTTTAGCCTATTGGTCCATAGTATCTTGGCAGACTTTTCCATGAAGCAGAAAATTTGGTTTATCTTGTTAGTTAGTTTGTCACTTTCTTCTGTATCCTGCAGAATGTCTGGCAATTTTTTCTGTGAAGTGGGAACACTGAAGGACCATCCCATCTTTTGGAAAGTTCAGCAGTCATTTTTTTGTGGGTCCTGCATGTCCAGTTTATACAGCATACCATTAAACAGTCCAGGCAAGAGCAGTTTCTTGCCCAAATGGCTAACAAACTCCATAAGGACCCTTTTCGATGCCCATCTTCCTCTTGAAGTAATTGGTGCTGCCAAAAGCAGACATGTCTCATTGTCCAGAAAAGTCTAAGTTCTTAAAACATTTTAAATGCCAATTCTGTAGGTCTTTGAAGCATTGAAGATTATTTATCTAACTGAAATATATCTCTGCATATCTGGAAAACCTAACATGACTAAGAGTTTATTATAAATTACTATTTACTAAGCTGTATTTTTAAATTATATATTGCATTTTTAAATGAGCTGTACAAATACAATGCCTTAAAGAAGAGTAGAAATATGCATATAACTAAATTGACCGTAAATTTGTATCAATACACCAAAGTCCATACCAATGTAAAGTACTTATCTATATAATATTCCCCGTTAAATGAAAACAAATAAAACATTTATAAACAATCATTTTGGAAATTTGGGCTTAATTTTCTCTAAACTGCTTCCTGCCTTTTGTTGAGCAAAGTATTTTTAGGATTTACAGAGAACTTTCAGGGGGTCTTGTTCCATCAAACCACATTAGCCTGGAAGGAATCTACAGGTTCTCATCTTTTGTGGAAACAAAAGCAGAACCTCTTTTCCAAAGCAACATACCCTTAGACTTAAATTTTGCAGTCAAGATACCTTATGTTGGTTTAACTTAGCAACTCCCAGAATCAAATGTGTCTCTGTAGTCAAAAAATTCAAAGAAAACACAATAATATACATATTCCAGACTTTGTATATTTTCCATCTTTACATGGCTTATTTTTCTTTTCTCCTTTCTATACTCTTTTTCTTCTCTCTCCCAAGTCTATGTACTTTTTAAAAAACATACTATGACCCTTTCAGAGGTTTATTTTTGTCTGAATCTGTCTTTATTGCACATCTTTTCTAACAAGGAGCATTTTAAAATGGTAAGAAGTGTGGTCACAGTGGTCCTGGATGCTGACTCTGCCTCCCTCAGCCTTTCAATAGAGGTACCATACATCAGCTCTGGGACTACTGGGTAGGAGCCACGCTCATCACCTCAACTCTGGAAAGGAACATGCAGCACATAAACCCCTTTTGTCTGAGTAAAAGCTAAATCTATCATGCAGTGTGCTGCATGGCCTGGATGTGTCTTCGTGTATGGTAGAGGGAATCCAACATGCATTTATGCCTGTGTACACCTAGCAGACCTAATTTAGCTGCTTGCCCAGGCAGGGGTGCTTAGTGGCAGGCATGCTCTCAGCTACTTCCCTCCTAACCCTGAGTGGGTACACAAGCACCGGAACCCGAAGTGTGTTGCTGGCCATGCATATTAGCCCCAAATGTATGGACTCCATTTGTAGATGGAGGCTGCTCTTTTTTCTTGGCCTCCTGGACCCAAATAAACACACTGAAGCTATATTAATTACAACACTGTTTGGCCAATGACTCAAGCATATTTCTCTTACACCTTGAATTAACCCATTTCTGTTAATCTGTGGATTGCCACGAGGCTGTGACTTACCAGAAAGGTTCTGGGTCTTTCTCCTTCGGCAGCTACATGGCATCTCCTTGTCTCTACCTGCTTTCTCTCTATATCGCTGTTCAGATTTCTTGCCTGGCTTTGCTTTGCTAAGCCATTGTCTGAAACAGTTTTAGTCATTAACCAATGATAATAAGACATATCCACAGCATACAGAGGGGAATCCCAAATCAAGTGGGCTTTTGTTTGGACAAGGAGGAAGCAGGTAGTGTGGGAAGTCTTAGAATATGCTTCATCATGTAACAATTCGAGTTACATAGTAGGTTTTTTTTCCCCATTAGAAAAAGTTGCCACTTATTAAGCTAATGCTTCAAAGAATGAAATGTTTTAAGTGCTGCACTGTCTTATCTGGTCCAGTATCAGATAGCAGATAACTTCTGTTTGGGTTGTGCCTGTGATTTAGCAACAAAGACTGAGGAAAAGGAAAGAAGAAAAATGTGAAATAGATAGGGAAAACCAGCTGCAAAACAGATGGGAAGGGGACCCTAGGAAGCAGTACCCTCCCACCCACAGTTTTGGGAGGATAGGGACCTAAGTTTCATCCCAACTTACTCTTTCTTTCATAGTTCGTCTCTTGCTACTCTGGCAGCTGAAGTTAGAGGCTCTAGTTTACAGTTGTACCCAGGATCCAGCCTCTTCTTTTTCCTTATCCACCACGCCAAACCAGCATTGTCCTTTGCCTGACATTGCCGCTGTAGGCTGTTCACCTTGGTGCCCAAGCACCCAGATCTGCCAACTGAAGACTTTCAGCTCACTCTAGTTTCCTTGGTGTCCGTTCTCTTCCTTCTTTTACCTTCTCGGTCACAGCTCTTCTTCCTCTCCCTAGACCAGCTTTTTGGGTTGGCAGGTGTAGAGACGGGAGACTGTGATCCATCTTCTTGATAGACTCTCCTTGCTTTTTTGTATAGCACTTTCTTCATATTGCAGGCATTTTCTGTATTTGCTCATTGTGTCCTCTCCCTTAGAGGTTAGGGACGTTCCCTGTTTATGGCCCATGAGCGGTGCCTGACACATTGTCGGTGCTCAAGGTGGGAGGAGTGACAGGCTAGTAAGACATACTTATTCTCTTGTATGAAATGAAGTGCTGCCTAATTTCTGGAACGTAAAATAAATCCCACCAACGTCTTTCATTGTCATTTTTTCTCTTTACAAAGTACAGTGTTCAGAATTGGCAAATCTTTATGACAAGAAGTGGTTTAGATGTTGCTGAGTGCTACATGCTGAGGAGAAAAAGTTAGGGGTGGATGTTGTCATTGCTAAGGTTTCCTTTTGTGCTGACGAAAATGTCCCATGAGTGATTGTGGTGATGGTTGCACAACTCTGTCAGCATGGCAAACACACACACACACACACACACACACACACACACACACACT
>NC_022016.1:41738781-41748446 GCF_000317375.1 Microtus ochrogaster
GTCAGAAGGGGGTATTGGATTTCTTGAGTTACAGAAGGTTGTGAGCCGCTATTGGGTATTTGGAGTGGAAATTGGATCCTTTGCAAAAGCAACAAGTACTTTTAACTACTGAGGCATCGTCTCTTCAGTCTGGAAATACTTTGATCTGTGTGTTGTAATTGAGTTAGTTACTTGATACATGAATAGCCCAGTAAAAATGTTAAATTGCAACACAAACCCAAACAAAATCGAATAGTAGCAAGCACCATACCATTAAGTAGTAGGAGAAAACCAGGTTTGCATAGCATGACCAAGCTTTCTCAGTCAGCCCAAAGCTAGGTCTTGTTAGCTGAAGATGCCAGTGCTTCCCTCCAAACAGATCATCAGAGTATAAGTATGTGAAGGCAGCAGTGGCCGCTGTCCCTGGAAGAAGCTCCATATGTAATTGTTACAGTAACGCTGTTGAGTCTTCAGAGAAGGAAAAACCAAACTGAGGGAAGTGGCATGGAAGTCCAGTCCTTCCACACATCTCCCATGGCCATATTCATAAACTCACATGTAAAAGCTTGAAGAAGATAAGAGAAACCGGAGCATAAGATGGCACACAGGCCTAGAGGAGCTGATAGTTGCCAGTAATCTTCTATGGGGGCCAGGTATGCATGTCTAAGAGACAATTAGTAACTCTTATACCCCAGAGCCATTATTCAGAATAGCAGATTAAGTCTCAGGCAATAGGGTTAGTTCTGTTTACTGTATTGTATGTATCCTTGGAGAGGTCATATTGAATATCTGTGAGAAACATGCTAAGTATTAAACTTGAACGCAGTGATTCTCAACCTGTGGGTCAAGATTTATTTTAAAATCTCTAACAAATTAATTTTTTTTTTGGGGGGGATACTATCTAATGTAATGTAGCTCAGGGTAGACTTGAACTCCTGATTTTCCTGCTGCTAGTTTTCAAGTTCTGGGATTACAGTCATGAGCCACCAGGCCTACATGAGCATACATTATATAGAAAGAACCATCTGCATAGACTTTTAAAAAGATAGTGTAATATAGTTTTAAAGTAGTGTTAATGTAGCTCAGGCTGACCTTGAACTCCCAAGTCCTCCTGTCTCCACTTTTTCAAGTGCTGGAATTACAATGTGACACCACACTTGGCTAGTAGATTATTATTTGGAAGTGAATGCAGTCACACACCACTTAAGGGTATGATCTGACATTGTATTATTGGGCAGTTTTATTTTTGAATGTCATAAATGTACTGGTACGGCATTGCTGAGACCAGTGCTCACCACGAGGCAGCAGTTGTTGACTGTACTAGTGTAAGAGGTATGTAACTGTGTGCCATCTGTATTTACAGAAGAGCTTGTGTTGTCATGTCTCTCTATGCCGTGACTGTGTCAAACACAACACTGTAGCGAGGCATAATTATAGTTCTTTCCAGACCTCTTTTAAGAGCTTTGCATGATACTGCCTGCTTTTTATTCTTCCCTTTGAAGAGAATTTCATGTGGCCCTTTTTAGTCAGTCCACCTTTCTGCTTCAGGAGCTTAAAAAACAGAGTAATGGAGTCTAATTGTGTTTGCATGCAGCAAATACTGAAGCAAAAGAAGGACGCCTGAGTTGCACGCCACTTACTCCTCTAGGCTTTGTGCCTCTGACTATTAACAAAGCCAATTTATTTCTCCTTGGGAGTGATGCAATTCTTAACCAAAAATATGATGTCATTCTGATGGTTCTGCTTTGTTTGTAGAGTACAGTGAAGCCCTAGTAAGGTTTAGTGAGAAATTTATTTATTTATTTATTTATTTATTTATTTATTTATTTATTTATTTATTTAACAATATTCTGCCTGCATGTATCCCTGTGGGACAGAAGAGGGCACCAGATCTCATTATAGATGGTTGTGAGCCACCATGTGGTCGCTGGGAATTGAACTTAGGACCTCTGGAAGAACAGCCAGTGCTCTTAACCTCTGAGCCATTTCATCAGTGTCAGAAATGTATTTATTATGATATTGAATCCAAGAAGTTAGTTGTCAGTGTGGACTGAGGTTGACTGGCAGGGGTTGCTTTGTGACTAGCTCTTGGAGCACACTCTATAGTTCATATGTGGTTTTAAATCACTGTAAACTTGTAGGCAGGGGCTGGAGAGATGGCTCAGTGGTTGAGAGCACTGCCTGCTCTTCCAAAGGTCCTGAGTTCAGTTCCCAGCGACCACATGGTGGCTCACAACCATCTGCGGTGAGATCTGGTGCCCTCTTCTAGCCTGAAGGCATACCTTCAGACAGAATACTGAGAATACTGTATACATAATAAATAAATAAAATCTTAAAAAAAATTCATAAAAAAAATAAAAAAAACTTGTAGGCAGGTGCATATTACAATTGTCTGTTTTTCTTTTTAGGGCTCATGTAATCAAAGAAGTTTCTTTGTTGTGTGTGTCTTTACAGAACACAACAGGAACTGAAAATGTATCAGGTGAGTTTAACAATAAAAATTTATACAAATTCATGACCTAGATGTTAGTCCAGCTATTGATTTTAAAATATAGAAACACACACATACACACACCCTCATTCCTTCCCCTTGGATGTTTGTGTTTGTTTCTAACACCATTATTCGTCCACTGCTTGTGAGTTTGTGTGTAGCATGGCATGTGTTGTGCATTTTTTGGTGTGGTTTGGTGTTTCTTTGGTTCCTGAGGGAGACTAACTCTTAGGAACTTTAGCTCAGACTTTCTTTTTTAACCTCTCTTCTGCCACATTCACTGTGAAGGTTCAGTGTGTCTTTGTTTGATATATATATACATATATATATATATATATGTATATATATATATAAAGTTTTTTGTTTTCTGAACTTTTTATTTTGTAGTTTTCCAAGATTAAAAATCATTTTTAGAGGGGCTGGAGAGATGGCTCAGTGGTTAAAAGCATTGCCTGTCCTTCCAAAGGTTCTGAGTTCAATTCCCAGCAACCACATGGTGGCTCACAACCATCTTTAATGAGGTCTGTCTGGTGCTCTCTTCTGGCCTACAGAGATACATACAGACAGAATATTGTATACATAATAAATAAATAAATATTTTAAAAAAATCATTTTTAGAGACTACAGCTGATCAAACAGAAACTTTCAAGTATTTGTCCTCGAAAGTCCTTTGTATATAATACAGAAGACAGATACTGAAATGTAAGATGCTTTTCTCTTACAGGAGGGTGTGTGATTGCTGGGAGATTAAACTATTCTGCTCTGGATATTTCTGTAACCTAAAGGGTGTTCTGATAGGTAGTGCTAGCTTTGTGGTTTTAAAGCATTCTAGAGCAATAGTCTTACTTTTTTGTCTCATTCTCACAGTTGCAGACATTTATGAATGCCAGAAATATTCTCCCAAATTCTTTTGTAAGCATTTCTTTAATCTCAGCACTTGGGAGATAGAGGCAGGTGGATCTGTATGAGTTAGAAGCTAGGCTGGGCTGCAGAGCAAGTTTAGGACAGCAAGAATTATAAAATAGAGAGACCCCCATCTCAAAAAGAAAGAAAGAAATAATTTATGGTTGTCAGAAACATTCTTTTAACATTTTTCATAAGCAACTTTTAAAGAGATGAAAAGCAAAGATGTAAAGTGTGTAAATATTTTTTATTTCACAGCTTAAAACTCTCAAGACTTGAAACCAGTTTGTGTCTTATCAATTGAAGCTTTAAACACCTGTTTGCCATTTCCAGGTGCTTCTAATTAGAAACCATAAATATCATTTTGTGAGGTGATGAGGTTTAATACATTCTGTTGCATTGAGAGAGGTGAAATTGTTGGAGTGGATCATTTTGATTTCTTTTTATTGCTTCATTATCAGAAATACGTTTATTTGAATATAGAGGGCTATACCTCATAAACACGAGTCTGGTGAGCACATGGGCACATGGTCTCTATTACAGTAATAGTTGAAAATTTACTGACATGCTTTTGAAGGCAGATTATATTTGAAATGGTGAGGGGGTAGGGAATATATACCTCATGCATCAGAGGTACATTTATGTATGCATTTCATTTGTTTATTATTTTAAGATTGATTCTTAATGTGAACCTGGTCACTCAAAGGCAGTGGCTTTTCTGCAGTCTGGGGCTCGTTAGAGGAGTCAGTCCTGGGCTAGAGTGCTGGTGTCTTTCCAAGGTGGACTTTGTTCTTGCTGTGCTCTGTGTTCATTATCTGAGAGCTGATGGTTACGCTTAGGCTGAATCGTGCATTGATTTCATTCCCTACTGAGTTAGTAAGGTATCAAGTGTGCTTGGGCCTTATTATTATTATTTTCTGGTACTTTGCATTTTGTTTTAATGTCCCAATTGTGTCAAACAAAGAGTGTGCATACTATTCCAGAAGAGTTGTAACAATAACCATTTTGGTTTTTTGGCTCTTTAACAGTCTCATTTTATATTTGACAAGTTTTAATAATAGATCTATACAGGGCTTCCTTTGATGCCAAGATCCAGGTATCAGGAGGAAAGGATTCATGTGTGTTCTAATGGCCAGCAGATTTCAGATTTGTGTGTAATTTAAGTGGATTGGCAGTGAGAAAGGTTTTATTTGGATTATAAAACCTTTCTACTTTTTCTGGCTAAAACTTTTAGCATTCTAAAGAAACTAATGTTCTTTATTATGCTAAAATATTATGTTCATTAGTATTTTCCACTATTGTTAGTATAATAAAGATTACAGTTATTCAGATAGTTTATGGCTTTTGTTTTTGCATTTATCACTATCATTGTCAACCAGATTGTACTAAATTTTTCCAAATAACTGTACAATAACATTCAGGAAGAGAGAAGTTTGAACTCGAACAAGACTGACTTATAACTAAAATCTAAAGTTATTTATGATTGGTTGGAATTTTCCCTCTAGGAAATGACTGGCCCCACTCTGTTGTGTTTCAGCAGTCAAAGCTTCTCATAATGGCTGTGATCTTAGAGACATTAGCACAAATCATTTTTCTCCCATGAACGAGCTATTTGAGACACAGGGATGATCTGACTAGGGCCACGTTGTTTATGAGAATCCTTTAGGAGGAGCAACAGAGTCCAAAGCCTGCCCATATTGTACACATCCCCGTCATACTGTTGTGTTGGTGTGTCCCAAGTCCTTCCTAGAGAGGTAGTTTGCTAGGCTCTCCCTCTGAAGCCATTTATGGGGCTCCACATGTCCCAGAACATGAGTTCTTTATGTTTCTGCCTTGTCCCTGTTTCTCGTTTAGTATTTACTCTCTTGTGATCTCTTTCATCTTGAGAGGGAGCACAGCTTGCTGTGCAGGTGAGTCCTTGTTCCTCCTCATAGTTGTGCCTGGCTGGCAGTCAGGGTCACATTTGCCCTCATTTTTTATTTTCTCCGTTTTTTGGATCCTCACTGACATTCTACACAAACCCTCCACAGTTTCCTGGGCTTTCAGTATGGTAACATCCTGCTAAACTCACTGTAAAGCCTAAGAAATTACAACTTTGTCTTTTGTATTTCAAACCGTTGTAAACTGGAGATCATCTCTGTGATGTTCTCTTGGTTCCTAGGTTGTTTACTGGCACAATGTAAATAGGCTCAAAGGAGCCTAAGTTAGATATGCTATAGAGTTTAATTCCACTTTGTGCCTTTCCAAGCACTCTTTCTTAGCACACTTTCCAAGTACTCTGTTAAGAATGTTTATGCCGGGCATGGTGGCACATGCCTTTAATCCCAGCTCTCAAGAAGCAGAGGCAGGTAGGTGAATCTTTGTGAGTTTGTGGCCAGCCTGGTCACAGAGAGAGTTAGTTCCAGGACAGCCAGGGCTGATACAAAGAGAAACCCTGTCTCAAAAAACAAAACAAAATAAACAAATAAGCAAAAACCCAAAACAAAAGCAAACAGAAAATGCATGCAGATTCTCCTGTTAATACAGTATTTGTAAAACACCCCATGCAGGCATTAGAATTCCCATTTTATTTCTAAAGACATTGATGGTCAGAGAGATGGCCATTCCAGGGAGAAAAGGAGCTTCCAGTCAGCATCCCTTCAGATGTAAAGCCTGCTACTATAGCAGCCAGAATACTCTTGCTGTGCAGAGGTAGCAAACAGCTCCCCAGCTCAGTGGCTTAGCACGGTGCCTACTTACTTCCTTGTCTTTTCTACAAACCCTGTGGGTTAGTGTGGTGCTATGCTGCTATAGTTACACAAGAACAAGGGACAGTGGAGGCTTACTAATTTACTGAGTTACAAACCCCCTCCCCCAGAGTTTTTGCACAGCTCAAAATTATTATTAATATTTGCAATATAGTGACTCTATTGGCAATATAATTATTATAGTCACAGCGTCTCCCTGTTCTAAGCAGTGACCTACGTATGCTACTGCTGTTAACCAGGACAATTTAGCTCTCTGCGCTAGTTTTAAAAACCAGTAAAACAACAAAGAAGCTGTGCCCGCTCAGCATCACACATTCAGCTCTGGGCACTGTTCTAAGCCATCTGCAGTTCCCTTATCTTCTTGGCTGTCCTGGGTGTTTGCTTGTTCCCATGCACAGAATACTTCCCAGCATGCTGTGGGTGTCACAGTGAACCAAGTAGATGAGCTTCTGCAGTGTATATGCAGAAAGACAGGCAAGGCAGTTTCCAGCTGATAGGGAAAGAAGTGTGACAATCGCAGCAGCAAGTGCCGGGGAGGAAGCATGGCAGGCAGAGTTAGAGGGAGCTCTCTGGGTTACAAAGAAGGCTGTTCTTGACTGCTGACTGGGCCAGCTCTCCCAACCCCTGGTCGCTGTGTACTTGCATGGAGGTGTTAATAAGCATACTTGGATTTCCTCCTTCAGGTTTTCTTTATTATACACATGGTGTTTATTCCATTTGTTCAGTTTTTAAAGTCTGATACTATTTTGTGCTTTAAAATATTTTTCTATCATCTTCATCCTTTTTAAAATTTAGGGCTGCTGAAGTTTGTCCTCTGTATTACTGTTCTCTGCAGTGTTCGTTGAGCCCTTTGATGTTTGCCGTAGGTTTCCGTTGCAGTTGTGTGCAGTTACTGCTCTCCTGTTTTCCCAGGATCTCATTAACGTTTTACCTCAAGTATTTATCTCTGAGCTTAAATTTTAAATTGTTTGATATTAAATGAGACTCCTGGGCCATTTTTTTCCTCTAGATTTTCTCCCCAGGTGTGACTTGTGTATAGCATAGTGTATCCATTTGACACGCATCTGCACTCATGGAGTTATGGCCATTTCCTGGCTCCAGGACATTCTGTTTCTCCAGGCTTCTCTTGCCGATTAGTCCTTTACTCTAGTAGCTCCTGATCAGCTCTGTGTCTCCATGGAGTGGTTAGTCCTGTTCTCGAGTATCACAGACATGTAGTCAAACAGAACGTGTTCTGTGTTTATGTTCTGATGCTTTTGCAATCTGTCCAGGTGGTTGCCTGCATTGCGGCTTCATTTCCTTTGCAGTTTCTTTGAGACCATCTGAGTATTTAGCCAAGTCTGCGCATAGGTATGAGTCTACCAGGTGATTAGCTCTGTGGTGGCTTCTTGCTTTCGTTTTCATTATCTTCTTCCCTCTTTGTTCTAACACTAAAATTAGTCTCTTAGCATATGAGACAAATGTTAATAATTATAAATACAAATTTAATCTTCAGCCTTAAAAAGACATCCATAAGGAAGACCTAACTAAATGTATAGTTTCAGAAATTTATATTCTAATGATGGTACTTAAATCTCATTTTAAATCCTGTGTTCTGCTAGATAGCAGTTTTTATAAAACATGGGTGTGGTTTTTGAATGAAACTATTAGATTATCTGAAAACCGGGGCGGGAGGAACCCAACAATTTGGATTGTGTTTCTTTAGGTAATTGGAAAATTTTGCTTTTTTGTGTTATTTGGACGTGGATGATGTGGTAGACAAGGGTAGCGCAGTTTCACTGCACTTCATCGTTGTGGTCTTTAGTCATTACCTATGTGACCTGCCTGACTTCTTGGTTTTAGCTTGCTACCTGATGGGTAAGGATGGACCTGTGGTTACAGTCAGTGGTAAGTAGATTAGTGTAAGGCTGCTGCCTGGGAAGTGGGAACACTGGGTAAATGATTACTGCTACTTCAGCCAGCAGCTACACTGCTTCTGCCTTCTAGTGCCTCTGTTGTTGTTAGTTTAAATCTTCACTTATCATTACTTGGTATGAGTGTGTAATGTGTGCTTGGGGGGCACATATGTTCCAGGCCGTCAGAGGATTTTGCGGAGTCTGTTCTCTCTTTCCACTGTGGTTTCTGGGATTTGAACTCAGCTCATCATGCTTGCATGGCAACTGCTTTTCCTTGCTGAGTTGTCTTGCTTCCCCTCTAATACCTCTGATCCCTCTCATTGCCAACTTGAGCTCAGACCTTTGCTTGTTCCATTACAGCAACCTCATGGGCTGTAATTCTGACAGCTTTTCCACCGACCTTGTGTCCTGTGAGTACACGACATAAACTGATAGGAGCTCAGAAGGAGTGCTCAGAGCCGGCTGCTTTCTCTTCATGAATAAGCTGGGCTTCAGGGCACTCTGCTTGGTTGGAAGAATGGAGGCCTAGGAGGAGCAGCAGTATGAAGGCCTGCCTTAAGACAGATCCCCTGATTCAGAGGGGGAAGAACACAGAGGCTGTGCCTGCTGTTTGTTAGGGGCCAGGGCAAGATGGGACCTCTCCCGCCCCCCAGAATTATGAGATTTTTGTTTATTTGTTTCTTTTTTGCCTTTAAAGCATTCAGTAGACCAGATAAACCCCATCTGACAGTCCATCTATAGCCTGTTTGCTAGCCTTGATGGAAATAGTTTAAAACTGGCAATTTAAACCTTGGCTCCAGGGGGGCAGGACCTTGAATTTGTATGAGGTGTGTGTGTGTGTGTGTATAACGTAGGGAGGGAGTGGACACGTAATTAGTGATCAAACCTAGGACCCTACCCATGCTAAACATGAGCTTTACCAGTGAACCACATCCCCAACTTGGTTTATGACTCTTGCTGTTGTTAATATTGATGGAGATACCCTCATGTCTCACATAAGCCTGTGGGCTTCACACAGGCCCTGCTTCATTGACCCACTGAACATTCACTGTGCATGTGTGGGCCAAGTGGAGATAACCTTACCATTTCAGGCTTCAGGGCAGCAGAGGCTGTGCCATGGATAAGAGCCTCAGATACCGTGGACTTCAAAGTCACAGTCATCCTGTTCATAGCCCACATTCCTTACTAGAATTCCTTCCCGCTCTGCTGACATAAAGTTCAGGGATCCCTCTACCTCTGCTGTGACTTCTGACACAAGCATCCACTTCTCCCTTACGTCTGCTTCACTCAGGATAATGGCATCTCGAGTTCTCTGCTTCCCATGAAGCCTCTTCTGCACTCCCAGGGATCCATGTAGTCTTCATCTATCCCTTTGTGTCTCAGACCTTGTCTTACTCAGGGTTTCTATTGCTGTGAAGAGACACCTTGACCATGGTAACTCTTATAAAGGAAAGCATTTAATTGAAGTGGTAGCTTACAGTTCAGAGGTTCAGTCCATTATCATCATGGTGGGACATGGCAGTGTACAAGCAGACATGGTGCTGGAGAAGTAACTGAGAAGCCGGGCGGTGGTGGCGCACGCCTTTAATCCCAGCACTTGGGAGGCAGAGGCAGGCGGATCTCTGTGAGTTCGAGACCAGCCTGGTCTAC
>NC_022016.1:41748546-41771095 GCF_000317375.1 Microtus ochrogaster
AGACCAGCCTGGTCTACAAGAGCTAGTTCCAGGACAGGCTCCAAAACCACAGAGAAACCCTGTCTCAAAAAACCAAAAAAAAAAAAAAGTAACTGAGAGACCTACACTGAGTAAAGTTTAAACAAAAGAGACCTGAGAGCCTGCCCCCACAGTGACACACTTCATTTAACAAGGCCACACCTACTTCAACAAGGACTTGCTTCTCAATAGTGCCACTCCCTATGAGTTTATGGGGGCCAAGTGCATTCAGACTATCACAGATCTCTTGGGCGTCTTTGCTTATTTGTTCATGACCCTCACTTCTTTGTGTTTCCTCTCCTGGGCCAGACACCAGGAACCTGCTCTTGATTAATACACCAGCCAGTAAGGACTTGCTAAGTGCCAGCCGCGGGGAGTCCTGCAGGGGAGGAAAGTGGAGCAAGGCTTGAAGAAGCCTGGCTGAAGTGCACAGGTCAACAGTACAAATGCAAATTGGGACCTTTAGGTACTAGTCCTACTGTTGTGTGTGGGTCCCCCCCTGGGCTTGACAGTGAAGGGGGAGACTGTTCTGTTGCTTTCTGGTCCCTCCTGGGTCTGACTGCAACACTGACGGCAGATCACTGTGCTTAGGACTGTGAAGCACTGCACCACATCCCAGATTGTTCTAGTTTGGTCTCTCAGAGGTTAGCAACAGCACATTGGAATGCTGCATCATCCCATGTCTTCTTCCTCAGCTTCTCCGGGGTAGCATGCACACAGCTCTAGTAGAATATCAAAACTTTGATTGGTTTGGTATAATTTTAGAATACAGGGTCTAGTCACAGATCAGAAAAGCTTGAGGGATTAAGAATTCCCACATTTGTTAGAATGATGATTTCATCACAGTCACAGCCTACAGAAAATTTCACTCTCCACACCTTAGGGTAAAAATGATGGATGATTTTTTGGTGTCATTATAATAGTAGATCTGACTTTGTGAACCCCAGAAAGGTCAGAACAATAGGGACCATCTGGGTTTTATCTGACTGCAATATCATACTGTGTAGTGTGGAAGTGATTCTTCATGACTGCCCTGTGGCCCACCCTAGTCTGACTGTGTCTGGCTTGGATCACTTAGTTCTGCCACACACTGTGACTACGGGCACGGGCAATTTTCACTTTCTTCTGTAAAATATGGGTCATAAAAGTTTCTTTCTTTTTTTTTTTTTTTCAGGTTGTAACACAGTGAGTGAGTGAGACATTTTGTGCTTGTACTGTCCTGGAGTAGTGTTTGTTGAGTTCACTTTGACTGTGGTTGTTACAGTGACGAAATGAAGGGACATTCATATAACACCGAGCACATATTTGCTCAGAGGGAACAGTGAATCTTATCCTCTCTCAGGTCCCCATCCATCTAGCATGAGAAAGACATCTAGGGTCAAGGGACAGATGGCAGGAGAAAGCATGTGGTTCTTTGATGTGGGAGTATCATATATCAATCTGTTGATTTCATTGGTTAAGGAATAAAGAAACTGCCTAGGCCCCTTGATAGGCCAACCCTTAGGTGGGTGGAGTAAACAGAACAGAATGCTGGGAGAAAGAAGCGGAATCAGTGAGTTGCCATGGTTCTCCCACTCCAGGCAGAGGCAGGTTAAGATCATTCCTGGTAAGCCAGCTCGTGAGCTACATGGATATTAGAAATGGGCTAGTCCAGGTGTGAGAGTTAGCCGAGAAAAGGCTAGATGTAATGGGCCAAGCGGTGTTTAAAAGAATACAGTTTCGGTGTAATTATTTCGGATAAAGCTAGTCGTGTGGGTGGCCAGGTGGTAGGACACAGCCCGCCGCTCTTAACAGAACAGTTCTTCACAGTTCCCAGTAAGGTCAGACATGGACCATCACATCTTTAAGGTTTCTTGGTTAGGCATTGGAAACAGAGGTTCCCCTATGGGTGAGCTTCATGAGATGGAGGTCTTGATTGGTGCTATTAGTCATTGTTTCCTTGCCAACCAGCACAGTGCCAGCATGAAATTGGCCCTCTTTGATTTGAGGTAGTAGAAAGTTGAGGGCATCAGACAACAGAAATCAATGAATTAGTTAAGACTCGGTAACTCACTAACTTACTTTACAAAGTTCAGGTTGAAAATATGTGAAAGGCAAACTTGCCTCTAAATTTAACAAGTATAGACTTTTCTTTCCTGTGTTCTCTAAATAATAAGGTTTAACATCTATTTACGTAGTGCTTAACTTATACTGGGTGGGTTTAAAGTATATGAGAGGCTGTGTGGAGGTCATGCACACACAGTTTGTGCTATTTATATAAGGAACTCGAGCATTTTGGGATTTTGTTGCTAGAGGGGTGTGGGTTGAGTATCTATCACAAATTGAAGACATTCCCACATACATGGAGAAATGTATCCTGAGAGATGACTCTGCTGGTTTAGTTCTGTCCCTCTGAAGAGAGGTGGGGTGTGCTGGTGGAGAAGTGGCTCAGGAGTTCACAGCTGCTCTTGGGGACGGTCTGGGTTTGGGTTCCAGCACCCATATGGCAACTCACAACTTTTTGTAACTCTAGTTCTAAAGGATCTGGCATCTTCTTTTGGCCTCTGGGCACAGAGCACACATGAGGTACATGTGCATACATGCAGGCAAACATACACATAAATATTTTTTAAAGGTGTTACATTAGTTGTCTTACAAAGAATCAGATACTTTCTCAACAGATGCAAACAAGCATTTCGCATCTCTCATTGGAAACGAGAGAGACACCCCCTGTATCTATAGTCAACACAAAGCCAGTGTTGGGATGTACAGTCAACACGATAGACAAGTAGTTAGGAAAAATTGCCTGAGGACTTTAAAGGAAAAAACAAGGCAAGTAGAGGTGGTGGAGCTTGCCTTCTATGTCATAAGCCATTTCTTGACTGAGCTTGGCTCAGCAATTTGCAGCAATTTCTTGGCTGAGCAATATTCAGCCATGAAGATGTTCCAGCAGTTAGGCAGATGGAAAGGGGAAGCCATGATTGACAGGCTCTGAAGTGTTTTGCTGTGAATTTAGTTGAATCTTATTTTCATTGAAGAAAACTACAGTGGACAGCAGAGAGAGAGCTTCTTGAAAGTGAGCCCACATTAAGAACGTAGGTCCTCTGGTCGTGGCAGCTCATCCTTGTAATCCCAGTATTCCAGGGCTGAGGCAGAAAGATCTTGAGTTTGAGTCCAGCCAGTTTGAGTTTTGCTGTTTAGCAAAACCAAAACCAAACCAAAACATTTGACACACTCCAGATAACCGGTTGACCCCAGACAGGCTTAACCTCTGGCAGCTCTGCTGAGACCCTTTATATTCACAGGTAGTTCAGGAGTTTTAGTACACATCTCCATTGAACTGACACATTTCCTATGGGAGACCATTCTTGCCTTGGGCAATACTCCTGTGGCTGTTCCCAGGAGTCTGGAAATTGTGGGGCAGAGGATCGTAGATGGTTCCCTTAAGTATTAATGGAAACCCACAGTGACTATGAATTTGGGTTTCAAAGTTAGACCAGGGTTCAGAGTCAACTGTGAGCAACTTAGGCCACTTTCCTAAGCCTCAGTTTCCTCGGTGTGTGCGTGTGAGTGTACATATATATGTGTGTGTGCTGTGTGTGTGTGAATGGGTTACCTCTTGGGGAGGATAGGTGGACCACAGCTAGAGAGGGAAGAAGGGCTCTCATTGGTTATTCTAAGTGGCCAGCTGCACCCACTCACGATTCTGGCTGGTATTTATTGGTATTATTTAGTTTATTGGAGCCTTAGAAAAAAATCACACTATAGGATACGGTCAGGTCAGTATTTTTCTCCCTTCAGCAAAAAGCTTATTAATTTTTCCAAATGCCCAGTTTATAGATTAAAACATTTTTAAATGGAAATACCATATGTAGAAGTGAAAAATGTCTGCTAAGTTTATTCATATTTTTAGCTCATTAGAGGTACAGGAGGTTGTTTTCTGGTCTAGTTTGAAACTTCTAGTTTTAGAAAGTGTGTTGGGTGATTTGTTGAAGAGGATCTAAGTCAGAGCAGAACAAAGTATTTGTGCTTCTGAAGCAAGCACACTGGTAGTTTGGCCTTGCCCTGGAGGTGACCCATCTGTGGATACCCTCTTGGGTTTTATGGCTCCAAGCAGGCCAGAGAGTAGTCCATGAACACTGAAATCGATTTTTGTTAAAACAGCCCATTCTTTTTAAATTGAAACTCCAGGAGTTTTGAGTTTGGATGACTTTTTTTTTTTTTTTTTGGATAGGGGAGCTTGGTACCTAACATTTTGTTGTTTTTGAGAAAGGGTGTCTCTGTTACATTATTATGTAGTTCTGGCTATTCTGGAACTCAGTATGTAGACCAGGCTGGCTTTGAACTCACAGAGACACTCTTGTTTCTGCTTTCCAGTGCTGGGATTAAAGGCATGCAATACCATGCTTCAGGTCTTGTGGTGGTGGCCCTAACCCCAGCACTTGAAAATGAGAGACGGTGGATCTCTGAGTTTAAAGCCAGCTTGGTCAACATACTGAGTTCTGGGACAGCCTAGGCTACACTAAGAGACCCTGTCTCAAAAAACAAGCAAACAAACAAGCAAACAAAGAAGAATTACAAATGCTGCTTTGTTGTGGGAAATTAATCTTTTTAGTTTTCTATGATTTGATTAAATTGCAAGTTATTCTAAAAGCTATATCCTTGTTCTTCTCATTGACACCAGTCCCTTATTCTTTACATAAATACCTAATACTAATCTTATTTCTTATGATTCTGATGAATTCCAGTCTAAATTTTGAGAGGTAATTGTATAACATTCTTCATTTCCTGTCAACTCTGAGATGTTATGCCTTTGGTGTCTAGTGACTTAGGACATCAGCCATTGCTTCTTCTTGGAAAGCCCCAGCCCCACTTGAAGTGAGTGTTAACAGTAAACCGTCACTCTCTGTGGAATGTCCAAGCTGTTCAAGTTGCTGGAGGGATTCAGGAGGGGGCAGCATCTAATTGGTTAAGTGGTCTTTATGGAGTGTGCCCAAATTATTCTTTTAGGGTTGTGGTATACTGCAGGTAGCCTTTGATTTAGAAACAGGGTAAGCTGTACTTTGCTGCCTGATTCTGTTCGAGGTTAAAGAGCAGTGCATTGCTAAGGATTTACATATTTTGAAACTGGATATAGGTGGCTGGAGCAAGATAGATTCCGGTTTACAGGTTGCTGGGGTTTCATTATGAGACTCAGTGAGTGACAGAGTAGCTCCAGAGCTGCTTAACGGCCTGTCCCAGTCTGCTTTGTACACACAGTTCTAGTTAGTTTTCATCATTTGCTTGTTGGATGAGAAACTAAAAAGCAATGCAGAACAAAACAAAAAGCACTACTGTTTTTTTTTTTTTTTCCTTTTCCTATGATCCTTCTTCCGTTTGACTTACAGAATACGGAGTCTGTGGCCGCCACTGAGACTCTGGCTGAGGTACCTGAACACGTACTGCGAGGACTTCCCGAGGAAGTGAGGCTTTTACCGTCTGCTGTTGACAAGACCCGAATTGGTGAGCATGCTCATCAGAGGAGTCAGGCAGCAAAGAGCAGGCTGCTTCCTTTGGGAGCAGGGATCGTGTTAGATAAATGTTTCTCCAGTAAAGGAAAGGTTGACCCTTAAATTCTGTGATGTATATGTACTTTCCACATCAGATTCCAGCATGGACTTGGGTTAGAAAAGGAAACTAGCAGGTCTGTGGTGCTGCACACCTTTAGTCCCAGCACTCTGGGGGCAGAGGCTGGCGGAGGCTGGGCTGGTCTACAGAGTGAGTTTCTGGACATCCAGGGCTATGCAGAGGAGCCTTGTTTCAAAAAACCAGAAAAAAAAAAAAAAGAAGAAAACTAGCTCCCCCCAACACATACTGAACCTACATATTCTGTCCTTGGTAGAGTCCCAGCGTGCTTTCCTCTGCGTGCCCATGAACCTTGTTCCACAGAGTGGGCTTCCTCTGATTTGCTGTGCCTTAAGTGTGATTATGTTATCAGATTTATTTCCCTTTTAATTTCCCTATTAATTTAATTTAATAATTTCCCTTTATATATATCCCTGTTGCTTTACCCATATTTTTATACTTAGGAACCCTCTAGAGATATCTGAATAAACAACATAAACTGGCTAGAGTTTCTTGTTGAATACACAAGCTTGTATGTATTTGATTTTTGTTTTGTGATTTACATAGATAGTTTTAGAGAGAAGGCTAAGAGTAGGTTGTTAAAATCTTGTAAGAATGTACTCTTGAGTAGATCATGCTTCCACCCTCCTGTTTGTCTTTTAGATGCTCTTCTGATGCTCAGTCAGTGTGTGTGATCTGGCAAGCACTTTCTCTAATTCTCATTGGAAATTTGCTTAGTGAGCATTGGGGATTTTATTTTATTTGGTTTGAGCAAAAGTGGTTATCTCACAGCTCAGCCAACAGGTTGTTAGTGTTCACAGGTGCAGTTCCAAGCTGACTTGGTGGGAGTGGAGAGTATACGTCCTAGTCACACACCGCAGGACTAGCCTCCACCTCTCGTTCTATAAATGAAGGACCCTGTCCAGAATGTGTGCTTCTCTTGACTCCTGGGCTCCAGTCATTCCATTGACTGTGTCTTTATCCTATCTGTGTGTTTATGATAGGTGACTAAGTGATGGAAATAATCCCAAGGGATGCCATGGGTGAGCATGTGTGTGGACTGAAACCCTGAAAGCAAGCTATCCCATTAGCTATGTTTCATGAAACTAATGAGAGGAAAGGATTTTCCAATCTAACTAGGCAGATCAACTTTGAAAGTGTTTATTAATAAAAACCAAGTCCTAACCATTATAAGAACAGCTTGTCTTTAGTAGGGTCAGTTTGAAACCTATAGGCAGACTATGAAGAATTTAAGTTTTTGTAGTTTTATTCCATTTCTTTTTTTCTTATGTTAGTTTTCAAGTTTTGTAATTATACTATATATGGTCTATTTTATATATAAAAGTTAATATGAACTTTTAAAAATGATAAAACAATGCAGATTTTTTACAGACTGGTTAGAGAAAACCGAGGAGCTACAGAAGGAAACCCAGAATCCCCTGGAGGACTCTATTCGGTTTGACTGAACTTACTCATAGTTATCTTGCTCTTAGGCATCCTTGCTTTTTAATTTTTTTGTAAAGTTGAATGACGTTAATGCTTCCAATATTTAAAATAACTACTATTATAAAAAATATTGGTTTTGTTTTTCTAGGTGTCTGGGCCACTAAACCAATTTTAAAAGGGAAAAAGTTTGGGCCATTTGTTGGTGATAAGAAGAAACGATCTCAGGTTAGGAATAATGTGTACATGTGGGAGGTAAGAGACTTTCAAACATTTTAAAGAGGCTGCTACCTGTTCTCATATAATTTGACATCTTAAACTTAAAATATATGTTTTAGTATGTTCTTTAAAAATCTTTTTAAATGACAATATTAATTTTTTGGTGACTTATTTGCATATATGTGTGTAGTTTGAAGCTGCTTGGATGTTCTTGATTGTAAGTGTCACATTTACTTTTTGTATTCCTTATCCAGGGCATTTTATCTTGCACCCTAAGACCTTGACTTTCTGTGTGGTGGCCTGTCACTTTACAAATGACATGGCTATAACCACAAAATACACTTCATAGGCTGCCAAGAACATATTAGATTCCTTTCTGTATATCAGAGAGTAGTTTCTATGTCCCTGAAATACTGTAAACATATAGCATGTGACACACTTACATTGAATTTTAAATTTTTTTAATGATATATTTATTTTATGTGCATTGATGTTTTTGCTTGCAAGTTTAAGGGTGTTGGATACTGTGAAAATGGAGCTACAGATGGCTGTGAGCTGCTATGTGAGTGCTGGGAATTGAACCCAGGTCCTCTGGAAGAGCAGCTGGTGCTCTTAACTACTGAATTGTCTTTATAGCCCTGAACTCTTAATTTTGTAAAAGGCTTTCATTCTACTTCATATTTTTTCAACAGCCCTGGAGGACAAAGCAGGGCAGTGGCTGTCTTTTAATAGAAGCTTCCAGAAAAAGAGGAGCTGCCCTTGCTCTGCAGCCCCAGGCCTGAATGGGGCAGATGTAGTCAGAGCCATGTCTCTGGGGAACAGTGGGACAGTTACACATGTTCTTCCAGATTGTCTGGGCCAGGTCCTGCTTCTCCATCAGCTTCCTGACTTTCTTAACCTATGGGCTGTGAAGTTTTCTGTTTAAAAAAAGTCACTAAAAACACTTCATTATGGTGCTTGTGACTGCACTTGATGGTGTTCTGGGGTTTGCGTGGGATCTCAGGTCAGTGCCCTGGGGAAGTCCCTCAGGGCATGACTCCTTTACAAGCTTCATTTTGAAAGAGAAGGAATCACATCTGTTTTATTCTTGTTGACAGTCAAATGTGTGGCCACATCCCCCCCAGGAAGCTCAGGGCAAGGGGGCCTTTTAAGGCTGGAAAGGTTTTAGCTTGATCTGACAGTTTAATCATTTTGTGTTTGTGTCTTTGTGAGTCTGTTGTCTGTGATTGTGTCTGACAGTGAACCCTGGGGGCTTTAGGAAACAAGGATTTACCAAAAGAATCTGACTGGAGTTGAAAGAAATTTGTAATTGTAGAAAACTGTCTGGTTACAAAAAGTCTTCATTATTAAGGATAGTACTTGTGTCATTAACAATGTGTTGCCTGTATAAGATTGCTCTCAAATAAATCACAGTTTTAATTTTAAAAGGTTCCAAAGGAAGCTAACAGGAGTGCTTGACTTTGCTAGCATTAATCATAGTGGGGAATATCAGGGAGTCACATGCTTACTCGACGTCCTGTATATACAGTGCCGAGTAGAATAAATGCCATTGCTGCTTAGTGAAGTCATGGCACCTTCTCTGCGCTGTAACAGTTGGACGTGGCTGTATGAACCATCACCCATGTCTTATGGGAGTTACCGTCTGCACTGAAATTCACACCTAGTGTGGCTTGAGAGTCACTTGCAACCATGAGATTCTAGGGGCTCCTTTTCCTCTAGACACACATCGTCTTTGTGCTAATAATGTAAGGTTCTTTACACGCACATGCTTTAGTGTGTAACCCATCATGGAAGTACCACTTCTTAGTCAGCTTCGAGTTTACCATCTTGTTCTTGTGAAGATTGACTTTTCCTTGCAAGGAAGAAAAGTCAGGATCTTATTCACTTATTCTCACATCTGAAAGGTTTTTCATTTAAAAAAAATGTTAAAATAGAATATAGATGACAGGTGTATACCCACACATATGGCAAGGTATCAGGAATATCACTTATAATGGGCATATTTCTCATAAATAAGTTGAAAATCAAGGTAAACTATTTACTATTAATTGATTCTAACCCTGGTCTTATCCTCAGATTTGTATCAGAAAATCTCCTAATGTCACAGAAAGAGTTTATCATCAGAGCTCCATCTTGGTGTTTTTCTTCCATCACAGCCCCTTAAGACCTTTTTAGAACATCAAAGCAGTAGAATTTTACACCAACTAGTTCACCATTGTGTGCTAACCTAAGACAAAGTGTTAATTGCCTTTCTTGAGCCCTTGACTGTCTGACTTCATAAATCCTCAAGCTTCACTGAAAGCATTCACATTCCTTTAAATGCAAAAGAGTGTGATGCTCAGGGTGAGTGCATGGAGCAGGTTCCTACAGAAAAGCCAGCATGCTTTGATCTGCCACTAGCAGGACCCTGGGGACCTGACATGCTGGACTGCCTGCGACACTTCTCTTGACCACCTGGTGTGTTGTGCAATATCAGAATTTTGAAACCATTCCTGATTTTAAAAAAACTGTCCTTCCGTTTAAAGGCAGAACCTTGCTTTGTAGTCTAGGTTGACTTTGAACTAGGATCCTTTTATCTCTACCTCCCATGTGCTAGGTTTACAAGCATGGCCTACTATATGCCTAGCTGATAAAAAATCTTTCAAGTTTAGGCTCATATTGCTGCTGATAAACAGTGTTTTTGCAATTATCTGAGTAAAAATTATTCTAATAATCCTTTAAAAATAGATTTTTTAAAATTTTACTTGTATTGTTTTGAAATAGAGCCTTGCTTGTAGATTAGGCAATAACTCAAATTCCTCCTGCATTAACCTCCTAAGTGCTGGTAATACAGGCACGAACTAAATATTAATTATATAACTTTAAGTTTTTAGAACAGTGTTAGATTCAGAGAAAATTGATTGGAAGGTGGAGATCGTTTCTGCCTTGGTTTGTGCTAGCTCTGATAAAATACCATAGCCAGGGTAGAGTCCCTAAGCTTATTGTGAAAGCCAAGAAGTCTAAGATCAAAGAGCTGTACATACGTGGTGAGGGACTTCTTAATCTATTATAGCATTGCTGGAAAGCATTACAGATCAAGACAGAGCCAGAGATGGAAGTTGTGGCCTCAAACTCTTTTAGAACTTGTGTTTCTCCATTCAGAGAGCCAGAGCTGCCAGAATCTGGACATCCCATTAAGTCTGTGTCTGTACACAGTATGTGCATTTGGGAGCCATTCCTACTCTGTAGAACCCTACCTCTGCGTAACTGCAGATTTTCCAACCATCAGCCTTTCCCCTAGAGTGAGACACTAGTTATTTTTACTAAATCTGCATCAAAGGGCTGTTGTCATATAAAGTTCGTAGTTTGTGTTAACTTTTTCTTGGTATATATTCTAATGAGTATTTAAAAAATATTTTCTTCTGAAATGATCTACATAGCCTGGCTGTCCTGAAACTTGCTAGGTAGACCAGGTTGGATTTGAACGTATAGAGATCTTCCTGCCACTGCTCCTTCAGTACAGGGATTAAAGACATGTGCCACCCAACCCAGCATATAAGTCTTAACATTTTAAACAAGGTCAATAAGATGCCTCATTATGTGAAGGTACTGCCACCAAACCTGATGACATGAGTTCCATCACTGAACCCACGTGGTGGAAGGAGAAAACTGACTTCCCCAGTTGATCTCTGCCTTTACATACATACACACAAATAAATGTAATTAAAACAACACCAACACAAAACTATGTTTACCACAAACTATAATAGTATGGACAGTACAGAAAAAGCTCACCAAAAATTAAAATTCACTTAAACTCCCAGTACCCAGACATCTCTATGAGCATTCTTTTAATTCTAATTTAAAATTTGCTAAATTAAAGAACTTATTTTGGTCACACCCTTGTGTGGTGCAGTCTCTTTTTTTCTCTGCCTAAGGCCTCTGCCATCCTTGTTTCTCACACTAGTTCCTGTCCTTGCACCGTGTATTATAGGAATGTCATATGCTTGCTTCCTACCAACGCCCCAAGGATGTGTCTGTCAAGTACGTGGCCTAGGCCATTTCTTCTGTGGCTGCTCATAATTCTGTCTGTATACCATCCACAATTCACCTTGTTTTGGATATTTAGATAATTAATCTTTTGCTGAGTATGTATAGTCCTTCAAAGCGTAAACTCTCTATGGATGCAATATGCTGACTTGTCTGATATTTTTCTGAAGATATATTCCTAGAAGTGTAAATATTAAGTCAAAAGTTATGTAAATTTCTATACATTTTTGGTCAGTTTTGCCCTGAAGCCCTTAGAAAGATTGTAGTGATTTGTATAATCAGCAAGAATATGTTTTTTTCTAGGGCTTTGAAACCCAGTATTGTTTTTTTTTTTTTAATCGCTTTAAGAATATCTATTCTCGCTGGGTGGAGGTGGCGCATGTCTTTAATCCAAGCACTCGGGAGGCAGAGTCAGGCAGATCTCTGTGAATTCAAGGCCAGCCTGGGTTATAAGAGCTATTTCCAGGACAGGCTCCAAAGCTACAGAGAAACCCTCCAAAAAACCAAAAATAACAACAACAAAAGCCAAAACAAAACAATAGCCAAAACCTCAAACTATTCTTTTAAGTGAACAATCACTACTTCTATTTGTGTTTTGCTCTTCTTGAGTCTAGGGCTGGAGAGATGGCTCAGAGGTTAAGAGCACTGACTGTTATTCCAGAGGTCCTGAGTTCAATTCCCAGCAACCACATGATGGCTCACCATCATCTGTAATGAGACCTGGTGCCCTCTTCTGGCATGCAGGCAGAATATAGGCAGCAGAACACTACATACATAATAAATCTTAAAAAAAAAGTTTTAAAAAATTAATACAAAAAATTTTGAGTCTAGAGGACAGAGGGAAGAAGTAGAAGAGCTTATCAATTGTACTAGATACAGAAATGCTCTCTGCATAGCTCCAAGATTTTACTATAGTTTTTTTAAAAGAAGCAAGCCCTCTTTTTATGAGTTCCCAGCATTGCGAATAAAATTCATGTTGGTGTGTGAGCGGGGACAGTGCTTGTTGTGTCCTTGTGATTGGATGTCACTTGAAGTGATGGCTGCCGATTCCGGTGTCCTTTCTTGTACTTGGCTGTCACTTGGAAGCTGCCAGCAGATTCTGCAGAGTTTGTTTTCAGCAATCCTAGCCATGCTCATTGCTGTTGTCTAGCTATAGAATTCTGTCAGGGCAACTGTAGGAAAGGTTGTCTTTAGATCCCAGCCTATAGTCTGTGTTTTAAAGCTCCAAGACTAAGAAGCACCTTTACGGTTTCAAACTTTGTGGCACAAGAAGATATTATGAATTTGAAGTTTCAATTCATGAGGAAAGTTTTATTTATGCACAGCCACATTCATTTGGTGAGTCGAACAGTGGCAACAGGCTGTATGACCTGTAAGGTCAAAAATACTTAAAAAAATGTATGGGTGTTTTGCTTACATATGTGTCTGTGCACCACATTTGTACAGTGTCTGCGGAGGCCAGAGGAGGGTGTCGGATCTTCTGGAACAGGAGTTACAGACAGTTGTGAGCCACTGTGTGGTTGCTAGGAATTGAACGTGGGTCTTCTGGAAGAGCAGTTGGTGCTCTTTAACTACTTCTCTCCCAAACACTTTCTTCATGTTACTCTTTATAGAGAGTTTGCTGTTTCTTGGCTGTGTGGAGAAGAAGCCAGAGGGGTGAGTGTGGAGCGGTGTAACGTTTCAGGTTTACTGAGACTGGGTTATAGCCGTGTGCAGAACTTGCTACTCCAACTATAGAGATGGTTTTTGTAGTAACAGCAGAGCCAGTCATGAATCGTGCTGTTTCAGGAGTTTCAAGATAAATGAGGGTGTTGAAGTACAGAGGATTAAGTAATCTTTTCAAACAGGTTAACTATTACTTAGATTAGCAGCTTGGTGTGGTGTAGCCCCACCCCCGGTGGAAGTTCATTTAATGTCTCTCTGTCAAGCCTTTCCTGTTTGTTGATCTTGGCTTATACACACGCTTTATAAACTCTTGGCTTTGTCTCAGAGGTTGTTGGTCTGGAGTACAAGTAAATAGATGATAGGTCTGGATACTAAGGGGCTTGCTTGAGGCCCTCAAACTGTTTAACCTGGAGTCAAAACCAAACTAAGCATTTGGATTGTTGTCAGTACTCTTCCTATAGCAAAGGCCGCAGACAGAGTATTTTGTGGTATGGAACCTTGTGTGTCATCACTATGACAGGATGATAAAGGCAGGTTATCTGAAGTATAGAAAGGTTTGGTTTTGGCTCACAGTTCTTTGTGTAACTATCCAAAATTAAGTGGTCATGTAGCTTGGGCCTTTGGTGACAGTGGCATATCCTGACAGGAGTACACGTAGGAGCCCAAGTTTTCTTTCTCAGACTGAAGCAGAAACAGAGGGCTAGGCACGGCCCCACATAGTCCCTTCTGAGGTTATGGTACCTGTGGCCTAAGGACCTTCCACCAGACCCCACATTTCAAAGGTCCATTATTTCTCAGTAGCACCCCATAGAGGAGGTACAGCCAGACCACCCACCCTCTTGCAAGCCTCCCCAGAAAGTGTGGAACTGCATACTGGGAAAGATTGCTGCCACTTCTAGTGGTTTATGGAATTCTTACACATCCATGGTCATGGGTAGAAATTCTGATTTAAGAACAAGAATAAACTGTTTTGCCTACCCACTAGAATTTGATTAGGGACTTGCTGGGAAGCATTTTATATTTTGTAGAGCATCTGTTATTGGAGGATTTCCCACAAACATTTATGCAGTTGTATAACTGAGACCTATTCCCAGTAATTTCAAAAGAGGGTCAGTCACATAAGCATGCTCAGACGGGATGGACAGCGGCTGGGCTTTGAGGACCTGAGAAGCCAACTGTTGTTACATTTCTGTTTTAGACTTGCCAGTACAGATAGCCTGTATGCTTGGAATTGTCCTCTGACGAGTGGGCCTTTTCTGTTAAGATGTGCCACCACCTACTAGACTTTGTTCTCTATTGTCAAATGTTTAGAACATTTTAGAAGCCCTTGAGCTTCTAAAGTAATATGAGGCGTGGAGCAGATGATAGCGATGATCCATTTTGTCTGTAGCTCCCAGAAAGTTTCTTCTGCAGGGTAGCAGTCTGCTTATCCTTAATGAAACCTGCAGGCAGCCAGCTCTGTCACTGAAGTGCCACTGGGGGCTGAAGATGTCACAAAGATATGGTATTTTTGTGGGTAGTATTAGTAAAATCCTTTAAGACTTGCAAAGATACATTTATTACCTTTTCATACAAACTGAGGTTACCTTTCTCTTTTTTGTCTTCATAGCTTTATTTGTAGGTTCAATGATATTTATAAATGAGTTGCTAGAGATTATTCTCAGTAAGACGATTTGAACCTAAACAGTGAAGAAAAACATTTGATCTTGCAAAGGATAAAATCATTTCTAAAAATTGTAGCTTGTATAAGTGTAGAACAGTTTAGAGCAGTGTTTCTCTACCTTTCTAATGCTGCCTCCCTTTAATACAGTTCCTCGTGTGTGATGTATGAATGTCCCAACCATAAAATTATTTCATTGCTACTTCATAACTGTAATTTTGCTATTATGATGAATCATAATGTAAATATCTGTGTTTTCTGATGGTCTTAGGCGATCCCTGTGAAAAGGTCATTTGACCCCCAAAGGGGTCTTGACCCACAGGTTGAGAATCGCTGGTGTAGATCTTCATGCTGAAGTTCAGCAATGAATCTTCAGGGAAGATACAGAGGCATGGAAAGGAGCCTCTGACAGTATAGGCAGACTGGGGCTCCTGATGTTAGCACCTGGCCTCCTAGAGAGGGTCTGTCTCGGTTGTGAAGTGTTAGCAATGCTTGGTACCTACACTGTAGGGAAGTCCAAACAATAGCCCAGGGACATGGTTTTGTCATTGTAGGCTGTAATGTTAGAGAGCTGCTTTAATCGAGTGTAATACTCAACTTGATATTAGAGTTGACCCAGCATGAGAGTTTGTCATTGCCTTGTCTCAGTTTTAGCCTGTGATGTCTGTGGCAATTTGCTATTGTTATTATTATTATTGTTGTTATTATTATTGTTGTTATTATTATTATATTGTTATTATTATGAGTTAGGATGTTGTAGGTGAACAATTGAGAGTTTAAGTGATGTTATGTTTCATAAAGTGAATCAAAGTTTTGTCCTATACTTCCAACATTAACCAGTGTGCTTACCGAGTAATGAATAATTAAGGAAGATATAATGTGGTTTGTTCTTTGCAAATTCTTTTTCCTAAATGGCATAGAGATGCAACTTTGAGTGTGTCATATTCAAAGGGGCATGTATACTGCATTTGAATTTTGATTATTTTAAAACTATTTTTTAAATGACTGAATTAAATAGAACTGAATTAAGTTACAGGACATTTATGCTGTCCTTGAAGAAGAGTTAGCACCCTGTCTGTTCAATGAGAAACAGGAATGGCTTCCACAACCCTGACCTAGAGGAGTCAGGAGTAGGAAGAAAGCTGTGTGCTTTTGTGTAGTGCTGCTGGAGGTGACAGCAGGGGCAGCCTCCTGGATAAGCACTTTACCATGAGTTACACCCTAGCCATCAGAAGAAGGATTATAAAGAGGGGTTTGAGGTAAAACTCTCCTTCCCTGCTCCCTGTCTGCTTATCGGTTTCATTTGGATGTAAGAAAGAAATGAGATGATCAAGTTTGAGTCCTGGCAGTATTTTTAATGGTTTGGCTATTCTACTAAAATTGCCCATCTACTACTTCTTCATATATATAAAAAAGGGACTTAATAACATTTCATAGGGACTGGAGAGATGATTCAGTGGTTGAGAATACATATTGCTGTTGCAGAGGACTTAGATTCTGTTCCATTAACTCCAGCTCCAGGGGACCTGACACTTTCTAGCTTCCTTGGGCACAAGCTCTCATGTGCACAGCCTACACCTTCCCTATAAATACAAACACATACACACATATAAAAATTTAAATGTCAAAGGCATAATATTTATAGATTATTCTGTAGACCCTTACAAAGATGGAACAAAAATAATTTGTAAAACAGCCAGCTTACCCAGAGTTGGCACACGATGCTCTCTGCAGTCCTCTTCTCGAGTCGAGGGATGGGGTCTGGGATGGAAGTCAGTTTGTTCAAGCTGTTCTTATGAGGGTGTATGTAGCGAGCAGCATAGAGCCACACCTGATGGAGATGATAATCAACTCCTATGGCTAAAGTCTGACTTATGCCTGATCACGCAGTGATCATCAGCTGCTTGCATATGCGTGGGCCTATGGGCAGTGCCCACCTGGCAATCCGGGATTGGCAGCCCATGCCTACTTAAGGGCTGGGAGAGGTTTGCCTGGAGAGAGAGGAAAAAAGGAGAGAGGAGAGAGGAAGGAAAAGAGAGAGAAGTGTAAAAAGTCCTGGAATAAAACTGCAGTGAGAAGAGCTCCGGTGGTCACGTCATCCTTGCAGGACGAGGGCTGAACGTGACAGGTGTACTCCAGTACCCTTGCTTGGTAGAGGAGGCTGCTTTATGGATTGTATCAGGATAAAGCTTTTAATTCTGTGTGCTATTCCTCTTTGGAATCAGGTGAGCCTATTTTGTAGTCGTTATGGAGATGTGGAAATAGACTTCTTCAGTGTCTCTTGCTGGGTTTGAACTAGGGAAGGAGGGTTGCCTGCCTTGTGACTGATGGAGGAAGTGATCATAATCGGTTGTCCCTGCCCTTCCACTACCATTGTCTGAGGATAAGTTGCACTTCTGTAGCTTAGCAATTAGTAGTTAAGCAAAATTTAGAGATATTTCTGTCAATCGCTGAATTTAATGTGATTAGAAATGGATGTTTGATGAGCAAACATGGGAATTGTATCAAACCATATTCTCATCTTAGTTCCCCACTAACAAACTAAAGCTCAGTGATAAGAGCATTGCACACCTTTTCAATGTTATTTAAGACAGGGTCTATGTAGCCTGTCTTATAAAGCCCTGGAACTTATCATGTAGACCAGGCTGGCAGCCAATTCACAGACATCTGCCTGCTTCCGTATCCCAAACAATGAGTGCTGGGATTAAAGGTTTGTGCCACCATTTCCCTTAGCATCCAGCAGACCTTGGACACTTCATGCAGATGCAGATGTAGAGCTTCAGGACAGTTAGTACTTTGCCCATTTCCTCTATCCCCACCCCAGTGAAAATGCTATTCCAGTAGAGTAGAGGCAGAAAGTTCAGACAAACGAAAGAAGAGAATACTGAATTGGCCCATTTTCTCAAAGAAGCATTAATGACATTTTCTTACCTTTAGTTTTAGATTATCTTCTCTTCATATATTCTTATGTTTAGGCTAAAAATAAATAGTTCATTCTTTCAATGTGACTTGTTCAGTCAGCAATGTATTTGTATATGTCTGACACTATAGAGTGAGACCTTCTCTCAGAAAACAAAGCAAAAAAAAAAACTAAACAAAGCCCCCTCCCCCATATGCCCTTCCCCAATCCCCTCTATTATATTCATCTATCTCTATGGAACTCTTTTCTTTATGAACATCATTGCACTTAGAACAGTCCCTATTTCCATTGAGATACAATGAGGAATATATAAATAAAGAATTCACTCACCTGGAACACTTTATTTTTGCAGAGGTTTACGTTGACTGAAGATTCAGGAAGTTTCAGCAGTGCCTGAGTTGTTATTAAAGCAGATGGATAGTCAAGCTGCCACCTTTACTTTCCATTTGGTGGGTTTTCCTGGCAGCTGCTGCTGTCTCTGTCGTCACATTGATACCTGGTGATACTGCCAGTGTATTGGTGGTGACCCAGTAGGATCCTGATGTTTACCGATATACATCCAAAATAAGAGAGAGAAAAAGACTATCTCTGAGCCTGGGGGCAAAGGGAATAATAATTCCCGTGCGAGTCAGCGGCCTGACCAGAGGATTGGTGGTGTTCATTGCTCATTCACTTCACTTGTCTGATTGTGCCGGCAGGTGGGACGATCATCACTCTCAAACATTGGAAAGCAGCTTTTGTTGTTTTGTGTGTTGTGTTTAACAATTTTTTGACTGTCTCTTCATAACATACCATTTGAGGAGTGTTCTGTTGAAAAGGAAAGAGTGTATGTATGTATATCTGTCCACCTTTAGAAGAACTGAAGGAGGCTGGGGTGCTGGTGGGAAGAGAAGAGCCTGTAGTCTAACCTAGGGTGGTCAGGTAGTCAGGGAAACAGCCACAAATGGAGGTCAAACAAGCCTGGGCCTAAGACTGTCTTTCCTCCAGTCAAGTGATTTAGAAAGGAAGGCTGTTTTACCTTCAAGCCCTGATTTCCACATGTGGAAGGGGAAAATTAGTAAGGGAGATCTGACACAGAGAGTGTAGCTTAGTAGTGTCAGTGTCTTGGAAGGCGAGAACCAGACTTAGAGCCTCAGTCTCAAGGGCCCAGGCTTGATCAGGAAGTCAGCCTCCCAGCCATCAGTGGAGAGCAGGAGCGTTGACCTAACTAAAAGGGATTAATGTGATGGGAGAGGAAGAAAGGAATGAACGGAAGGAGTCAGGTGTGTGGGGAAAAGAGAGGCACCCGAATCCTTCTTTTCTTCCTAAAAAGAACACCTATTTGTAGTTCTGGTTCAGTGTCTACTCAGGCACTTGGAAGAATAAATGCACATATGTGCACATATGAATGTCAAACTCCTTGCAGAGTTGATGTTCTTTAAAATGAAGGCATGACCGGCTAAGTGTTTATTGGCGGCATCACAGGGGAGGAGCAAGCATGGATGGAAGTTCAGGGAAGCTTCCTAAGAAAGTAGATCCGGTGTCCTGGGTTTTCTGGTACTTGTCTGCAGCATCCCAGAACCTTACAAACATGTTCGCTGGACCTTAGTTCTGATACATGTGCTGGATGGTGTAGGTGTTGAGGGACAGTGAGGTTGATAAAACCATTATAGCTTGTCACTTCCAAGCTGATTCACTACGTGTGCTCCTTTGCGAAGTCCCTGTAAATCATGCCAGAAAGAAGACTTCGGAACCGTGTAGCCTAGCAGTACGGGCCTAGGTTGAACTGACAGAGTATCTGAGAAGGCATTTTGCTAAGTCACATTTGAGAGCATGTAGTTGTAACCTGTTTTCATGTACAGGAAATATTTGTAGATCGATTATATTTAGAGGGGGGAACCTAAAAAATGAAAAGATTTCACAGCTCTGTTTCCTCCCTGTGTTTTTGAGTGTTGGTTCTCTATCTTGTTTCTCTGAAATGCTGTAGAGTGCTAGCATACAGTAAAAACAGATGTCTGGAAAGCTGAAGATGAGACTTTTTAGGCATTCCTGTCCTAATACGAGCTCATTCTTCTCTGTCCATAGGTGTACTACCCAAATCTGGGGTGGATGTGCATTGACGCCACTGATCCGGAGAAGGGCAACTGGCTGCGCTATGTGAACTGGGCTTGCTCAGGTGAAGAGCAGAATTTATTTCCACTGGAAATCAACAGAGCCATTTACTATAAAACCTTAAAGGTAACAGTGTTGCTGTTAATCTACTCCTGGCTACTCTGTATGCATTTCTCTTAGTGTGTTCTAGCTGTGACTGACAAGAACAGCTCTGCAGACCTGGAATGAATGGCGTTTGAGGTGGCTCATCCACACACCCAAGGCTCTGTGTTAATCACATGGTTGCTGAGATCTAGCATATGTCAGGGAAGTAGAGCAGGAAGATTGTGTTGAGTAATTATAGACTACATCTTTCTTTTTCTTTGGTTTTTCGAGACAGGGTTTCTCCGTAGCTTTTTGGTTCCTGTCCTGGAACTAGCTCTTGTAGACCAGGCTGGCCTCGAGCTTCCAGAGATCCGCCTGCCTCTGCCTCCTGAGTGCTGGGATTAAAGGCGTGAGCCACCACTGCCCAGCTTGCATCTTTCTTGATACTGCTGATTATCTATGGCAGCTGCTCCCCTTCTCCTCCTCTGGCCCAGATGCATTGGGGACTGTCTGGCAGATGTCTCCTACTGTGTAGTATCAGTACCGTGGTGGTGTGTGTTAAGAGAAAGCACACTCATAGTGTTTAGTGCACGTGAAGCTTTGGGTTAGCTTCCCCTTTCCTTTACTTGTATTCAGGATAGAATTTAGGATATATTTCTTCCTTCTGCCAAATATTTCTTGGGGACATTAGTTATTGAGATTAAGAGGACAGTCGTGCTCAGAGCTGGTAATGAGGGCACCCAGCACATGTGGGTTCTTACTACTAGGGTGCTTTTCATCTTCGCATGTTTCTGCGGTGAGTAGGATTCTTTCTTCCTCTCTTGTTTTCACAGGTCATGTTTCTGTAGCAGACAAAGCTACATTCCATGCATGGAATGTTCTAGAATGGAATTTTGGGGTAGAAAGACAGATGATGGTTGTCTTTTGTAATAAATACCTCTGTCCAAATTGCTGTAATGAACAAATAGTTTTTCAGTCACTTGCGGCCTTTTGGGTCCCTCAGCAGTGATCACCTGTGTTTTCCAGGATTCACCGTTCTCTGAGGCAGGCCTTGTAAATGAATTGCATGGGAATCTGTTGTATGAAATCTTGAAGATGCTAAGGAGTACAGAAAAATATTAAAAATATCGTTTTTCTCTTTTGTAAGAGAGTGTCTGTTAGCATGTAGCCCTATCTCAGTAACTGATGGTGTTGAAAGCTGTGTGTACTGAACAAACCAGGTTTCTCTTCAATACTTCTTGTCTATCAATGTTTAAGTTTTTTTTTTTTAATTTTTTAGTTTGATTTGCAGTACACGGATTCTAAGTTGTATTTTTAACTTGAGTGGACATGAGTGTCCTTCTATATAAGGAGTTGGTACTGATTCTCACCCTCTCCATCTGTTGGTGTTGGGTTCAAACCCAAGGCACTGAGCTTGACAGCCACCCCTGTGCAGATGTTTAGCTCATCCATCGTGAAGTACAGGTAGCTCTGCTGACACCCACAGATCAATGAAAAGGGAGACAGGCGCTAGGGACAGGTGCTCTTGTCTTTGGAGGCCCGAGTGTTTCGTGGTGGCTGACTGAAGATCATGGTAAGTATACATTTGTCTTCACTCTTTCCCTTTTACTTTAAAGATTTGCTTTTATATTTTCTAGAATCCTAATTATTTCAAGTAGCATTTAATACCATCTCATAAATACATTGCATAAAAGAGAAATGAGCTAAAATTTATATGCTCTAAAAACAGTTTGAATTTTGAAAAGCAAACAAAACAGATTAGTTTATCAAAGTGCCAAAAGGTATTTGTGATGGCTGTTTTAGCTCATTAATAGATTTTTTTTTTTAAATTAGGGTTTTTGGTTAAGTTTAGCTGATCCAAAAAAGGATATGAGATATTGGTTCCAAAACAGTAAAGTAGCAAATTTTAGCTATTTTTGGAGGAAAAAAGTAAACAGTGACTGGTTCTTTTATTTTAAACAACTTGAATATTTTGAAATAGTGGAAATTCTGTAGACGGTGACCAAAGCCATGCTTACTATCTAAACTAGAACCTTGTGGAAGGAAGGGATCATTTTGTTTTTAAACTGACATCTCCGATGGAATTTCCTCTTTAAAACAAAAACAGGGGCTAAGTGACACACCTTTAATTTCAGTGCTTGGGAGGTAAAGGCAGGTGGATCTCTGAGTTCAAAAGCCAACCTGGTCTACCTAGAGAGTTCAAGGTCAGCCTATTGTTTCAAAACAATCAAACAAACAACCCAAACAAACAAACGCGCAAAAACTTCAGGACCAAACTGAATCACGATTAATAAAAACTCAGAGAGAAAAATTGGGGTTCAATCTGAAGATTGGAAAAGCAAAGATGCCAGCCTAAATGGTGATCCTGCCGCCAGGAATCTCAGGATGAGACTGTGTCTGAGAACTTTTTTCTCCCATTTTATAATCCTCTCTAGTTCTGGAAATAAAGGTGTGCACCACTGGGATTAAAGGCATACACTGCTCAGTTTATATGGCAACTAGTGTGGCTACTGGGATTAAAGGTGTGTGTTACCACTGCGTGGCTGTAAGGCTGACCAGTGTGGCTGATTTTACTCTCCTGATTCCCAGGTAAACTTACTTATTAAAATACAATTGAAATGCCACTACATCAAACTTTTACATAGCCACTGTACACTGGCATATCAGGAAGCCAGCACCTAGGCAATATTGTATTAACTGATCTGTCCACTCAGCCAAGATTGTATCTGTTGTTGCAATCCTGTCCTTGTAGGAAAAGAATTCTGGCTCTCATTTGACTCTAAGGCTTGGTGTATTAGTCAGGGTTGTCTAGAGCCATACAACGTATGGAATGAATC
>NC_022016.1:41771223-41821981 GCF_000317375.1 Microtus ochrogaster
TATGAATTTATTGGACTGACAGGCTCAGTCCAACAATGGCTAGCTGTGAATGGAAAGTCCAAGAATCTGGTAGTTGCTCAGTCCTATGAGGCTGGGTGTCTCATCAGGTCTTCTGTCAATGCTAGACTCCCAAAGAAGTAGGCTCTAATGCAGTCAAGGAATGGATGGGCAAGCAGCAGAAGTTGTGGCTCAGATTAAAGGTGTGTCTTCCCACCTCAAGATCTGGATTAAAGGAGTGTGTCATCCCTCCTCAAGATCCAGATCAAAAGCTTGTGTCTTCCAGCCTCAAGATCTGGATCAAAAGCTTGTGTCTTCCTGCTCCAGATCTGGATCAAAAGTTTGTGTCTTCCAGCCTCAAGATCCAGATCAAAAGCTTGTGTCTTCCTGCTCAAGATCCAGATCAAAAGCTTGTGTCTTCCTGCTCAAGATCTAGATCAAAAACATGTTGTCTTCCAGCTCAAGATCCGGATCATAAGTGTGCCCTCCATATCTGAATTATCGTTCATTTCAGATTGTCAGGGCATTTCAAATGTATTTTAATAAATAAATTTAAATTACTTAATAAATAAATAAGTAAAGACTGCCTGAAGATCTGAAAGTAAAACAGTCCCACTGGTCAGCCTTACGGACCACGTTATGGGAACACACACCTTTGATCCTGTAGCCTCCTTAGTTGACATAGAAATCAGGTGGTGCACACCTTTCATCCCAGTCATAGATAGGAATATAAGACTGTCAGATGCAGTCTTATTTTGAGATTCCAGGAGGCAGGATCGAGGTTGAGGTAAGAGACAGTGGCTGGCTGTTTTGCTTTTTGGATCTTCAGGTTGAACCCCAATTTCTGACTCTGAGTTTTTATTATTTGTGCTTCACCAGTTAGTCAAGTTGACAACCAAGAATAGCCATCACTCTTAGACTGTTAACATTTTAGTGCTGTGGAGACTCAATTTGGTCTTCTGGTTAGATCCCACGTATGCCTCCTGGGCACCTCAGAAGTGACCTGTTCTCTGTGCATGCTCTCAGGAGGCAGGTGCTGTCTGGCTGACTCATTGGAGAGACATTTCCTCCCTCCCTTTGTGACTGGTAGCCGTTTGGGGAGAGAGGATTTTGACAGGAGGCAAATGTTACGGAACTTTTCAGACTTTCACCTATTCCCCTTAGGTCCACTGGGGAGTCTAGTCTGGGTCAATCCGTGTTGATGATTGCCATAGGGATTATTATAATCCCTCTTTCCACTGGTCCTACCTTTGTCAGAACATTCCCTTTCAGTTGTCGTCCTTGGGTCGTCTGTGTCAGCATGTGGGTTGGAGGTGGCTTTTTTTACTTCAGCTTTCTGAGCAGATAGGGTCCCCAAGAGTGAATGAAAACTCTAAGCCACCTCCCTGATTCTGCTTAGTACTCCCCCCCCCACACTTTATTTTCTTGAGACACATGGTTTCTCTGTAGCTTTGGAGGCTGACCTGGAACTAGCTCTGTAGACCAGGCTGGCCTCAAACCCAGAGAGATCCTCTTGCTGGATTTAAAGGCGTGCACCACCACTGCCCTGCTCAGGACTCATTTCTCTTCTCTAAATATTTCTTCGGTATATTTTAGATGTAGTTGTATGATGATGATGGTGTGGGAGCGACTGTGAAAAGTTTAATGTTTTAGGAGCATAATGCCTAGGAGGTATTCTTAGGCATTCTGTAACTAGAAATGTTTTCACAGGCCCGAGCTAGTAGGTGACTGCTCTGAGGATGCTAGGTTGGGTTCTGCCTGAGCTCAGCGCTTCTGTTATTATAAATAGCGGTTGCGTGCATGATTAAGGTGCAGAGCGTTCCTGCTTAACTTGTGCTTGGAATTAGAACCTTTGGTGCTAACTCCTTTCTATGCTATTTGCTTCTTAATAACTCTTTCAATTTCTCATCCACTCGAATTTCATGGGCAAAATGGTCTCGTATTTTATTTTTTTCTCTTGTGTGGGTGGCATGAGGCTTGGAGCTAGCAGTAAGAATCTAGTGGTGGAGGCTGAGCACTAGTCCCAGATCAGCCGGTACACGCACTCCTGCGAGCCTCCGTGACAAGCTACTAGGTCCTCCTGTTTGCCCTGAGTGTCTTGCCTTGGCCCTGCCAGCCAAGGAGTTTTCTGCTAGCCAGGGCCTCGGCTCCGCCTCCTGCCCGGGCGCGCGCCCGAGGGCCCGCCTCCTCCCTGCGAGCTCCCTGACCCCGCCTCCTCTCCGTGCGCGCCCGCTGCGGGGCGCCCTCCCGACAGCTGTTTGCGGTCGCCGCGCCGCCCCCGCCAACAACCGCCTCTCTGATTGGTTCGCATCTTGTCTCGTCTATCCTGCAGCCAATCGCGCCTGGCGAGGAGCTCCTGGTCTGGTACAATGGGGAAGACAACCCCGAGATAGCAGCTGCGATTGAGGAAGAGCGAGCCAGCGCCCGGAGCAAGCGGAGCTCTCCTAAGAGCCGCAGAGGTAGGAATCGCCGCCGCCGCTGGGCCCGGGCCGCACCCGCGTGGGCACACAGGCTGAAGGCCGGGCGTCGCCCGTGGCGTCGCGGTGACCTTTTCCGGGCTTGGCCCGCCGTCCACGCCCGGCCCGCTGCTGAATCACGGCGATCTCGGGACACTCGGGCTGTTTGCGAACTTGTGCCCGAGCGCCCGCGCAGCGGGAAGTGCGCGTGCGGCCGCCGAGTGCGGGCCCGGCCCTGCTCCCGGAATCAGGCCCTCCGCTCTGCGAGGGAGGGCCGCCCGCGCCTTCCGGCTCCGCTGACAGCGCAGGACGCGGCAGAGGAGAGAGACGGGAAGGGAGAGCCGGACCTGGGAGAGACAAAGATGGGGTGCACTGGGGGCCGACCGCGGTGAGCTGCCGCACAGGATGCGTTGGGCTTTGTGGAAGTTAAGGAGGCTCGCTGTGACCTCAGTTTTTACAGTTTGATGATAAACGATGTTTTGAGCAGAAGGTAGAATGTAGTCACACTTATAAAAGGGAGGGGATAATTTGTGGGTAGGAAAATAGTTTGGATGCGTATATCATATTTCCAGCTGGTATGCAGATACGTCGCTGAAATATTTTTACGAAAAACTTTAACGCGAATTTGAGACTCTGACTGAGCCTAGTTTGAAAACAGGCCAAGGCACGGTACAGTCGTTTTTACTAAAACAAGAACTTTGGGTCTCGTTTTTGTAATTGTTGTTTGTTAGTTTTTTTGTGTGTTTTGTTCTTCCCTTAGATCTTAGTAAATTTTTTTAAATCCGAACAAGCTCGTCCTTTTCCCAGAACATTGCAAAGTATATGTGGGAGTGAGGCTATAAATAAAAGCATAAACATGGTTTTGGAAAACTCTCAAGCAATATTTGATGAGCTCATTGTGACTTTTCAATTTCCTATTCTTTCTATTTCACACCCGAGGATGGCTGGTAGGCCGCTTACTGACTACATTTTTCTATTGACGGTGATTTACTTGCTGCTTTAGGTCATTAAATACTTTGATTCTGGGTCAGATGATAAAAGTCTAGAAAATTCCAGCCCTCCGCCAAGTGTTTAAATGTGTGTTGAGATTTTGTTGGGCCAAGGCTTAACATTCTGTCTCTTCTCCATTATTTAACTTATTTTTCTACTTAGTGTACATTTTGTTTGTAAACAACAGTCATGTTACCAGCCTTCTTAGATAAACTATGACTTGTATGGAGTTCAAAAATTAGGGGGCCTGGGGATTTTTTACTGTGCCACTAAACTTATGACATTTAATCCGGTCTGTAATTTGATGGCATTCTCACTTTGCTCTGTGGTAAACTTGGGTGTGTGTTCAGACCCCGTTTCCTCATTCGTTTCCTTTAGTTATTCTGTACTGTTCTGGTCAGTTAGTTCAGTGTGGAGGAAAAACTTGAAACTAATCCTATGTTAGTAATTCACAGACGTACACATTTCATGGCTAGAGTGCTGGGTTTTATATTGTTTATTAGTCCATATTTCTTACTGCCCCATTATTGTTTTGATAAGGAGTCTGGACAGCAGACAGCTCACTGAGTCGTTCTTGAGCTTTAATTAAAAGACTTGAGCGAGGCTCATGCTCAGCACACACAGCCACTCTGCTGTGGGCGGCTTACTTCAGAAGAGGCCTGTTTGCTGAGTGTGACCTGAGAGCAGCGAATCAAACCTTTCTACTTCACAGCTCGGAAGACCTGAAGGCAGAAGTTTTTATTGTTAACTCGGTATGACTTTAGACATTTAAATAATAGCTTCTTTGGCAGGGTGTCAGAGAGAATCAGAGTAAATTGATTCGGGGGCAGTGTTGCTTAGTTGTTTGGGACATACAGCTGACTGGTAGAATGGCGTTGGGCATAATAACCTCGTACCGTTGAAACAAAGGACTGGATTCTTCACAGTTCTGGACCCCAGCTTCTTTGTATGACAGCTGCTGTGCCCACATCTGTGCGTTGCATGAGGACCCTTTCAGAACTCATCAGATTGTTGGTGGATCATAGGACTGTTGGGTGTATTGGGTAAGGAAAGCCCTGGTTCCCATGTCTATCACAGACTGGCAACCCTGCCCATGCTTTCCCTCTTTCTGACACTAATGTGTGTTAGGCTTTGCTGTGTGCTGTTCCTCATGAACACAAAGGCAGCAGTCATTCTCTGGTGCTTGCCACCTAGACTTGGGAAGAGGGTGCATCAGAAAGGCAGTGGTCAGCACTTGGCTGGCTGGCAGGTGGTTGGCCCCCAGTAAACACCCAGTGTATAAAGAAAGAACAGTACACAGTGCTTTAAGAAGAGAGTTCATATTGTCCCTGGCCAAGGAGCTTGCAGTTTCCCCCATGGTCACCTTTTTTTTTTTTAAACTGGAATGTTTTAAGTTCTCAGTTCTGTGTTTCTGCTCAATTGCATACATGCCTGAGCAGCCTCTGTAAGGTTGAATGTCAGAAATGCCTTGGTTGGGATAGCTTAAAGCTTTCAGATAGAAAGTGGGAGGGAAAGTGTTGGCTGTCTCTGGCTGTTTTACTATGAAATGTATAATCTGTAATGTAATAGAACAAAAGCCATGTTTTTTTACCACTTTCGTGATTTCTGTCCCCTATCCATGACTGAGAAATGAAACAGTTTGCTAGCCTTAAGTAATGACTGTTGTCGAACCTTTCCCTGGCTTATTTAGTAGCGCAGAAGATGAAGCTCAGGGTCTTGTAGCGTTAATAAGCAAGCACTGTGCCACTGCACTCAATGCAGTTCTGGTGAATGCTCTTCCGAGGCTTGACTGCAGTAGCAGTGTGTGTCAGGCCCTGCCTGAAGGAGCAACAGGAGCATTCCCCAGATGGGCTTGGTGGGAGGAATGGGAAAGATGAGACACCCAGTGTCTGCCCTAACCTCTTGGTCGCTGAGAAGAACAAGCGGGTTAACGAGAGGGGGAATGCTTTCTGAAGCTTGAAGACACTTGGAAACTGCAAGTGCCACATCCTGGTGTGGGTTCTTGGTGAGGACTTCTTCAGCAAGTGGATGTTGTGACCGCCTAAGAGAAACTAGTCATAAGTACTGGTTTCTTCCCGTTATCCTCACTGGGCCCTGCCTCGCTCCCCTCTAGCCCTTACTAACGGCCTCTGTAACTCACTGACTTCACTGTCCCAGCAAGTTAGCACAGAAGAGTTATTCATAGCAGCAAGAAGTCCCTTGGATGGGACCTCAGAGATGGATGGTGAAGAGGACCACATCCTACAGCCATAGCAGGCTGCACTGGGTGTGTCCTTAATGTTAGGAGATTCGGTTCTCCAGTTGATAACGTTATCTAGTTATCTAGGTGACTTTCAACTACCAAACTTAAATTATGGTCGGTGTTAAGGAAATGGCTTCATCTGTCTCCACATAGAATTATTCAAATGAAAACTCTTGGTATAATGAAGAATACTCAAGTGTTTTGAAATCAAACATATCTGACATTCTTTCTCCAGAGATGCTGAACAGTTCAGGTTAGGTTAGGTCAGGAAACTGAAAAGCTCCATATGCAGAGACTCAAGCCAGATAGGGGTGTGATGAGAGATGAGAGAGGTTCTTGCACTCGCAGAGTGACAGACCATTGGCTATTAATGAGCAAGGCCTAGTAACGTCAGTGTGGATAAGAAGTGGGTGTGGTGTGACACAACTGTTGTCAGGGCCTTCCTGCATCTCTGTCCTAAGTGACGTGAAGCTCTGGGCACTGTGGGCTCCGTAGGCAGAGGAGCAGCATATGGTCAAAGGAAGCTTGTGCCTATATAGAGGCCCATGTGAGAATTTGTTGAATGAGGAACACAGCTCTGTACATGGCTGTATTGGCCTCTTTCTTGCCAGGGACTGTGTGGCTTGGCTGGGGGGAATTCAGGAGATGATTAGATGCCAGCTCTGTGAGGTTCTTGGTCTCCCCTGATTGCAACCAAGTGCAAGCTAGCCCTGGTGTGTGGACTTGATACAGCTCAGCAGAGGCTGCCCTTTGGCTCTTCCTGATCTCCACAGGAAGGGTCTGGAGAAAGAGCAAGGCCTGAGTTTTCCCTGTGAAGGACATTGTGAGGCATGTAGGAAATGTGCAGAAGGAAGGGTGTGATGGTGGTACCCAGCCTCCTGAACAGACTTGCAGACTCCTGAGTACCCTAACAGAGATGCCTCTAACACTGCATTTGTGGAGTGCTTTGTCCTAGCTCCAGGTGAAGAATGGGTATTTCTCAGGCAAGAGTTGTGGACTTGTTTGAGATTACTTTGCCGATGGATATCAGCTTGAGCAGGGGTGGGGGTGTGGGGTGGGGAGGTGTCCATGCTATTGTAAATGAAATGGGCAGAAGTAAAAAGGATTTGAAGTTAGTGTTCATGAGTACACATATAAAAGCAGAACACATGGGCTTCTACGAAGTGATCTCTTGGTCCATACTAGCAATTGGCAGCTCTGTTTCAGATTCCTTTGGAGCTGAGTGACGGTTCTGGCTGTGGTGCCTTATGGTGGTTAAATCCTGAATCTCCTAGTGCCTTATAGGCAGTTTTTATTATGTTCATAGACTTAACTGGGCCCTCACCTGTTTACAGGTGTGGAGCAGGACTTCTGGGAGCCAGAGGCAGTGTTCCTTCGTGTGCTTAGGGCTTCAGGCATGTCATGTTGGGCTCAGTGGGCTGTCTTGTGTATGGTGGGTCTTATACATCTGTGTCTCCTGAAGCCCTGGCTGCCGTCCATCTACTTGAGATACCTTTGCTGAGCAGTATATGTCTTGCCCACTTTTGCTGCTGTTGTCTGTGTCTGTGTCTGAATGCTCAGTATGGTTTAAGTTGAGCTTTCCACCAGGAGGCAGAAAACTTCTGTTACCTTTTCTAATTCTTCTTGTGCCATTACTGAGATACTCCAGATTTAGTCTAAATATTGAAAACTCTTTGTTTCTGTGCCTTTGATTCTTAGTTATATATAACCTTGTTTACAATTGTGTGGAATAACCAGACTTTTCTGAACGGTTCTTCACAAGTACATTTTCTTTATGTTTGTGTGTGTGTGTGTGTGTGTGTGTGTGTGTGTGTGTGCACATCGCAGGAGGTGAAATAGGGGTGGAGATTAGAATACTTCGTAGAGGAGTCAGGGAATTGAACTCAGGTTGTCAGGCTTGGGAGCAAATGCCTTTACCTGCTGAGCCATCTTGCTCTCCAACCCAGAATCTTAATATATCAAAAACTATTTGAGACATCTGATTGAATATATTAGGAGCTGTGCTGTGTGCTGTGATTTGTCTATAGGTAAATTATAAGGTGTGACTTGTCTAATACAGAAAAGGGTTGATTATAATTGCATTTTCTAAAAGATAAGAAAGATCTTATAACGAGTTTAAATTAGTTTAGTTTTTTAAAAATCTGATTATAATCTGAATGTTAAAACCTCCAGTATGAACACTAAGTACTTTGCTTAAATAACTGATTTTTAAATTGGTTTTAAAACTAGTTGTGCTTTTTTCCTAGGCAGTTTCTCGTTCCAGTACACAGATGGTGTTTAGATATGTGAACTCAGTGTTCCTAAGCATGGCAGAAAGGAGGGTGTGGTTTTATATTTGACGTTGCTTCTAAGAAGAGCAGGAACGAGCTGTAGTAGTGTATGCCCTTAATCCAGCACTCTGGAGGCAGAGACTGATGATGGATCTCTGAGTTCGAGACCAGCCTGGTCTTCAGAGTTCCAGGACTGCCAGGACTACATAGAGACCCTGTCTCAATAAACATACATACAAATAAAAATAAAGAAGGCAGGAATTGGCTGAGTGAGAAGAGAACACACTTTGGGTGTTGGCCACCAATAGGCATGTCTTTGAGTGAAGACTGTGCAGAGCTGTGTTTCAGGTTTCCTGGCCTGGTACTGGATTCCCTATGTGTAGCTCATGTTGCCAGAAACAGGTTCAGAGTTTGATTTTTATTAACAATAATAATTTAGGGGAGCTTGTAGTACAGAAGTAAGTTTGTGCTTATTCTAAGTGAAAAGGATAATATTGAAAGCAGCTGTTTTTGTTGTTCTGACCAAACAGATTTGATCCTTTGCAAACATTCTCTACTGAATTAACTTATTAGGTGAGTTTTGATACAGACATATGTCAGGATTTGACACTCATTTCTATACCATGCCATATGATGCATCACTTGTACTGCCACTGACGGTGACAGCAGTTACTATTGTTTTCTAGCTCTGTGCTTGGTGCTGCATATGCGTTATTACCAGTAACCCTGAAAAGAAGGGATCTTTATTCTTACTGAAGAAACTGATGTGCCTGTGCTGTTTGTGGCTCTGTCTTGCCTAAGCCCAATTTTCACCCTCAGCATTTCTGAATAGGAAAGGCTCATGGTGAACAGTTGACTTTGCTGATTAGCCACGGTGAACTGGGCTACTTATCATCTGTACAAATCCAGATGAGAAGACGGTGCTTGACTTAACGTCTTTGGTATAGAAAGCAAAGTTAGAATGAGAGCTCAGGGCAGAGTTATCTCAGCTCTGAGAGGTTATGAGTCGAACTAGCTTCGTTCTTTTGAGTGTTCAAAAGTAAAGTAAAGACTATTTCCAGATTGCCTCTATTGGCGTGTTTGCCAGCATGGGATTTTTAAATATTTTTTATTATCTTGGCATCAGTCATGAAGTCACAAGAGCAGAGTAAGACCCTGCCGTCCAGTCCACTTACTTGCCTCTTGGATAGAGTTGGCAGAGGGGAACAGACTGGGACCCTCATTTTGTCCTCCTGTTACTGACCAGTTCAAGGAAGAACCATGTTTAGTATCCTTCTGCAACACTCTGGAGGTCTTGTCCCCCTTCCATTGATAATATGTACTTTAAGTTTCTTTAGGTTGAAGTTTAAGGATCATCAGCCTGCTTTAATAGTCAGTCTGAAAACTAAATCTAGAAACTGATTTAGTGCAGCTCTGATGTTGTGTGGCTGAAGTAGAAGGAAGCGATGCTTGCTAGTTTCCTTCCCTGTCTTAGGATGTAGTTAAGTGTTTTGGTTTTCTCTGTTTTGTTTGAATGTTTATTTGTTAAGGGTATTCTCTTGTGTTTCGCTTTGGCTTTTTGGAACAAGTGTGAGCTATTTGAAATGGCATCTCCAGAGGTCTGGTTTGCTGATGCAGCCGTTCCTGTCCTTGCTGCTTGACTCATTCTGTAGGAAAGGGGACTTAGTAGGAAGAGTTGCCCCAACCTCTCCTGGACATGACCCCCTTACTCTTTTTTTTCTCTCTGTTTGCCTTCCCTCTTCTGGACTTCTCATGCAATCTAGACTGGATTTTAAACTTCTGATCTGCCTCGCCTCCTAAGTGCTGGGAATATAGGCATGTGCCATTAGGCCTGGATGAACTGCAGTGGTAATTGAATTTTCTTAAGGTGTGCTGAAGTTCATTTCTTTGTTATGTTTATTCCACAGTAGATTCAATTTGTTTTTAAGATGATTTTCCTGTTGATTCATGCTGGCCTTGAACTCCAGTTCTTTCTACCCCTGTCTCCCAATGTTGAAATGACAGTGCGCACCATTCTCCAGTAATTTAAAAAATGTGATTCATTTTGTACGTGTGTCTATGCATAGTGTTTTGTTTGATTGGAGCACTGGAGCGTGGACTCATTTCAGGCCTAGATACACTGAAATCTTCTACCATACCGCTGGGCTACTGCTTTCTCACATCGTGGCCTGCCACACAGGAGATTCTTTTTTTCCCATCTTTAATTTGGACTACGATGTGATAAATGTGAGTTGGGGAACTTTGGCTGAGAATATTCAGTTGCCCCTATAGAGTGGCAAACATGCCTGATGGGCAGAGTAGAGCTTTAGTTTAATATTTGCATTCAGGTTCCAAATACTATAAACCTTTCCTTTCTCTGCTTCTCCAGAAAATCTGAGGGAGTGTTTTCACTACAGTGTCAAGAAACAGTGCTATCTATGTTAAGCCCTAGGAGAACATAGAGAACTCTGAGGGCTCTGAAGCAGTGATTGTAGCTGTTTACTATTTGTGAATCTGGTTATGATCTGGAAATTTCAAAAGATCTTTTGGCTCACAGTGTATCCCATACTGGCCTTGAACTTGAAATCCTCTTCGTCCCCCACAGTGCTGGGGTTAAAGTGTGTGCTGCTGCTCTGGCTTCAGAGTACTTGATGGAAATTTTATTCACCAGCTGATGAATGGAGAGTTGTCTTACATGTCTCAGCATACACAACATTTGTTTTGAATGTACAGAAATATAATTTCAGAGGTAAGAAATTTTATGATGAAACAATGATATTGTTTAAGTGTGATATCCAGGACAGGCTCCAAAACCACAGAGAAACCCTGTCTCGAAAAACCAAAAAAAAAAAAAAAATTCTCTGGTTTCTGAAATGAGATGGAGTCTTTGCTTACATGATTCTTTGGACATTTTCAAGTTGGTGCTACTGGTTCTATGGTGTTGGCTTGACCGAGACCAGTTTCACATTTAATGAGTGAGCTCCATGTTAAGCAGAGGATTGTCTCTGCTTTGGTTAAAAGGAAAATCTTTCCTCCCGTGTTTATAATCCCACCTCTTGGACTGCAGTCTTTTGTGGGTTTCTTGACATCACATGCCACAAAAAATGAAGGCAAACTGGTTTGTTTGCCTGCATTTAGATCTAAGAACGAACAGTATTACAGGCGTTTGAAGTTGTAGTTGAACAGTTGAGGATGAACAACAATTCAATTTCTGGGCCTTTTGTTTTTACTGTTTGGCTTCTCAGTTTTGGCTTTCATTTTCTTGCCAGTTTGAGGTGTAGAATATGCCTTTCTGGGCCTGGTGGCTGTTTATATTTTTAATCTTAGGATTACTTTGGGATAGAGTGACTGGCTGCTAAAAGCTAAGTCCAGTCTCGAAGAATGAGGGTTTCACTCTGCTCCTCTGGTCCTTTGCCGTGAGGATGTTAAGTGCTGACAGGGCCAGGGGGTAGTGTGGAGACTCTCTCTAAATGGACAGGTTTGTACTGTGGGTGCCCTGGTGGTCAGTTTTTCTTGTGATTTCTCTAATATGGGACAGCCTCTTGTTCTGTTTCCACAGACTAGATTGTGCAGTTCCCAATGGCACCCACATCTAGACCACATAAAGGAGGATCAGGCTGTCATTAGCTGCAGTTGCTTGATTTTTTAAGAACCCAAAATTCCATGTGTACTCATCATTAGGAATTTTACCAGTGGCTGCATGAACTCTATCACAGGAAGTATCTTTTCCTTGTTATTTGAGTTATAAGTATGTTTGATGACAAGGTGGAGTTTAAATGTTTTAACTTTGTTATCTATTTGCAGTTACAATCGCATCAAATTGTAAATTCGGGAATTAAAGATAAATATAAACTATGCTAAGGTAGTAATATGTATATATGATAGTTGTAGTAGCATAGTTTACCCTGTTTCAAATTGAATCCAAAGTGTGTATTTTGTGTTTTTTATGTGTGTGTGTTAGGTGGAGGGGGAAGGGAAAATTACAAACTTCTGTACCTCAGGTGTTAAATGTGTGAAGCTTGGACTGTTTTGCAATAAGAATAGTGTACATAGTCTTGGAATTAGAAGGCCAAATCGACTCCTTGCTTTAAAAACAATGTTGCTTTACATGTTTTTGTCTTTGGTTTTCCTTTCTGTAAAATGGGGTGAGATGAACTGGCTGTGATAGCTCATGCCACCTGAGCCAGCCTAGGCTGCAAAGTGAGAGACCCCTTGTCTCAAAACAGCAGCAGTTGTAGATGAGGCTGAGTCTTCCTTCCCTTGCTGGTTGCTGTGCATCTTTGGTTTTTTTCCATAGTAATGGAGGAGTCATTGTGTGAGACTGTTAGTCCTTGGGCTTACCAGCAAAACTCGAAGCAGTCAAGTTGCAGCATTTTAAAACATGTACTTTAAAAATCTTTGGTTTTGCTTCGGAGATGTGGAATTAGTGAGTGAGGTCAGAGGACCTGTGGCATTTGACATCGCACATACCTTGCTGTCATTGGCTTGTCTTCTTTCTTTGTTTTACCTTGCTCATACCACTCCTAACTGCTGTGCATTTTAACCAGATTTTAGTGCATTAGACATTTTGGGTGAAGTTTAGGTACATTTCCCAGAAATCATTAGACAGCCATGGAAACATTTCAAATTTCTTTGTTCTCTTTCTGGGTGTGAAGTTAGGGAAATGCAAGAATGTAAAGAAGTTACTGATAAAAGTTTGGTTTAAGGGAAGCAAATGGATCTGACAGTTCTGAGAAGTTAGAGAACACATACATGTTCTTCTGTGGATACTCAGTGTTTGCATGCACTTACAACCTGACTCCAGTAAGAGGAGGCCCAGACCTTAGTGTGGATACAAAATGAGATTATGCCCAGTATGACTAACTTGGGAGAGGGGCCTTCAGTTTTACCTGGTTTTCAAAGGGGTCCAAGATATCCTTCCCTAAGGATTAAAAACCACTAAAATGAACTCAATATGTTTAATAAAACAACAACAACAAAACAGCTTAGGTTGAGGGCCAGAGAGGCGGCTCAGCAGAAAAAATGCTGATGACTTTTAGTTCTATCTCTGGAACTGCATGGTGAAAAGAAAGCACCAGCTCCCAAAAGTTGTCCTCTGACTTCCACACACATCGTGTACACACATGCATGCGCACACTAATATTACTGTAAAACAGATGTTCAAGTTAGAAAAAAGATCAAAAGAAGAGTAATAAAGTCCATAAGTGTAGACTGTACTTGTATCTTATACTTGTAAAGATAGAATGTACTTGTATCTTATATTGGTAGGGCCTTGGCATGCATTGATGGAACATTAACGAGTATGGGATTCTTTTTTCTCTCCGGCTGCATTACATTTGTACAGGTCATAATTATATCAGGTTGGGTTCCTGTTCAGTGTAAAACTAATGAACAAAACAAATGGCTGATGGAGAAGTTTGCTAGAGGATGCATAAGAAGGAACATAGGCTGGCAGCTTAGACTTCCAAGTGTGGGGAATTCCATGTTTTGTTGAGTGGAATCTATTGTGGGTCTCCTTTACAGATGATCTGTTCTCAGGGTCTATGAGCGGCTTCCTCTGTATGCTTGATCTTGCTTGCCCCTTGGTGTTAGTGTCAGCTTGTTAGACCACCAGCCTGTACCCAGGTGATTCCCATTTGCTTGCAACAGTGTTATTTCTTATTTCTCAGGTCATGGGCTGTGGTGCAGTACTTTCATGTAGGTTTGGGGTTTCTTTTGCTGAAGACCTAGGAACAGGCCATGTTTGGAACTGGGTTGAGAATGAGACGCACCCTTTTCCTCAGTCATTAGCGCTGGTCCTGGAGAGCACCCCCCCCCCCCAAACCTAGGTCTGGCTTAGCTGTGCTCCCATTCTTGGTACCAGCACTCTTTTACCCTCCTGATTTGGCAGAATAAGAAATATCTATTGACGATGATGTGGGATAATCCCCGAGACCAGTGTTGGAACCTGTTAGAGCTACTGTCAGGTTCTGGAGCTGCTTGCCTTGCCTTGCCTGGTCTCCTGAGTCTTTTCAACAGCCCCTACTTCCTTCCCTTCCCTCCTTTGTCCTTCTTCCTCCAGCCATCCCTTCCCTTTTCAGTGGACTACAAATACTCTTGAACAACTTTTCTACACATTTGGCTTTTTGTTATCAGTAGGTTATTTTGCGGAGGGCTCTAACTTCCTTCATGGAAGATCTCTCAGTAGTAATATATCTGTATTTTTTGTGGCTTCTAATAGTGTCCTGTAGCTAATAGCACCCAAGAAAATCATTAAACCGTCTCTCTGCCATTGCATTAGAACCTTTATGAAGTGAGGAAAAAGCAGAGAAAAGACCTTTTAAACTTAGAAAGAACAAGCTTGCTCTGATTTCCTGGTGCATCTGAGAATATGTGTTATTAAATGCATCAGACAAACTCTGATTTTAGGTGGAGAACTATAGGAAAAGTTTGGAACTGAGTTTCAATGTATTCTATAATCTGAAAATAACTGTGACACAAATTCTCATGTGTCCCAATGCTTTGTCTTGCTGAGGTGAACATGGCCAAGATTCCTGTTAAAGCAATGATGTGCTGTGCTTTAGTTATGATAGGGTAACAGACAGGCATGAAGGCGGCTTGATGACTGCTGACATGACAGAGGTAAGATCAGGTTGAGCAATAATGGTGTTTTATTATTGCAGTTGGGCTAGAACAAAGTGCCTTACTCCATAATAGGGCCATGAGATGAAAAGATTTTGTGTTTCTGTAAGGGATCCTGTGTCTGTAGCCCTCTGTCTAAATGTAGTGGAGCCAGTGGCCTACTTGCCAAGTTTAAGAAAATGCAAATAAAAGCTAGTTAACATGACTTTCATCCTAGCTGATGACTAAGTCCAGGACCCTCTCTGCTATCAGTGGGCACTCGGCATGATCGTTTCAGTGTGGATATTTCATCTAGATAATGATAGGTGTAATAACTAAAGAACAAAGAATGTGTTTATATTCTGAACAGTTTTGTTGGGTATACAAGTAGGAGGTAGAAAATAGATGATTTGTTCAAAATGAAAAGTAGAAATGTTTGCCAAAGGATTAAAAATGATGTATGTCAGTCTTACCCACAGAAATATTAATTCTATCTCGTTAATTTTGCTTTTGTGTGTATTTCATTTTGGAAGTCACCCACTCATGAATTTTTCTTTGCATAATCATGACTGACAGGACCTCTTCCCTGGTGACTGCATGTCATGGCCACTGTTGACTTTGGTACCAGGGCCAGGGTGTGATGCTTTGTGACTTGCAGAAGCCCTTCTGGGCAGGCATAGTGTCTCAGACACTGGTCCTCATCAGTTCTGCCAATGCAATTTCCTGATTCTCCCTTGAGTCACTTTTGGTGGCCCTCAGGTACACAGATACTGCAGTGGGCTGGGATCCTTTGTGGAGAAACTTAGTTTCATATGTGTTCCTAGTGTTTCTCTGTCTCCATACCCACTGTAGATCATTATTAAACCACCTCCAGGGTAAGACAGGGTTGATACTTTGTCGCTTCCTGCCCACTACTGTCTTAAATAACTCTGGCTATTTGAGGTCTCAGCGTTGCCTCTATTTATTCTTCTACCTTATTAACACAATCAAAGGGGGTTTTAGCTTTAACACTCTTACTGGAGCATGTACTTGGTGCTTTCTCCCAGGTAAACTTTTTTTCTGGTTTTTGGGACCTAAGCTTGTATCTCAGCCATGTCCTGAGTGTTCCTCAGTCAGTGCACAGCTAGCTTTTTCTTATAGAAATGTAAAAAATTAAAAAAAAGTATAACAAACGTAAATGCTTTAATTTGCTTGAGATACAGAAGGAGTCTTATGTGAAATTAGAACCCAGAAAATGTCATTAGCAGGCTTCTTGTAACACAGAGGATGAAGGGGAAAATTGCATGGGACTTGAAGTTCCAGATTGGGTACTGACTTGGTGTGTTGTGTCTTGAGGCAGTTCATATAATAATGTGAAGTTTAGAGCTGCGTTTAAGGTTAGGGAAGTTGTGCTCCATGGTGTTATGGAGGTTCTCGCCTTTACTACAGCAGCTCAGTTTCCCCCACACCCATCTCCTGTGATGTGTTCACTGAGCCTCAGAGTCTCACAGGCAGTCCTGACTCTGTAAACTAGAGTCTGAGGATGGCCTCTGTGCTGTCTTAATTCTGTCGATACTGAAGGGATGGCTAGCTCCCCAGTAAGGAGACAGCACACAGGGTGTGCTTCCCTGTTGTGCTGCTTAAACATCTTTAAGTGAAACATTCTGTAGAGTTTCCTGTTGTTTGTCTAGTTTATTCAGATAGTTAGAACATAAGCCAGATTTAGGTTAAATTATTCATGTGCTGCCTTAAGCAGTTTTGATTTTGTAACTCCCACCCTGGGTACGAGCAGTATAAGACTGTCTGTTGTCTAAGAGAGCAGCCATTACAACTGTTGAGTGTCTTTATATGGAGCTGTTTGACTAGAAGCGCCTGTTTCCTTGGTGAATCATATTTGTTACGAGCAGGGTTCTGTGTGGTTGACTGATTCTTTGTGACGTAAGGGTAGAATGAAAATGGAAGAGTGCTTCTTTCCAATTGCTGCCCTTATGCTCAATGTATAGGAGCTTTATCTATCAGGCTAGGGATGGATGTGCTAACTGAGCCATCACTGAGCTTATGAGATGGCAACAAGAGACCCAAAGAGCACTTTGAATGGGATTGCCGTCACTAATTCTAGCTCCTGAGTGTGTAGTTGAAAGGCCTGGGTAGACACCTCCCATCTCTGATTTAGGGGTGTCTCTATGATATTAGAGGCATGAGTTGGTACTTTGAGTTCTAGTAGAATGGCCCCTAGATGGAATGGGCATGGTGTCATATAACGTAGGCATGATACAGGCCCGACAACCTAATGCATTGATCCTAACTTCAGCAACTAACTTTTTTTTTTGTATATGATAGACTTGATGTAGTAGATAATTGCTCTTTGCCTTCCTTTTCTTCCTCTTTGTGCACATTCCTTCCCCTCAGCACATCAGATATTGTCCCTCATGCTAGTCTTTGGGGCCATTTCCATTTCACTTTCCTCATGTTTCCTTCCTGTATCTTTCTTGCCTAGACCAAGTGGAGCAGCCATCTGGCAGTAGCGCCATGTAGGACCTTCAGGAGCCCCTGGTAAGTGCACTCGTGTACTTGCCAACCACCCAGTGGTACCTTTTGCTTCAGAGAGAAGCTCCAAGTCCTCTGTCCCCTTGAAGTTCTGATGAGTTACTGTATTTTCTCTTGTAATCTCTTTAATGTAGCAGACAGAAACCCAGTACCTGGAGAGAACTTTTCTGATTAAGGAAACATGGTAGGTCCCATCTGTCCAACAGTGCTGGTGTGTGACAACAGTTTCTCACAGTAACTGGGAGCCGAATTAATTTGTCACAAATGTATTTGTTCCTCTGGGTTCAAGCCTTCAGTTTCTCTCATAAAATAGCACTCTAATGGGAGAGGCATATGGTTTTTGGTAGCCCCTTCATCTTTAGTCAGAGGACCTCAGGAGAAGTATCTTGATAAATGGTTCTGATTGAGAAACTTTAGATGTTAGTCCTAGCTCCCTGAATAAATGATACTCTTACTAGATTTTCTGTTCCACATTGTTCACTAAGTTACCTTGGTGGTATAATTTTTCATCTATAGAATTGCATGATTTTTTAGATCACAGATTCCTGTATGTGTGTTGTGACCTCAAATCTAATGCATTGGTATAGTCCAGTACTCTGACATTTGAGAGAGCTCCTCCAGAGAACAGGGAGGTTTTGCTGTGCTCTGAGTTTTAGGTTGTCACACTGGGAAAGGAGGCATTGTTGCTGAATCTTGTGGGTAGAGTGCCCCTGTCCCCCTGCAAGGTGCTGTGAAACGTACTCTGGTCAGAGTACTTCATGACAGAATTGTGACTGAGAGTGTCATTGTGCTATGCTTGAGAAGTCAGGCTAATTGCTCTGTTTGTGACTATGGTGTGCTCTTGTTCATCCTCTGAAGAAGGTTCAGGAGGTGCTCGTCCTCATGTGGTATGTCCTCACAATGGATTGCATGTCCTGCTGTGGCTTTAGGGTGAATAACCGGGGAGTAGAAAACAAAGTAACTTGTTGATGAGGAGCCCAGAAATGGACATGTGTATGAACTAGCTGTTTTAGTGGTGTTTTGTGTTTGTTTGTTTTTTTTTTTTAAGGCAGGGAATACAATGTAAATAGCAATTGTCTTTCACATACTTAAATAGCTACATTTTGAGTGTATCATACTGCAGGTTCTATTATAATGGAAGCATATTTAATGCTTTCCATATGCTTGGTTTGCTTCATATTTCTACTTGTGCTACTTGGGCATGGAACAGCACTTGGGTTGTCAACTCTTTGAATTGCCTTGGCAAAGTATTCAGATTGACTCCTGCTTTTGTAGTAAATTTTACAGTATGCCTTTATTTCTAATGTCCCTGAAGCGTATTGCAGAGGCCATGTTGAAATTACAGTTCTCCGTTTAAAAACTTGCAGACAGTTATAGTAAAGGGTTGTACATATTTCTTAGCCTGCTTGAGGACATGGGATAGTACTGACTATACTAAGTACTAGTAGTACTTTTTAGAAAAACACCTCTGTACCTAAATTTTGAGTGCACTCTCTGAAGGTTCTGCTGCTGGCCTTGTGACAGTGGAGCAGTTCTGCTGCATCCTATTGTCAGATTGTCATTTGTGTTTGTGTGTGTGGCATGCGTTTTGTTTGGAGTTACTAATCTCACTCATTCAGACTGAACATCACATACAGGAAGGACATAGACATTGAGGATAAGGAACTCTTGAAAGGGGAAAGAGTGCAGATTCTGTTCAGCACAGATCCTTCAAGAGCCTTTGTCAGAAGTAAACAGTGTAAGGTCAATCCAGCGGGGAGTCCAAAGAGCCTCCCTCCCTCCCTCTGTGGAAGGTGCCTGTGTGTCTGGTATAGCACTGTAAGGTAGAGACGGGAGTCTGCCTCGTGTGGTGCTGATTAGTATAATTCTTCACCTGGAGATGGGGTCACCATTGCCTGATCCTCTGCCCTTTGACTTCCGTTCACACCAGAGTGGTGGTTCTTCTTTTCGTGTGTGCTTGTGTTCCAAGCCTTGTCAGCTGCAGGTGGAAAAGAACATGTGGGCATACTGTAAGGAACTTCTAATCATACAGTTACAAGAACAACCCGACTCCCCCAAACAAAACAAACCCAAGCCTGTTTTCTTACTGGCTAAAGATTTAGGCACTTATTTTAGGATTTTCCTTTTGAAGACGAACAGACAACTTGTTTTGTGTAGTTTTCTTGTTCTATCTATTAAACTTTTATCAAAATCTTTTTAGTTAGTACTTTATATTATAGTTGATTTCTGTACTTTTGTTTTATGCCATTTTGAGTTTCTGCTATCAGTTGTCTTCAATCATTTAGAATGCAGTTAGCATTTCCTGAACTGTGTGTGCCTCTTCCCATGTTAATGAAATATGGGCTAAGCTGGCTGAAGTTATTCCTGATTCCTCTGCATTTGATGTTGGAGCCATGTTTATCCTTAATCATGTAGTGCAAATGTTTACTTGTAAACTAGAAGCTGCAGTTCCGGCTTATCCTATCTTAACTAACAAAAGGTTCTAAGTAATACCTTACTGTTTCTCTCCAGTATGCCTTTGCTCATATTATATGATTTCAAACTTCATTGATTCTAAAGTTTCTTTTATATCATTATTATTAACTTGGCGGGGGGAGGGGGCGAGCTAGGGTTTCTCTGAGTAGCTCTGGCTATTCTGGAACTTGCTCTGTAGACCAGGCTGACATTGAAATCAGATCTGCCTGTCTCTGCCTCCCAAGTGTTGGAAGTAAAGGCATATGCTGGCGCCACATCCTGGCCTGTTAGTAACATTTGAGAATACATTGTTCATTAATTTGATAGCTATTACAGCTGTGAAACTAAGGACCAAGTGCCTAAAAATGTAGAACTTACAAATTTTTTTCCTCTGACAGGATTTGATTGTGTTTATAGTCAGTCATCCATTGCTTTCCTTAGAATTGCCTGTAAATACAGTTGACTTTGCTTCAGTTAATAATCGTTCAAGGATCAGAGTGGTCGTGAATGAATGAGTAAATAGATATATGCTGTGTTTCAGGGAAGAAGAAATCCCAAGAGAACAAAAACAAAGGCATCAAAACCCAGGCCGCGCAGCTGAAGGCAAGTGAGCCAGACTCTACCTTTGCAAACATGAGAGGGTCTGCAGAAGGTAAGAGTGATCTAGAGCGTGGTGGTCTCAATGTGTTCCTCATCTAACTTTTCATCTCAGGAGCTATAGAGGGCCCAAGTAGCAAGAAAACTATCTGAGTTTAAGTATAGTAAACTGAATTTTATATACCCCACATCTTCTTCAAAATAAAATTATTATCCCCTTAAAATGAAGTAAGGCATGCTGCATAGTTGCATTCATAAAGAATGTAGTAGCTCAAACCTTTAATCCCAGCACTAGAGAGGCACAGGCAGCAGGCCGGTCTCAAGGCCAGCTATGTGAGACTAGTCTATATAGTGAGACCGACTAAAAACTTATTTTTTTCAAAACAAATTGTGTGTGTGTGTGTTGAATGCTTTGAAAACAAATCTGTAATAACAAGCTAGGCTGGCAAGCCATGAAGATGCTGTAGGTTACTAGCAATGTGACATTCTGATCTGCTCAGTGGTTACACAGATACTATTTATTTAAGGAAATTGTCCTAATAATATACCTTATTTATGTGTGTGTGTGTGTGTGTGTGTGTGTGTGTGTGTTTTATTAAACAGTTACTTACAAATATCAGATACCTTAGATTTTGTATAGCAGTGTAAAAACTAGTTGGGTCATGATTTATATCTTTTATGTTTCTCTTCACGGAATCCTGTTACCCCTCCCCAATAGACATCTCTGAGCATTGATATTCTAGATCTTTCATGATAGCAGTCAGCTTTCCCTGCTCAATGCGGTTGTGTTGCACGGAGAGGGCCCACTTGTTCTTCTTGGCCACCCGGCTACCTTAGCTCTAAGATAACCATACAGAAATTGTATTAATTAAGTCACTGCTTGGCCCATTAGTTCTAGCTTCTTATTGGCTAACTCTCACATCTTGATTTAACCCATTTCTATTAATCTGTATATCGCCATGTGGCAGTGGCTTACCAAGAAAGATTAAGCATGTCTGACTCTGGCAGCTCCATGGCATTCCTACAACACAAAGACAAAAGGACTTCCTACACCACAACTGAGCTTCCATATTTGGGAATCTTCTGTGTCTCAGTTACAGGCAAATTCACACAGAGACAGGAGCTTGCCCAAGATTGTTCATTATGACACAGACAGATTTCAGAATATAGACTTGTGACTCTTGCAAGAAATACTTGTGTATGTGGGGGGAGTATCAATTTTTGAATACTTTTTATGGCCACTTAATTTGCCCTGTTGATGATGATAACACTAAAAAAAATCAGTTTTTGTGCCCTTTCTGTAACTCAGAAATGGTTGGGTTCGTTGTGTACGTGACCTTTAGGGCGGCCAAGTGAGTCAGGTCGAAGGTCAGTGTGATTTTTAAACCAGAAGGAACTAACTAGAAAGAGGCGAACTTCCTCTATCCCCACACCTCCCTTTATGCACTACACAGTGGGGTAAGTGAGAGGAGTTCATTTTACAGTCTTAAATCTAACTTTTGCCTTCTGAGAGCACATTTGCTAAGACATTTGTTTGAAAAATACAAATAATACTAAACAATTTTTATTTTAAAGTTTGAAAAATGTAAGAGTTACTGTTTCTTGTTGTACCATTAAACCATGAAAGACATTTGATGCTCAGGCCCATTTTTTTGGTACTGCTGATCAAGTGTGAGGATCTCCTTGCCTAGTGCAGCTGCTGACCCAAGGTCTCCCAGCCCTTATGTTTGAAAGACCAAGAAGACATAGATACTGCTTTATGGGCCTACCTTGAGAGTGTGCACCTGTTACTTTAGACCAGTGCTTCTCAACCTGTGGGACCTCACTGAAGGTTACATATCAGATACCTACATACTAGATATTTACATAACAATTCATAGTAGTAGCAAAGTTAACAGTTATGAAGTAGCAAAGAAATAATTTATGGTTAGGGGTCACCACAAAATGAGGTACTGTATTAAAGAGTCAAAGAATTAGGAAGGTTGAAGGTTGGAGAGATAGCTCAGTGGTTAAGAGCACTGACTGTTCTTCCAAAGGTCCTGGGTTCAATTCCCCCAGCACTCATATGGCAGCTCACAACTGTCTACAAATCCAAAATCGGACACACATGCAGGAAATACACATAAAATAAAAAATAATTAAAAAAAAAGAATTAGGAAGGTTGAGAACCTCTGCTCAGGCAGTGTCAGACCAGATTAATTGTAGACAGCTTTTAAAACTAAGGAAACCACACACAGGTTACCATTATTGATGGCTCTCCCGTCTTGTTGAGAACACACAGAAAATATGAAATGCGTCTTCGGGAGAGAAGGCTGGTTTCTATTTAGAAACAGGAGCCTATTGCTTATGAGGTAGGCAGTAGATGGTAGAAGTAGGACCCTGTTTCTAGGAAGTAACAAGAGGGCCAGGCCCAGGTGCTTAGGTGAACTTGTGCTCTTACCTTTGTATTTGCTGTATTTGCAGAGATTGTAGCACTTGTCCACTCTTGAGCATTTCCTCGCTCCAGTGGTTCTGTGTGGACAGCCTGCTGTATCCTGACAGTTTAGTTGGACAGCTCTTTTCTGCCTCTGTCTCAGCCTATTGTCCAACAGCACCTTTCCCACCTTAGTTTCGGTATTCAGAAAAGCCTTTTTGTCCATCTCTTCATCCATCCCATAGTTGAGTTTCCCAAATGACTCTTTCCTACATTCAGGTGCTTTACTGGATGCTTTTTGTCTTTCATTTTGATGATCCCATTGCTTTTCCCTCTCCATCCTTGATGACTTTAGCCTGCATAGCACACTTCATGCCAGATAGACAATTAGTTTATTATAGAACAGTTTGTTGTTTGCTGTGTGTAGTTTCTGCCAGAATAAAACTTGTCCTTGGTAATAATTTTATCCTGCTGTAAACTTAGGATATGTGTGGGAGGTAGGGCATAGGGTCCTGACAGTCTGGGGTGACCCATGCTGTCTACTGTGCATGCTTCATGGGGATCTGTCAGGAAGCTTGAGTTGGCCAGTTTACTTGGTGTAGAAAAATTATATCTCTGCCTCTTTTACAGTCTTCTGAATTCTGAGAGTGACCATGGGAGAACAGGCTGAATTCAGTAGCATAGCATTTGGTCCTTCTTACTGGGCAGGTGACATTGTGGACCATGCTACCAGCATTCACCCTGGTAGCAGAAGATCTGGTCTGGACGAGTCTTCTGTTCTCTTCCACCTACAAGCCCATCCTCTTCCTTTATAGAAACCTTGAAAGAGCTCCTAGTAGTCCTTCCATTTCCTTCCTTCCCTTTGAGGATTTGTCCTCACTGTTCTGCTGTGGCTGTTGTCTTGGTCCCCAGACCTCCCTGTTGGCAAATGGGGCATATACCAGTTTTGGTCCTTTATTTACCCAGCATCCTGCAGCTCTGGACTGAGTGGACCATTCCTTATTGTGACTTGTTTCTTGGCCTAAAGACCATTTATCACTCAATCCTACTTTGTGTTCTGTTGCTGTGATAAAACAACCAAAAGCAACGTGGTGGTACAACCAGTTTATTTGGCTTATGTACTATGGCGCGTTAATGAGGGAAGCCGAGGCAGGAGGAACTCTGCTTATTGAATTGCTTCAAGTCTCAAATTCAGCTACATTTTTTTATTTTAATTCAGCCTGGGACCACATGCCCAGGGGTTGTACTGCCCACGGTGGGCTGGACCCTCCAATATCAACCATCAATCAAAAAAATGCCTCACAGATATGTCTGTAGGCTAATGTAATGGAGGCACTTTTCCAGTTGATGTTCCTTCTTCCCTGATTGATAGGTCAGGCTGACAAAGACATTCGCCATCACATCCACTCAGTGTCTGGGGTATAGTCCTTCCCTATCTGTTCACTTTCTAGTTAGTCTGAAGTTCACTGCTCATTAACCATTTTCCCGAGTACTTGGGTATAGGCAGGTACCCCAGCCTCTGTGTTGACCTCGAGATTCTTAGGAAATTCTACTTCGTACATTACCATACCCTAAACTTTAGCTCATCCTGAGTAAACTCATGCTTTGTCTCTGTCACATGTAAGCAGGATTATCGCAGTTTCCTGCAGTCTTCTGGCTTCTCACCACAGCCAGTCAATAAGCATGTTTTGTCAGCTTCATTTTTACAATCCATGTACCCCAGGTCTGATTAATTCCACCACCTTCCTCACCCTACTACCTGCATGTCACCATCCTGCACCTCTCCTAGAGCAGAGAGCTCTTCTTGCCCACCCCCCTTCCTCGCCCACCTAGGTTTTCTATTTTCTTCTAGTGAACAACGTGACTCTCTTTAAAGTGGAGCCGTATGACTTCTCCGTTAGAACCACCTCCCTGTTGACTTGGGGTAATGGCCAGCTTCTCATGATCTCTAGGTCCTAGGTTACCTCTAGTCTCATCTCCTGGTGCCTATTCCCAACCTTGAATATGCTTAGTACTAAAAAAAACAAAAACAAAAACAAAAAAAAACAAAAACAGGCTCCAAAGCTACAGAGAAACCCTGTCTCGAAAAACAAAAAAACAAAAAAAAAAATGAGCTCATGTATTTGCTGCTGCTTCTACCCAGTGCATTCTGTCTGCCAGATGATTGCTTTGTCTCTTCAACTGTGGCTTCATTAGCAAGCCCTCCTCTGGACTGTCTACTTTAGGTGGAAATGAGCACACAGACCCAGAAGTGATTGGAGATTGCTGTTTTCTTCAGTGAAGTGTTCCTGATTCATAACAATTAGATTAGGCTTCTAAGAGATAGGAAGTTTCCTTGAACTGAGTATATCATTCTAGAATGAGTTCTAGTTCCATCCTTCAGGTACAGTGTCAAGAATCTAATCTGATAGGTTTAGCAGGTTCTTTGAATCATGAGAAATTAATTTATAACTAGTTTCCTTACAGTTAACACCGACTGTTCCAATACTGTTGTAGGCACTATAGTTTTTATAAACAAAAAAGCTCAGTACCCTGTGGATCTGCTTGTCCTGAAGTGTCAAATGTTTCCTCATCCTAAGCAGGCCCTTTCATTTGTTAAGTCAGTGGAAGGGATTTGCAGCCAGCTCACCCCTATAAACAGGATGTTCTTGCTTACATATCTTAGTGCCTTCCAGCAATAAAGTCATAGGAGTTGATCCCACAGCAGCCAGTGTGGTCTTATATGTATGTTTCTGCTCTCCTGTGCTCCCTAGGTCCGAAGGAAGAGGATGAGAGGCTTTTGGCTTCCGCACCTGAGCAGCCAGCCCTTCTTCCCGAGGTGACCAACCAGGATGCAGTTCCACAGGTGGCCACCCCTCTCCCCGCCTGTGAACCACAGCCAGAGCCAGATGGGAAACAAGAAGTCACAGATTGTGAGATCAATGATCTGGAGGAAGAGGAAGAAGAGGAGGAGGAGGAAGAGGAGGAGGAATTGGAAGAGGAAGAAGAAGAGTTGGAAGAAGATGGGGAGGAAGAAGCTAGCATACCCAATGAAAGCTCTGTAAAAGAGCCAGAAATACGGTGTGAAGAAAAGCCAGAGGATTTATTAGAAGAACCACAGAGCATTTCAAATGAAACTTCTGAAGACTCCCCAGACATGGCCCCTCTTCCTCACATCCCCAGAACAAAAGAGGAGGCCAACGGTGATGTGTTTGAGACGTTTATGTTTCCATGTCAGCATTGTGAACGAAAATTTGCAACCAAGCAGGGGCTTGAGCGTCACATGCACATCCACATGTCTACAATCAATCATGCTTTCAAGTGCAAGTACTGTGGGAAAGCGTTTGGTACACAGATTAACAGGAGGCGGCATGAACGTCGCCATGAAGCAGGATTAAAGAGGAGACCCAGCATGACACTACAGCCCTCAGAGGACCTAGATGATGGCAAGGGAGATAATGTCACTTCTAAAGAAGAGTCAAGTCCACCTCAACTTGGACAAGATTCTCTGATACCGAACTCAGAAAAAGCTCCCCAGGAAATAGTAAATTCTTCTAGTGTGGAAGAGAACGGCGAAGTTAAAGAACTTCATCCATGCAAATACTGCAAGAAGGTATTTGGAAGTCACACCAATATGAGACGACATCAGCGCAGAGTTCATGAACGCCACATGATTCCCAAAGGTGTCCGTCGAAAAGGAGGACTCCTGGAGGAGCCTCACCCACCAGCAGAGCAGGCACCACCTTCCCAGAATGTTTATGTACCAAGCACAGAGCCCGAGGAGGAAGGAGATGCTGATGATGTTTACATCATGGACATTTCAAGCAACATCTCTGAAAACCTAAATTACTATATTGATGGTAAGATTCAAACCAACAACAGCACTAGTGATTGTGATGTGATTGAGATGGAGTCTAATTCTGCTCACTTGTATGGCATAGATTGTCTGCTCGCTCCAGTAACGGTAGAAATTACTCAAAATATAAAGAGTACCCAGGTCTCTGTAAACGATGAACTTCCTAAAGAGTCTCCCAGTAGCACAAATTGTGAATCAAAGAAGCGGAGAACTGCCAGTCCACCTGTGCTCCCCAAAATTAAAACTGAGGCAGATTCTGACTCCACAGCGCCCTCATGTTCCTTAAGTTTGCCTCTGAGCATATCAACAGCAGAGGTGGTGTCTTTCCATAAAGAGAAGGGTGTCTATTTGTCTTCAAAGCTCAAGCAGCTTCTTCAGACCCAGGACAAACTGACTCCTCCTGCAGGGATTTCAGCAGCTGAGATCCCTAAGTTGGGTCCCGTGTGTGCATCTGCTCCTGCATCCATGTTACCTGTGCCCTCGAGTCGGTTTAAGAGGCGCACCAGCTCTCCACCCAGTTCTCCACAGCACAGTCCTGCCCTTCGAGACTTTGGTGGGAAACCAAGTGATGGGAAAGCAGCATGGACAGACACAAGTCTGACTTCCAAGAAACCCAAATTAGAAAGTCGTAGTGACTCACCAGCATGGAGCTTGTCTGGGAGAGATGAGAGAGACACTGGAAGCCCTCCTTGCTTTGACGAATACAAACTAACAAAAGAATGGGCAGCCAGTTCTCCTTTCAGCAGTGTGTGCAACCAGCAGCCATTGGATTTATCCAGTGGAATCAAACAGAAGTCAGAGGGTACAGGCAAGACTCCAGTCCCATGGGAATCTGTATTGGATCTCAGTGTGCATAAAAAGCCTTGTGATGCTGAAGGCAAGGAATTCAAAGAGAACCATTCAGCACAACCAGCGTGTGGTGCCGCAAAGAAGAAGAAACCAACCACCTGCATGCTGCAAAAGGTTCTTCTCAATGAATATAATGGTGTTAGCTTACCTGCAGAAACCACACCAGAGGTGACCAGGAGCCCAAGTCCTTGTAAATCCCTAGATACACAGCCAGATCCTGAACTTGGTCCTGACTCGAGTTGCTCAGCCCCTACTGTTGAGTCCCCACCTGAAGTTGATGGCCCTTCATCACCCTCTCTCCAGACAGCCTCCATATCTTCGAGTCAGCTGCCTCCTCTCTTGATCCCCACAGAGCCTTCTTCCCCACCCCCCTGCCCTCCTGTGTTAACAGTTGCCACTCCACCACCTCCCCTCCTTCCAAATGTTCCCCTCCCCACTCCCTCTTCTGATGCATCACCTCAGCAGTGTCCCTCTCCATTCTCCAACGCCACTGCCCAGTCTCCCCTTCCAATTCTTTCCCCAACAGTGTCCCCGTCACCCTCTCCCATTCCTCCTGTGGAGCCACTCACGTCTGCTGCTTCCCCTGGTCCTCCAACACTTTCTTCCTCTTCCTCCTCATCCTCTTCCTTCTCTTCCCCTTCATGCTCCTCCACATCCCCCTCACCACCCCCTCTCTCGGCAGTGTCGTCTGTGGTTTCCTCTGGGGACAACCTGGAAGCACTTCTCCCTGCAATAACTTTTAAACAGGAGGAGTCAGAGAGGGAAGCTCTGAAACCCAAGGAAGAGGCCCCGCCCACGGGTGGGCCGAGCGTTGTCCATGAAACATTCAGCAAAAGCTTTGTTTGCAATGTCTGTGAATCACCTTTTCTTTCCATTAAAGATCTAACCAAGCATTTATCTGTTCATGCTGAAGAATGGCCCTTCAAATGTGAGTTTTGTGTGCAGCTTTTTAAGCTGAAGACTGATCTATCAGAGCATAGGCTTCTGCTTCACGGAGTTGGGAATATCTTCGTGTGTTCTGTATGTAAGAAAGAATTTGCCTTCTTATGCAATTTACAGCAGCACCAACGAGATCTCCACCCAGATGAGGAGTGCACACATCACGAGTTTGAAAGTGGGACCCTGAGACCCCAGAACTTCACAGACCCCAGCAAGGCCCGTGTGGAGCATATGCAGAATTTGCCAGAAGAGCCTTTGGAAACTTCCAGAGAGGAGGAGTTAAATGATTCCTCTGAAGAGCTTTACACAACCATCAAAATAATGGCTTCTGGAATGAAGACGAAAGATCCAGACATTCGACTTGGTCTCAATCAGCACTACCCAAGCTTTAAACCACCTCCATTTCAATACCACCATCGAAACCCCATGGGGATTGGCGTAACGGCCACAAACTTCACTACCCACAATATTCCACAGACATTCACTACTGCCATTCGCTGCACAAAGTGTGGAAAGGGGGTTGATAATATGCCTGAGCTGCATAAACATATCCTGGCATGTGCATCTGCGAGTGACAAGAAGAGGTACACTCCTAAGAAAAACCCAGTGCCCCTGAAACAAACTGTGCAACCCAAAAACGGAGTGGTGGTTTTAGACAACTCTGGGAAAAATGCCTTCAGACGGATGGGGCAGCCCAAGAGACTGAGCTTCAATGTTGAACTCAGCAAAATGTCTCCAAATAAGCTCAAGCTAAGTGCACTGAAGAAAAAAAACCAGCTGGTACAGAAAGCGATCCTTCAGAAGAACAGATGTGCAAAGCAGAAGACAGACCCGAAGGGCACTGCTGAGGTATCCTCACATATCTGCCCTTACTGTGACAGGGAGTTCACGTACATTGGCAGCCTGAATAAGCATGCTGCTTTCAGCTGTCCTAAAAAACCCCTCTCTCCTTCCAAAAGAAAAGTTTCCCATTCATCTAAGAAAGGTAGCCACGCATCACCTGCCAGCAGTGACAGAAACAACAGCAGCAATCCCCGGAGACGGACCGCAGACACGGAGATTAAGATGCAGAGCACACAGGCACCCTTGGGCAAGACCAGAGCTCGGAGCTCAGGCCCTGCCCAAGCCTCACTGCCCTCCTCATCCTTCAGATCCAGACAGAATGTCAAGTTTGCAGCTTCAGTCAAATCCAAAAAAGCAAGTTCTTCTTCCTTGAGGAACTCCAGTCCTATAAGAATGGCCAAAGTTACTAATGTTGAGGGCAAAAAATCCAAAGCTGTTGCCAAGAGTCATTCTGCTCAGCTCTCAAGCAAATCCTCCCGAAACCTGCACTTGAAAGTGCAGAAGAGCAAAGCTGTTCTACAAAGCAAGACTGCTCTGGCCAGTAAGAAAAGAACAGACCGGTTCGTAGTAAGGTCTAGAGAGCGGAGTGGGGGCCCAGTCACCAGAAGCCTTCAGCTGGCAGCTGCTGCGGACCTGAGTGAAAGCAGGAGAGAGGACAGCAGTGCCAGGCATGAGCTGAAGGACTTGAGGTAAGCCCAGGCTCGGGGAGGTGAGGACCACCAGGAGAGCTGTAGCCGGCCTGGAGGATGTTTTGTTTCCCCTCCTATAGAATGTTGACACAAGCCTTTTATAGCAAAGTGGCAATTGCATAATTTGTAGTATACCCTTGCTGCTTTGACTGCTGTACAGATGAATAAATACATTTTATTTCAGACTTAGTACTCACAAAGTGGTACATGTCTTTAATTTGTGGATGGAACTTGAACCCATTTCCCCGTGTGAAATGATAAGGTTCTCTGAATTCATATCGTGGGCAGTGGTTTAGTGTCACTCATGTTGGTTCCTTAGGGTGAAGTGGGTCACAAGTCCATTAGCAACCACAGTACACTCTTATAATAGTTTGTGACTTAAGCATAGTTGCTAATGTCTAAGACTCTTTATTATTAATGCTTCCATTTGCTAGTGTTTAAAATTTAGATTTGTTCCACATTGCTTAAATAAAATACCATATATCTTAAAAATGCCTTATGTTCCCCCTCCAGCCCTCTGCTTCCAGCCTTAGTATGACCAGCAGTCAAGGTTCTAATGGGCAAGAAGAGTGGACTCGGCACTGAGATTGCAGGGAGGCAGGGCCCTGTGGCCCTGAGGCTCAGTGCCTTCCCCAGTAACATTAGGTTTCACTTCATCTCACTTGACCTTACTGCCTTATTCCATGTTCTCCCCGTATTAGAAATGGTTCTCAGGGACAGACAGGATGATGTGGCCCTAGTTTGAACTGTTACATTGACTTCTCAGGCTGAGTTGCTATACACTTGGAATTCCCAAATAATGTCCCAATGTCTCCAGTCAGTGGCCATCAGAAGACATATATTTGGACACCTGATATGCAGCCTGTCTTCATTCTGGGCTGTCATGGCTATAATTCTGGGTGTTGGAAGCAGACAAAATTAGGGACAGCTGTGGAATGACTTGTTTTAGAGACCTAAGCACGCAGTTCCATTGTCACTGTATGACTGATCATATGGTTCTTGGTCCTCGTGTGCCTTGAAGCATAGCAAAACAAAGCTCTAGACAGTAGGTACCAGCAAAGGCTGATTTCAACAATTCACTGTAGGACTGAATGATTGGAATTTTTTGAAGGTACTTCAAAACATGCTGAGTGTTAGTTGCTATAGATCTGGTCATCTTTGACCATACCGGTGCATAGGTGGCATTGTGGAGTTGGCTGTGGGGACAGAAAGCACTGTTTTCAGTTGTCTGCACGCCCTTCTTGTTATTGGCCTCTGTTCTTGGGAATTCTGCACAAACGGAACATAACTGAACCATCATTTTTGTGGGTTACCTTTAAGAACACCTCCAGGTGGTTGATGCTTTAGAATGTCCTGTTCTAGTATTTTCTAAAAGCTTTTCCTCTTTCATACTGGATCCTGTTGAGACTTTTCAGAAGTAGATGTATGAAAAGGTAAGAGTGAGTATAAAGTTCATTCACGCTCTTACTGGTATTGTAAAGACTCCTTAAGGCTAAACTGCCCCCAAATGTATCTTCTTTATTCCAGGAAACTTTAAACTATTCTGATAGTTAACAGAGTTACATTGCTGGAGTTAAAGTTGATTTAAAAGTATCACTTAAAGCAACAGATAATGAAAACATAGACGATGCAATAGATGTCCCTGGTGGCAGATCTGCAGAATGGGGGCATCATCCAAGGCACTTACCATGGGGCTACAACTTCGTGAATTGTTTTGGACAATTAAAAACCGAATGTCCAATGGGACATGATGGTTGACTGTCTAGACATAAGACTGAGCGTTTATGCAGAGTGTGTTTAGTTATTAGTACCCCATAGCAAATGTAGACAACAGTAGGATTCTTGGCTGCTGGCATATGTACACCAGCTGTCTTCTAACTCAGGGCTGATACAGGCTAGACTGAGTTCATTCTCAGAAGCTTGTGTGTTGTATGCTGACAAGGGAGGAACATTTACTGACAGTGGTTCTCTGTTCCAGTGTTTCTCTCAGTTGGCTTAGAGGAGACTCCATGATGCAAGCAACTGTTGTTCATGGAGCTCCTGTGGGCAGTGATCTGCTTTCCTCAGCTCTGCATAACTTGCAACTCACTCCTGCCTGCTCGTTAGTTGCGCAAACCATAATTATTTGAAAGACAGTGTAGGGTTCTTTAGTTTTTCATGGACATGGCTGCCACCAGCCACATGCATAACCAGAACACAGCATTGAGCACAGGAATCCACATATTATCAGTTGACCACTTCCTGAAGCACCAGCTGGTATGCCATTCTGGGGGTAAAAAGCCATGCACTCCAAATGCTTTTCTCACAACAAAACCACATGTGCACATATGCACCAAAAACCAAAACAAAACAGGTGAGCCTTGCCCTGGGTGTGTAGCACAGTCTGCGTGGGCCTTCTTGCTGCTGCCTTTGGATATGTTTTGAGGACTCCTTTCCAGAAAGGAAGTCAGACTTTTACTGTACTCTCCCCCTGTAATCCAAAGGGCTGCTCTATCTAAGCAATGTTTCATTTTCCACAACACCCCATCCTCCACTACCAATGTCCAGAAGTTCGAAAGCTAGAAAAGAAGCAACTTTGGGATAGATACCAAGTGCTGGGTTAACAAAGTATCCCTCTCCCCTGACAGCCTCACCCACTGTAGGTAGGAAACAGCCCTATGTCTTGGGAGCCAGCTTGGCGTTTCTAAAACTATCAGAGTCATGGATGTGTTTCTGTCTTGGCAACATTTGTCTTAGAGTCACTTCACCTTTTTCTTTAACATGGTCAGTTCATATAAGGTTGTCTTAATGTGGTCATTTATCTTCAGTTTTCTTATTTTCTAGGAACTTCCCGTAGAAAAACCCCCACCCCCACAAAACAAACCTTAACTGACTATATTACATGCTCAACTTAGGATAAGCACTACGGCAAAGGATTCGAACTCTACCCAGCTTGCAAGACCAGTTTAAGCTGACTCGAAAGCTTTACAACAGCAGGCTTCTTTCCCTGGTTAGGGTTAGACATCCGTCTCTTTGGTGTGCTCACATGTGTACTGGGCTCTCGGGGGATTGAGATCCAAAGAGAAGGGTGCCGTAAGATGGGCTAGATGGACTGGCTCCTTCCTCGTCACCGGACTGGCAGCACAGCTCTGAGTCTGGCAGAGACCAGATAAGGGAGTGATCAAACTGAACCTTGCAAAGCAAGTGCTCTTGTTTCATCAGTGGTCCTCATAGTTTCAGGGATAACAGATCGGGTGCACTCACCTCAAAATGCTTGCTTACACTCCGGCCCCTTGATGCCTTTCTTTCGTGTGTTTTACACAGAGAGGCATTTAGCCGATCTCTACCCTTGCCCTTTTTAAAAAAAAAAAAAAAAAATCACAAGCAGATTGCTAGCACAATGCAGAGGAAACCAGATTGGATATGGACTCCTTTTTATGCCTCTGTTCGTGTCATGTTCATCTATCCAGGGGGACGCTCTCCTCTCACTGCCTGGCATCAATTTAGAGCTGTTATATTTGAGATGCTATGTAGCAGTGTGTTAGTAGGGAAAGCATCCAGGCCTGTGTAGCTGTCTGTATCAGCACACCAGGCCTTACACTTCAGTCTCAGTAGATTGAAAGTAAGGTTGGCCTCTTCCTTCCGAAGTGGATCACTACCACTTCTCCATGAGTCCTGATGCCCCCAGATTAATGACTGAGTTGGTGGAAAATGGCTACGTTTTATTCATGCTGTGTTTTGTACTTAACCTTAAAAGTAATCTACCTCTTAAAATTTGTAGTTTAATACTTGTTTGAATTTGTGCCACTTTAACCTTTCACTATCATTCCCATTTTGTTACATTTCTGTTAAGGAGACTTCATTCATGTTGAAATACTGTATAAAGCATTTGTAGCCGTTTAAAAATAAAATATTTAAAATTATTTAAATTGTTTTGGGTGCTTCAATTGTATTAATGTAATTTACATCTTATATTTTTGTTCACATTGTTAATCTGGACAGTGTCTGCTGTACTGAAGTTTGCTGTTAGTTATTTTATTGCTTCTTGTTGCAGAGTACCATAAAGACTATTCTAATGGAAACATTAAATTTACTATTTGACCTACAAAAGGGATTGTTCATTGACTTTTAACCAATGTAGCCTTGACAGAGTTTATTACAGACATACAAGAGTGATGTTTGCTATTTTGCCCTCTTAGAATGAATACATCCTCTGCTTGTTAGATGGCTAAGAAAGATTTTTTTCCATGTTATTTAAAACACCTGATAACTAGGGGGAAATTGGATGATGCATTCTATATCATTGTAACCAATAAACACGTTGTAAACACTTGTGAAAGGACTGTATTTTGTCCGTAAGGGGGAGCAGGCTACCTGGACCTTGTTTGGTGTGTATCTATGTAGTCAGCCATTGCCTGGGACCTCTCTCCACCCGTGTCTTTGCAGCATCAGCTGAGTTCTGTTAATTGCAGTTGCTTCCTTTCAGAGGGTAGACACGTAGCTGGATCAAGATTGTGGATTGTGAGAACAGTTCAAAGGACTGAGGGTGCTTGCTACCTGAGATCTCAACTGCATTTGTGCTGTCTGCTTTTTAATTTGCAGACTGACTTTTATAGTTCTCCTAGGCATGAATGAAAGAAGCTTGTGTTTCTTCCAGGGGCTTTAACATAAGTATAGGGGGCATTTCCAGTAGCCAGACACTCTATCACTTTGTATCCTAGAGCCCACTGTCTGACCTTCCTCTAGGGAGAGGACTGCAGGCCTGACAACCTGTCTACCTACCCGGCAGGCTCTAAGAAACCCAGGGAGAAGGAGGGGAGCGTGCCCTTCGGCAGTTGTTCTTGTAAACGCTGTGCACAAGAGCACACAGATGTACCGCAGTGCCCTGCCAGGAAGCCAGATCTTGAAGGCACCCTGAGAAGCAGCATCTCTCCCTCCCTGTCCATTTTAGCTTACATTCATCGGACCCTTGTCCTTTCCTAGTGTTTGGTGACTTAGCCTTGGGGGAGTGCTGTTTCCTGGATTTTAGTTTTCAGTGTGCAGAAAGCAAGGAGTGGACTGTTGCTGACCTGCATGCTGCCCTACCCGCACTAGTAAAGAACAGTGGGGTGTGTGCTTCTGATCTCCATGATGTTCCTGGCTCTGACAGGTGCTGGAACCTTGGGTACTATTGCCAAATGGAAGCGTTCCCAAGAAGCCATGCCATCCATGTCCATCTGGTAAAGCAGGAGCTGTTCCGCTCCAGTCCCACTTACCTCTGTGTAGTCTGCATAAAGACTGAAACAGCTTTTAAACATTAAAAAGCTAAATGACCAGAGCTTTCTGTCCCTTTGACTGTCTAGAGGCACCTCACGTCATTTCTGGTGGTGAATCTAGTGCTGGCTGTCGTGAGCTGGATTGTAGCAAGTTCTTCCTGGCAAGAGTTTCTAGAGTTAGCCTGGTTTTGCGTTTTTAGAATGTGCCAGGCCCTGGTCTAGGTGTGTCACTGTATGTTAGCAACCAGAATGAACAGGAATTCTGACACTGGGAAGATGTGGTGCTGTGGCATCATTGATCCCAACATTCGAAAGGCAGAGACTAGAGAGGGCTACTTAGCCAGCCAAGGCTATATAGTGAGACCCTGTCCCAAAAAGCAGAGCAAAAATTTGCGACCTCTGTGAGTCTTTTCCTGGCGATCTTCCCTGTGGTGTCATACTTCCTATTTGGAGTGTTATGTCATAGTCCCCAAAGCTGATTGATGAGAAAGGAGCAACCAGCTTGCTGCTGAGTGCTGATGACTGGGGAGTGGAGATATTCACACTTAGATCTACACGCTAATGACGTCCAAGCTCACTTTGGATGTGTTGCGTGCAGTTGGGTAGTGAGGTTTGCTCACTTTGACTAGATTGGTGTCTATAGGAAACATTATGCAGAACACAGTAAATGGAGAGGATTATGTGAATGCACAGGCCACATTGCAGGTGCCCTAAGGTCCTGACTGATGACTAAGGAGAATAGTCTTGCCTGTTGGCTTTCCAGTTCTGGCAGGACCCCCCACCCCAGCTTTTCTTCCCTGATGCTAGACAATGACTGTCACTTGCCCATCTAGTCCTCCTGTATTTGGAAGTGTAGGCAGGCCATTAAGAGAGAACCGCATGCCTTCTGGCGCAGGGTTCAGTAGTTCACTGGAAGAGCGAACCCTCATCAGCGTAGACCATGAGGTCCTGGATTGCTGGACAGCTTCTACTTTAAACATTCTGGCTAATTTCAGCCCACAAACAAGCGTTTGAGCGTGTAGCTCCATCCCTTTAGGGTCTGTGGATTTAAACCACATGCAGGATATGACCATCCTGTAGGATACACACCAGAAGACACTGAGCCCTAAGCTCTGGACTTAAAGCACTGGTGGCACAGGACTGGGTGTGTGGAGCCTCCTCAGACTGAGGACCCTTTTAAGCCACTCTGTGCCTTGAGCCTTCCTGCCTCAGACCTTGTTGCGTACCAGGACCTTCTGGAGTTGGTCCTAACCACGTCCACTCAGCAGGGGCAGTGATCTTAGTGTACTGAGGGGAATCTCACATCAACCTTCAGTGTATAGTGCTATGAAATACCAAATAATAGAAAGGTCCAGGTTGAGGGTAAAGATGACATCTGTGTTGCATAAAATTATAAATTAAAAGTACACAGTGTCCTATAGGAAGAAAATTCTAGGACAGAACTTGGGGTTTGTGAGTGGGTGTGGTTAGGAAGGCTTGAACCGCTGCACACGGTAGCCTTGAGGTTGTGCTTTAGGCGGCGGTAGCCTTGAGGCTGTGCCTCAGGCCTCTGCCTCACAGCTGCTGCTCGTCACTTACCTTCACATTCCCCTTTTCCCCTTCAGGATCTCAGGAGCCATCCTGGTACCTTCTCCACTAGACTTGGGCGTTAGTAAACGTAGACCACGATAGGGCCGAAGGCCTGCCCTGCCTGGCAATTCTAGTTCTGCCCCTTCTCCCTCATCCTGCTGCTCCTTTCAGAGGAGGCAGTCAGAGCTACCCTCTGCTTCAGCGGTTGACTGGAGAGCAGGAACCGAGTTCATGCATGTAAAAACAAGTCTGTTACACCATGCCCTTTGCGTTTGACAGTTACCTGTCTGCCTGTCTGTCTATTGGTTTTTCAGGACAGTTATTCTTAGGTCAGGCGCAGGACTGCCAGCAGACCAAGACGGCTGGTCTAGACTCGTCCCACCTCAGCACACTGTCTGACATGCACAGTCAGATCTTCCTGTGGTATTGTTTTAAAGATTATTTCAAGAATGTCTTGTGTGTGAGAGCTTTGCCTGTGTTGATGCATTACAGTGGTGCATGCGTGTGGGGTGCTCTTCGAACAGTGGTGAGCTGTCGCAGTAACTGAACCAGCGCCCCTCCTCCCCATTTTAATAGAGTGTTAGGGCCTTAAGGGTCTCTATGAGCTTCATTTACTTCTGATTAAGCCTGAGGACTAGAGATGGGGGGGGGTAAGCTCACGTGACTGCATTAAATTACTTAATGCAATTCCAAAAATCAGATTTAATTTTGAGCCATGAGGGTCTTGGAAATACTTGTGTAATTGGAATTGTGCGCACTGTGGTTTCTGCCTCACTTGTGCTGGCTGGATGTCATTTTCAAGCCTCTGATGGAGAGGAAATCCAGGCAGATGTTACAAGAAGCCTAGACATCTTATGGAAGACTTTAGTGTTCAGCTACCAAACCAAAGCGGAGAGCCAGCCAAAGAAGCAGCTTCTTCAGGGGTCCTGTGATAGGGTCGCGGTGAGATGCTGGACGGATGGAACAAGACTGCTGTCATTTGGGTAGCCACAGAGTCTGGGACTGTGACATGCAAGTTGATATTATGAGCGGGAATCTATCAGTGTATTTTTGGAGTTGTACTTTAATAATCTATTGAGTCTTAGCATCGATAGAAATGTAAATTTTAAATAGGACTCACTTCATAGCATCCTAGACTTTGAGGCACATGTGGTTAGCAACAAGAATGTATGTCGGCTTCCATATGCAGTGCTTAGGGACAGTTTCCATGGAAAGCAGATTGACTAGGTTGTGGGAGTGCATTTAAGTATCCCTTATTGGGATGACATTCTCTAAGCCTCGTTGCTTTAGTTTCTGTTGTTGTAGCATCCTCTTCTCACTCTCTGTCATCAGGCCCAGCCCTCGCCAGCCCAGCTAGGCTGCAGGAGCGTTTTCAGATGGCTTCTGTTTCCAGGTGATGACTGGATGTCCTCCCCCTAGCTCCTGCTAATCAGAAAACATCAGTGTAGGCCATCAGATGTCGGGCTGTATTCTGTATCTCTGTGGAGCCAGAGAGCATTCCTGTGCCCCAGGACTTAGAGATGACCGCTGGGATATGCCAGTCCTGTTGAGTTGAGCAGGAGTAACCACTTCCTTGTATGACAACTTTTCTGGGTTTAGTGGGACCTCACTCTGAGCTCTCGTGGGACCTGAGGGAAGCAGAGTTCTCATTACAGGTAACCCAGATGGAAGGATGACAGTATTTGAATCCTGTCCCACGTTGGTGTAAGGGGACTTCACAGCTTGCAGTTTGATCTCCAAGCTGTTGTGCTGGGCTGCAGTGTGGAGCCACCTGGTTGTTTTGTATTAAATTCACTTCATTTATATAGCTGTGCCTGATACGGCTTGATACCCATGTCACTGTCCAGAACTTGTTTCTGTTTCGCTGGAGTTGGAGGAGTCAGCTGAATTCCTATGCTTCCCTTGGTTCTGTCAGTAATGAGCGTTTGCTGGCCAAGCCTGGGTTGCCTGCTCTGTGGAGTGAGGCCTCCACCCATGGACTGTGAATGTTAATGAAGGTGACACAGACTTCTAGGAAGGCAACTTGGTGACTGTTAACACCCACCAAGGTAACATAACTACCAGGCAACATTTCAGGAACTGACTCCCCGTGAAATGGGTGGGATGCCCTTGAGCAATCTTCCATAGTGATGATCACTGAGGGACTCCGTGAGGGTGGAAGCTGCTGAAGGTCTTTAACGTGGGTTGTCCTCAGTGGCGTTAGGTTTGAGCCCAGGCGTGGTGGTTGGAGTAACTGTTGTACAGAATGACATCTGGAGCTATGGCTGACACCTGCTTAGGTGAGGGTAGTATTTTGCTGAGTATGACCAGTCTCGTTAATTTCTGCTAAAATACCATTTCTTGACTGTGTGCCAGGGCCCCGAGGAGTTTATGTCAAGTTCTAAGTATACTGAACCGTCACCCTGGGACTTTGAATTAGCTTCCCGAGTGAGTCCCTTCTATCCTAAAAGGATATCTATTTCTCTTCATGTAATTTCCTCCCAGCTTTCACTCTGCATTCTGCTTTGACCCTCTCTTTTTGGGATAGAGAATTGTTCAGGCTCTTTTACAGATATTTCCTCATCGTCTTTATAGCCCACTAGTGACTGGTAAGTCAGGGGCAGCTTCAAAGTCCAGGACTCTCCCAAGGTCAGAGCCGAGGTAGAACTGAGAATTCCCTGGCTCGTCTGTCTGTCCTTTGCATTTTCCTGAGGAGGAAATAGGAACTTGAGTCATTCCTTGGGCTGGCTTGTGCAGCATCCCCCCCTTGCCATGTCTCCCCAGCACCCTCCACAGCCCAAGCTCCTATAAAGACTCAATACTTGTGGAATAATGGAAGAAAAAGAAGTGGTTAGGGCTGGTTATAGCATGAACTACTCCACTTCCCAAAGATCTGATGAAACTACCGAAGTTTTGGGTTAAAACGTGACTCTTGGAGCTGTTGGAATGATCAGTGAGAGGCAGTGGGTACTTCCCAGAGCGATGTGGTGACAGACCTGGCCGAAGGGTTAATGCCTCACTCAGTGTGCAGTCCCCGAGGGTAAGGGTTTGTGGTGTGAGCTGGGAGGAAGGCTCAGCACAAAGACCTGAGCTCAATTTGTAGACCCTGCAGGGAAACAGACACAGGTGCAGGACTGAGTGGCCATTCAGTCTAACCTAGGACACAGGTGGATTCCATAGGACTCAGTGGCCGTTCTTTCTAACCTAACTGACAAGCTCCAGACCAATGCGAATTAACTAAGGATGCCACTCAAATGTGTCCTCTGGCTTTCACGTGCACCCATGTGTGTTACCTACGCGTGTACATGCATACAAACCGGAACAGCTGATCAGACTGTGCTGGCAGAACAGCGTAACACCGTTTGTTAATTCAGAGGCACCAGTAAGTTTGGCTTCTTCCTTCACAGTCCACACTGGTACATAGCACAGAACCTGAATTTTTGTTGGTTTTTTTTTTAATTTTTGAAACAGTATTTTACATACCAATCCCAGCTCCCTCTCCCTCCTGTCTTCCTGCTCTCCCCATCTTCTTCCCACCCCACCCCCCACCCCCATCCACTCCTCAGAGAGGGTGAGGCGTCAAAGAGTCAAAGAAATGTCCCTTGAGGTAGGGCCAGGCCGCCCCCCCCGCCCCACTCCCCCCCCCCCCCATCTAGGCAGAACAAGGTCCTGACTCCTGGACTGGCAGCTGAGGCTGAGGAATCTGCATAAGATTGAACTAGGCCCTCTGAATGTGGGTGACAGTTGTGTGGCTTAGGCAATTTGTGGGACCACTTAGCAGCGGAACCAGTAGTTATTCCTAGTGCATGAACTTGCTCTTTTCAGACCTGAATTCTAACAGGCAAGTTTTGACCTCAGGCAAGCCTCAGGAGTTAAGCTACCCACATGGGCTTGCAGTTTTCTGCTATGTCCTCCCAACATTGGGATCATCGCCTACCTTAGTCCTGACACTTAGCATCCATGGGCTTCCTTTCCAGTGCTGGCACCCAGAATGCATTGCAGGGGATCCCACTCCTCCTGTGTCTTCCGATTTTCACCCAGAATAAGGAAGGACCTTCTGGTCGACCTCCATATTGGCTGATTTCACAATGCTGTACACACTTGACTGGGCTGTGTTTGGACATGTTTCCAAAGCCTGAATCCACAGTCTAGTGTCACCCACCTTGGTGATGTCCCCATCACACCTGTGAGTCAGAGCTGCTATAATAAGGCAGCTGACAGGATCAAAGCGTGATGTCACCGATGAATGAAACAGGTCTCCTCAGTCACTGGATGTCACGTGTCCCCTGTTGCCTAAGGAGTTGAAGCGTAGGTGCTGGGACAGTAGGAATGCTCCCAGAAAATATGATTCTTTGCTATGACACTAGCTGTGGACAGAACGGCGCAGTTGAGACTCATTTGCCTTTGGTGTCACCCCAGCGCTCTGTAATCCACGGTTATAGTTGGATGCTTCTGTAAATCCTGAGCCCCAGTGTTTGCTTCCCAGGAGTCATTAATGAAAGTAGCATTGTTCATGAGTACAGGTGCAAGGTGACTGCTTGCTTATGTCCCAGCACTCGGGAGGCAGAGAGGTTCCCTGGCCAGCTAGCCAAGACTCCTTAGTGACTTCAGGCCAAGGAGAGATCCCGTTTTAAAAAAAAATCAAGGTAGATAGCACCAGAGAAAGGACACCTAAGGCTGCATTGCACGCTCTCAGGTGCTAACGAGCGCATGTGTGTGTGCGCGCGCGCACACACACACAATTAAACCCTATGTTCTTCCTCTTGAGGCCCCAAGTAGATTCATCTCCTTAGAGAACTTCTCATGTGTGCAGTGTTTGATCTTTGCTCATGGCTACATCCCATAGTGCCAGTGAGTTAGTTGGCAGATAAATGGGGGAAACAAGTTAGGTCAGTAATGAGCTGTCTGCCATCCTTAGGACTATACTGCTTCAGTCCTTGTTCTTTGGGTCAGGTGCTTACTGTCTCTGAAATGCTGGCACACCCATCTCACAGTTCTTGGTGAATATTAAACTCCAGGGAACAAGTCCGCTGGCATGCCTTTAGCAAGCGCACATCAGGGAGAACACATGCGGGGGCTGGGGTGTGTCATCCTATACCTACTTCCCCCTAGCTGCAAACTGTTGGCTCTCCAAGTTGAGTAGCATCTAACTGGGCCAGGTTGTCTGTCCCCAGCCAGGAGGAGACTTTCTGGAAGGTCTCCTCCACCCAGTGAGCTGGTGGAGCAGCCCAGGGTGGGACCGATGACCTGAGGCCACATCATCTCCAGTGTGTGGGGCAGGTTAAACTGTTGAGGTTGGCGCCAGACTGGGTGAGGGCTTCGGGGAAAGGCGCAGAAGCTGAAGGCGGGACCTGGCTCCCGTCCCATAGTTTCCTTGCTCTTTGGCAGCTCCTTTCCCATTGACTAATGCCCATGCAATCACATGGTAAGCGTGCCTTTGCAATGACAGTGCCAGCCCTGTGGCTGGGACACTGCCAGCCAGGGACATGGGGCTTCTCCATGGAGGCGGGAGTAGAAAGTCCTGCATGAGCTACTCAGCTCTGTAAGATCCGCCTTGGGCTTGTTCTTGGGATGAACCATCTTCAACACTGGCATCTGACGCCAAGTTCTGGAGTCCCAGAGCCAGCACCGATGCCACACAAAGCTCATGAGAACCTTTGTACCAACAACAGCAAATCCTGTGAAGGGTTGAGCCTTGCTTTGTCCCTGGTGCTGACCTTATCTTAAACATCGTTGGCTAAGCTCATCTTTAAAAGACGGGTGCTAACGATATCTCGCATATCCAAAGGGCTGTCACCGACAAGTGTTTCCATGTGATGTCTAGGGAAGAGGAACACCACACCGAAGAACACTTCATCTCCACCACTGTGAGGCCTGCATCAGGGGTACATATAGGCTTAGGAGCACATGGTTCTGGTTCAAATCTTGGTTGCTTCCCTGTAAGCTTTGACAGCCGGTGCCTTCACTAAGTGGAACCTCTTCTACCCCCCACCCCCACCCCATAAAACAAGATCATGGCAGCCCGGCCTTGCAGGACAGGGGATTGAAGGAACTCCTGCAAGAGACCTAAAATAGCACCCTCCCCCGCCCCCAGTGTGTAGGTCATGGATGTTCTTCCACCACCACCCCTGCTTGAAATACTCATTTTGTAGGTGAGTGTCCTGTGGCTCAGAGAGAGCGAGAGAGGTAGCGTTTGGAGGCCCTCAGAGGCAGAGCTAGGCCTGAGTGTGGGCATCGTCCTTGCAGTTCCCGATCTCTGGACTCCCAGCCCAATAGGCTTTCTGTGAATGGGAGGGGCCTACAATGCCAACTGACTGACATTCCTGGAAATGACTAATGGCTCCTTTGTCCAGTCTGCAGGGGATGTCCGCTTAGTCTCAGGCCTGTCTTCCCTTGCCTCCCTGAGACTATCCTGTACTGGTTTCCCAGTGAACTGTGCCACGCCAGGTATAGAGTTGGGTAAGACCTCTGAAGTGAGGCCCAATGTAGTCTGCATAAGAGGTGAGAGCCAGGCAGAAAGCCAGCAGATGCCCTCATGCTCCCACCAGGTCCCCACCCTGCTCCCATGACCTAGTCTATGCCCACATGTGCTTCCCCCTGGTCCTCTCTTGAAGTCACTGGCCGGCATTTATCTCCGCCAGCTGTGGAATCCCTGTTCCCACGGTTAACGCCGGCCTCTGAGAGATAGCACGCGGTGGGTTTGGGGCTTGGTGTTGTGACACCGTAATGGTGGTCACCGTTAACTGCCTGTCCCCAAGACAGTTTATTCCTTGACCCAGCTCTCTCCTGCTGTTCCTACATCCCACTGCACCCTTGGCCCCTGGACCTCTCCTCCTCCATCTCTAGGTGCTGACACGTTCGAGATGCATGTTCTCATCTGGGTCCTGGATCAGCCACATACCTGACACACTCTGGTGCCTGGTCAGCATTTCCAGTTGAATATGCTCCCAGCTGCCCCGGCTGTCCCTGGAGTCCCCTTCCCATGCAGCAGGATGCACACATCCCGCTCTGGAGCTAAACTAGACTGCATGCCTCTTCATATCCGGGTCCAACCCTGGCATTGCCAGAAGCCATGTCTCCCTCTGCCATGACCTCAGCGTGTCCAAATCTGCCGTTTCTCACAGCTCAGCCTCCAGCAGTCCGAAAAGGCCAGACCTCCATCTCTTTTGCCTGGGTGGCATCGGGTCCCTCGAAACTGGTCTCCCCAGTTCTGTCCCTGGAAACCTACAGTTGTCACGGCAGGGACAAGTAAGCTCTCATTTTCTTGGGGCCTACAAGATCCTCCTCTCTGCTCCCCTTTACCTGCCTGTGTTTCAGACACACCACTTCAGGTGCACTTGCCGTTCCCCCTTTAAGGACCAAGTGTCTCCGAGATCCCTGTGTGGCAGCTCACACACAGCTACATCTGAAGCCTTCTTGCTCTCCGCCATCACACATAGCTACATCTGAAGCCCTCTCCTGCCTTCCACCATCCCTTGGCTTCTTTTCTGTCTGCAGTGATCACTAAGTTCCGAGGAGTCTTGTGTGTTTGTTTGCTTTGCGCATTATGTATAGCACACATGAGCCCAGGGAGCCAGGCTCTGGCACTCTATGCTTCCAGGCCTCCTGCTGTGCTGGACAGTGGTCTTTGTGTACACCACCAGGTCTGGACAGTGAAGGTGCTGAAGGTGCTGTTCTTTTGCACTCAGCAATGTTTATAGTTGAAATTCGCTCAGTGATTTGGTGTCTTTTGCCCATTTTAAGTTTTCTTTTTTAATGATTTATTGATGGAATTGCCTATCTTCTACTTATTTATTTGGGATGGGGTCTCATGTGACTGAAGGTGGCCTCGAACTCCTGTAGCTTAGGATGACCTTGATCCTCTCTGGGCGTCTTGCCTCCCCAGCAGAGTGCTGAGATGACAGCCCTGTACCAGCGCATTGGGTTTTAGGTGGTGCTGGACTCGAACCCATGGCTCCCAGCAAGCTAGGCAAGCACTCTACCGACTGGGCCACACCCCTGTTGAAGTTTTATTTCTGTAGTTTTTGCTTTTGCTGTAGCTTTCCTTCATCTTGGTTTCAGCTTTCCCTTGTGTCTGAGAAAGCACCAGAGAGGAGAAGGTTGGGTGCTGTGACCTCCCTAGCTCCCAAGGCTCAGTGTTGCTTGAGCACCAGGGCAACCAACCACTGGGGCTCTGTCACCTCATTGGAGGCACCCTGGACAAACAAGCAGACTGTGTCCCTCAGGGCTCATGCGGTGCTGTCAGCCCGAGACTTGTCCTTGCTCCTGGCTACTCCTCTGTGTTCCAGCGTCACCTCTCACCGTCTTTGCCCCACTTCTGACCTCACTCCCGCTGCTCCTGTGCAGTCCATCTTACCTGGATGTCTTTCACACGGATTCCTGGGCGCTGAGAAGGAACCTGGTCCTTTGGGAGCCTGAGGCCTGAGCCCTAGCACCCAATTCCCTTGGACACGGAGCTGGTCCTTTTTAGGTCCCAGGATGTCTGTAGAGCAGCAGCCTGGATGCTTGGGAGGTTATTTGCATCTATTAGTGGCGTGAGGGATAGGTGCCCTGAAGGGGTGTCATGACCTGTGTGCCCTTTGGGGGAAAGATCACAGCAGAGCAGGCTGGAGGGAAGGCATCGTGGCCACGGAAAGCCCTGAGAGGAAGCTTTGCAGGAGACCCAGGGAAAGGTGGTCTGTGGTGGTGACAGAGGCAGGACGGTGAGCCCCTGACAGCAGCAGAAGAGGGGACAGGAAGACTCCATGGATCTGCCTCTCAGGATGTCAAGAGAGTACTGGTCACCAAGAAAGAGAGACGAGGGGTGTGTCACAAGTAGGGGTCAGGGCCTGACTTTAAGGGGATTCTCGAATGTTCAGGCAATGCCCCCTCTGCATGGAAATGGTGCCTGATCCTGAGACTCACTACATCCAGGTGTGGTCTGGGCCTGGACACTGGGGTCATCTCTAGGAGGATGTGGATGAGGTTCACCTGGGGAGGATGTCGAGGTCAGAGGTGACAGGCGTGGAGTCAGAGCTAAGTTCAGACTTCAGTTTCCCAAGCTTACCCCCCCCTAGTCAATTTTGGTAGCTTCCTACAGCTGGATTCAAGACTCATAAGATCCATAGCTACCGGACCAACTCGCTACGGTGTCATTCCAGAGACACCGTGGGCATTCAACCTCTCAGGACCAAGGCGTCTATCCTGTAGACAACTCTTACCCAGTCCTCATGGGAGACACCGGAGACGTCGAGGTGGTTACCATTGTCCACCGCAGTCAGGGAATGTAAGGCCTGGGCTCTGTCATCCCAAGAAAGCCCCTGTCCTTGTGTCTTGTGTCCATTTTTTCATCTATAAGATGAATATAGAGTCATTTGCTTTTCCTAACTCCTAGGATGGAGGGTCTGGAGAGAAGGAATATGGGGTTCATAGGGGCCATATGAATGTGGCTGAAATTGTCTTCCCTTTAGGCCAGATGTACTTGGGGGTAATGACAGAGAGGGCTCTTCCTGTGGGCTGCTGAGAAACACCAGGGTGAATGCCCAGGACTGGGGAGAAAGTGCGCCCCCTTGTGGAAATGGCTGTGGTTGCCGCTGCCTGGGAGGAGAGAGAGGTGGGGCCTGCAGAATTTCAGTGTCTAGGGGCTGGTTTTAAATGTTTGATAGATGTACCAGAAAGAGTGACAACAGAGGTGCCAAAGAGGAGCTGTCAAGGCTTCTTCTCAGAGGGAAGCTGAGCATGCAATGAGATATTAAGAGAAAGAAAACATTCAGAGTTCTTATTCTAGCCAGGCTGTTAAGCTATGTTGCACAGGCTGACCCCAAACTCATGTGGTCTTCCTGCTCCTGTGTGTGGGGTTGCAAGCATGAGCCACCAGGCCTGGCTTATTTACCCACTTCCACCGTCTGTACCTCATCAATCTCCCCAGACATATGTACAGAAACAAGCAGAGTGTATATTGGCCTTAGTACTGTCTGTTCTTGGCACCCAACATGCATGGGGTGTCTTAGAGCAAATCCCTTGTGGCTAGGGATGCTACTGTATTAGCTGCATAGCTCTTGGCTTCCCTGGGCTTTGTGGGATGTTTCATAACTTCCTGAGCATTGCCCAGTATATGCAGACTGCATCGCCCCCTCCCGTTATGACAACCCCCAAATCTCCAGACATTCCCAAAGCCAGACCCTGGCTAAAGAATACTGACTCTCACCCCCCTATTTGCCAGCTCTGGGGTGAACCCTGCTCTCACCTCCTGCGCCCCCCAGGTACTGCCAGCTTCAAGCAGGAGTAGTAGAGAAGTGCTGGCCCTGCCCATTTCCGCCGTCAGTACCTCATCAATCTCCCCAGTCCCTGCTCACACCGGGTTCAGTGCCCACAGAGACACTTGATGATCCGCAGGCTCCCTGTGCCTCCGTTTTCCCTTCTATGAAGTTGAGATAGTAAGGATCTGACTCAGCATGCTTGGTCTACATGAAATGCCCAGTACCGCCCAGGCACGAAGCGAGCACCCTATAGCCATCCGTTCACTTTGAGACAGTTTCACCATATGCTATATATAAGTCAGGCTAGCCCTAATCTCACCAGCCTCCTGCCTCAGCCTCCTGGGTTGCTGGAGTTACAGGCACACCTAGCCATTCCTGCTATGTTGTGCTAAGCCAGCGGGGGAGCAGCTAAGATGTGACCTTGGGCTCCTAGTGCTCAGAAGAAAGACAGCGCCTGTATTCTACCATTCAGTGTGATGAGTGCTACAACCTGGGGAGACACAAGGGGGGAAGGGTGGGGTGGACTCACAGGAGGCCAGGAGGGCAGGTTTCCCAGAGAAGGCGGGAACCCAACTGAGCACAAGTCAATGAGGAAGAGGAGGAGTAATAGGCGGGAAGCAAAAGAAAGCTTTTCTTGAAAAAAAAAAAAAAGAAAAAACGAATTCCAATTAGTAGGCTGCCGTATCACACAAAGCTCTGCCATGTCAAGGGGGCCGGGGCTTACGTTTCCATTAGGAAGCCCCATCACCCCGCCCCTGGCATGAAAGGAAGGACCATCGTGCTTGGGCCTGGGAGATAGAGGCAGCAGGGACATCTGTGTGCCTTCAGTGATTCCAGAGACCCCAGCTGGTTCCTGATGTGACCCGTGCTGTTCCTTTCCACACAGCTACAGCCTTCGCCTGGCAGCCCGATGCACTTCCTCAGCAGCCCCCTACATCACCAGACAATGCAGAAAGGTCAAGACCTCAGCAGCAGCAGCAGCTCCGTTCCAGGGACCCTTCTTCAAAGAGTAGGCACTTTGTCTGCTCCGTGACAGGTAGGAGCCAGAGGCACCCTGGCACCGTCTGGGTTGCTCTTGGGTCTGGGAGTGGGTTCCGAGGTAGGTCTTGGGTGGGCGAGTGGGAGAGATGGCATGTCAAGGACCCTCCAGGCTGGCATGGGGCCTTCTGCAGGCAGGCATGAGTTTTATGGCTTAGTGTGTAGACCTTGGACCACCAAGGTTCAAACCCCAGCTTGCCATTCACTGACTGTCAATTTCTCCAAGTTTTAACTTCCACATGTATGCATGGAGACTTGCAGCCTCCAGAGTGGTGGGGGACAAACGCTGTTGAAGTTGCCCCTGGGTGGTATTTTGCTTTGTCATCCCAAACCGACTCGGGTCATAGGATGCTTATTTTAAAATTGTGTAGCACACTTGTTCCAGCCATAAGGTCAGTGGAAATGTGCTTGCCCAAACCAGACTGCCAACACTCACCCATGGGTGGGAGGTTGCAGCCCGTGTACCCCACTGCGGAAGCAGCGGTCACTGCTAGGCTCTGCAAATGGGGAATCGCTACTGTCAGTTGAGGACCCACTGGTGAGCTTCACTGGAATTCTCTAGTGGAGGCTTCCAAACCCACAGTCACACTCTCTGGATCTCAAAACAAAAACTGTCGAATATAGGAAAGGGACTTGGAGGGAGAGGGGCTTGGAACGGGAGGGTGGGGAATGAAAAGAGCCGTGTGCATTGTACATGTGTGTGCATGTACGCATGCGTGTGGAGGCCAAAAACCAACTTTAGGACTGATGGGTGTCATCGGGGTTCTGGTGAGGACCCTCCTTCTGATTGTAGACAGTATCTTCCTCCTTGTGATGTCCTCACATGCTGGGGTCCTAATTGTTCCCAAAAGGTCCTGATCTATGGCATAGGTTTGGTTATCCACAGGGCTTTCAGGGAGACGAGATTCAGTGTAGGACACTATCGGACACAGGTGCAGGAAAGTTTGAAAGTCCACGGCACAGAATCGGAGCTCAGGAAGATACACACGGGTCAACACCCTCCTGTTTCAAGAGGGAAGCTGAGGGTAGAATGTGTATCAGAACTCTGGTGTTCTGACTTCCGCCGTGGACAGTGGACTGTGGGTGACTGCCCCAGGGAGGGAGAGCTGCTCACTGCAGGAGAAAAGGCCACTCTCTGAAGCCCCACTGGACTGCTGCAGTACTTGTATTTTGATAAATAAATCATGTCTGAAGACCAGAGGCAAAGCTAAAGCCACTAGAGGTCAGGCAGTGGTGACACACACCTTTAATCCCAGGATTTGGGAGACAGAGGCGATGAATCTTTGTGAGTTCGAGACCACCCTGGGTTACACAAGATCAATACAGAAACTAATCCAGGTGGTGGCTCACACCTTTAATCCCAGCACTAAGGGGTGCACAGTTCAGTTATAGAGGATTTGTTTTCTGTTTGAGTAGCTAAAGTCACCTGTCTTGTTGTTTTTTACATTTTTTTTTCTTGATGTCTGCAGCCAGGATTTTCAGGGCCTTTCCCCAATCAAATCTGATCTCTATCAACCTTGAAAGAGTCCATAGCCTTTCACTTTCTATAGAACAAAAGCATCACCTCTTCCCCAATGTAACATATTTTTGACTTCCATTTTGAAGTTAAGACATTTTAAAAATAAATAGGTAGGTGTTTGATAGTTTTTCTAACCCAGTGCCTTCAGCTGTTGTTTGCTTGTCAGCATCAAAGACATTTAAATCAACCCCACACCACACAGGATCCAGACTCTCTGTGTGGCTCATCCTTTTATAATATTTTATTTTTTTTAAATTTTTTATTATTCATAAACTATTTTCAAGACTGTCTATACCCACTTTCTTTTCTTTTAAGCCTGTGTACATTTTTTGAACACACTGTAACCCGTTTAAAGGTGATTTTCCTGCCTATATCTGCTTAGCTGTGTATCTGTAACCTTTTCTGTTTGCATGAGCAAAATTTAAATTATCATGCATCTTAGCTTATGACAGACTGGTGGCTCCAACCCACAGGCAGCAGCTGGAAGATGCATCTCTTTGGCACGGCCCACACGAGGGACTGGGAGTACAAAGTTAAATTTGGCTCCTTTTTTGTGTGTTTGGAACCTTTTTTTTTTTTCAGGTCTGGTGTGAAAATACGTGTCCCACATTGGGCACCATTTGTCGAGAGTCTTTCTCTGTCCCACCAGCCAGCTCCCAAATCACAATACAGAGACTTATTATTAATTATAAAAGCTTGGCCAATAGCTCTTGTAACTTAAATTAACCCATCTCTTTTAATCTATGTGCTGCCACATGGCTCATGGCTGTTACCTCTTCCTGTGTGTCTAACTTGTTCTCCATCCCTTGGTGTCTCCACTTTTCTTCTTCGCAGTGTTCTCTGTGCCTGGAAATTCTGTCTAGCTATTGACCTTTCAGCTTTTATTAAACCAATCAGAGTGACATCTGTTATTTTGTTTGTTTTGTTTTGTTTTTGAGACAGGGTTTCTCTGTGTAACAGTCCTAGCTGTCCTGGAACTTGCTTTGTAGACCAGGCTGGCCTCGAACTCACCGAGATCCACCTACCTCTGCCTTCCCAGTGCTGGGATAAAAGGCATGTGCTACCACCACCTGGCCATAGTGACGTATCTTTACACAGTGTAATCAAATGTGTCACAACAAGGAAGGAAAGAAGGAAGCCAGGGAGGTAGGCAAGGGTAGACCAATCTAAAGTGGTTAAAAACCAGGATGATGGCTGTCTGGAGGGAGATATCCTGAAACGGTGGCTCAGGGTGGATTGGGCGTCATATTCTGCATCTTCATAGGATGCTCAATATATGCTATGAAAATTTATCAAATGGGGGCTTTTTACCTATATGTCTTTTATACTTTATTAAACTGCTTAATGTAATAATCAGATGGGGAACCATGGACAGCCATGGAAGGCAGTGAGCATGTGGCCACTGTTGTCATTTTCTCTTGGTTTCTCCTCAGCACCTGAAGTGACCTGGAATCAGTGAAGCCAAAGGGACCAGCATTCTGCCCTGCAGAGAGTACTGACCT
>NC_022016.1:41822103-41836197 GCF_000317375.1 Microtus ochrogaster
AGAGAGAGAGAGAGAGAGAGAGAGAGAGAGAGAGAGAGAGAGAGAGAGAGAATGTGTCCACGTGTGTGTGCCGGTACGTGCATGTGGTCTTCAAGCCAAGGTCCCAGCCTTGGAAGCAGGAAGGCGGCAGCCGTCACGTCGTCCTCCAGATGATCCTTGGACATGGCCCAGAACCGTGCTCTGTGGTGCAGCCATCCTGCCCGGAGGGGCATCTCCTTCTATGCAATTTTTTAAAGAGTTCCTTCACCCTGCTTTGTGCTTCTTGAGCTGTCTGGCCCCGAGGGGCAGGGAGGGATCCTTTCGGAGGCCAAGTTCCCCTTCATGCCAGCCCCCTCCCTCACTGACCTTCTCCTCACACTGTCTCTGGGAATCAATAGCAAATAGCATATAGATCCATCGGGGCTAAGCCTGAACCTTGGCCCTCGCACTTGGAAACCCCCTTTCTCCCTGAGCAGCTGGAGCTGCCTGCTCTCAAGTCTTTTCCTCCTTTGAAGTTCTAGAGTCCACTGCTCTGAAGTCTCTGCAGGGAACCCTAGAGCCCGTGTGCCCAGGAGGCAGACTCTGCCTGTTTTCAGACCTCATCTCTTGATTAGGAGAAACAGTGGTTAGGGACTGTGAGGTGGAGGGGTGACTGACTCTCCTGTGCCCGTCTTTGTCTCATTTGGTAGGACCTCCTACGCTGTTAGCATCTGAACTTTACAAGTTAGCTGCAAAGGGAAGCAAAGAAAAAAATATAAAAAGGGAAATGAAAAAATATGAACAGGTGAAGAAAACAGAGCCAAGCGGGATCATCTGAATGGGTGATCTTCAGATGCCATCAAACCACCTGCTGACCCTCTGCTCTGGTGGACAGGTGGGGTCTGAGAGAAACGTGGGACTGAGTTCAGAGTTCAGACCTGGGTCACTGAGGTCCTTGGGGTTTGTGCCTTTGGGGCAGAGGATGCCTGAGGCGATTTCGGTGCTGTTTCCTCAGCTCCATTCTGGTCCTGACATGTCGAAGTGGGAGGACAGAACTCGGGAGAGATGTCATACGTGAAAGGGGTTTTCTTTTTCAGGGCTACTATGGTTGATCTTACAACTCTGTAAATATGTATGTAGACACTTTTCAAAGCACGTATTTATGGCCCCGACTGTAAATGTTCCATTTTTAAAGTTTTATAACGTGTGTTATTTAATTAATCAGTCGACCGGCTGCAGTAAGGGGACTGACTGGTCCAGGAGAAGGCGTCTCCCTCGAGACCCTCACATGGGCAGAAAGACATCCATCGTTGTCCAGTGGTACAGTTTTCCTGTTTACCCACCCAGCTAAACTCTGCTCTTCCCTCTTTTATTTCTTCTACTGGAATTTTTCCTTTTCCACACCCTGCAGTTAGTCCTTGCAAGCATGGGCTCGTGGCTGTTGCTAACCCCACTGACACAGGATGCCCCCCAGCCGGTCATGCGGACTGGATCTCAGGCTCTCCCGGCAGCCAGGAAAGCTCATGAACCTGAAGCCTTGGCAAGCTGCTTTTAGCCAAACTTTGGAAAACTCTGGAAAATGTTGCTGGGCTCATGGGGGGGATTTTCTCTCTCTCTCTCTGTCTTTCTGCATGTGCAAATTGTGCTGGGTCACCCTTCAACACCTCCCAGGTTGTCAGGAAAACGAGGAGAAAGTTTTGTCAAGGGTGGTGTTTCCTGGTCAGTGGAGGTCTTCCACCGCGGTTCCAGGTCACACCAGAAGACGGTTTTGTATCTGCCATGTGAAGAGCGTGAACAATAAAAGTGCAGAGCGATTGTGAAACACAAGCGTGGGCGTGGTCATTTTCCCTGCTCTGGGCTGGGGAAGCAGGGGTGGGGCAGACTCTGAATTAGGAACAAGAGAAATCAGAGGCTTGTAGAGGCCGCTGGTGATGGGTGTGTCCTTGTGCTAAGCAAGATTTCTCTGCCTCCAAGTCCCTTATCCTTCTGCTGGACTGTAAGTTCCCGTATCGTGCTAGGACTGGACAGCCTCCTCCTGTGTGTGTGTGTGTGTGTGTGGTGTGTGTGGTGTGTGTGTGTGTGGTGTGTGTGGTGTGTGTGTGTGTGTGTGTGTGTGTGTGTGTGTGTGTGTGAGAGAGAGAGAGAGAGAGAGAGAGAGAGAGAGAGAGAGAGAGAGAGAGAGAGAGAGCTGGAGTTACATATGGTTGTAAACCACCTGTGGGTACTGGGAAACAAACCCAGATCCTCTGCAAGAGCAACTCACGCTCTTGAGTCCTGAACCATCTCACCAGCCCCTCCAATATACCTTTAAGAGTACATTTTAAAATTTTTTGTTTATTGAGATCTAATTTGTTTTGGATACAATAGACTTACATAAGTTCGCAGATCAATGTTTGGTATTGTGTTAGGAGCAAAGATCTTCACTGATGCCAAATCTGCCTGAGGATAGGAGAGTCCTATATTCACTTGAATACTCTTTAAAAGGCAGAAGTGCTGCATCAGGGTTCTCCAGAGAAATGGGGCAAATTGGAGGTTTCCATATATGTAAAAGGGAGGCACCACGATCTGCTGTCTGCAAGCTGGGGGTGGTCGAGAAGCTTGCAGAGATGCCATTCAGTCCAAAGGGCCTGAGAACCAGGGGTGCCTATGGGAACTGGGGCAGGAGAGGAGGTGAGCTACATCAGCTCCTCAAGTGTGTGTGGGGGTACTATTCCAGTTCCCTTCTGTTGCTGTGTTCGAACACATGTTTCAAAGCAAGTAGGTGGGATAGGGTTTTTTGGCTTGAACTTCTAGGCTACAACCCATTGATGGAAATCGGTGTGGGAACCATGAAGAACTGCTGTGGTGATGTTTTGTTTGTGATTTAACAAAGCTCGTCTGAAGATCAGGGTGCGGAGCTAGCCACTAGTTAGCCATAAAGGCCAGGCAGTGGTGGCACACACCTTTAATCTCAGCACTTGGGAGGCAGAAGACGAGGGATCTCTGAGTTCAAGGCCAGCCTGGGCTACATGAGATCGATCCAGTCTAAAAGAGAAACAGAGCCATCATCCTGGGCACTTGGGAGGAGATGAAGCCTAGAGGGGCTGTGGATGAAATCCTGAATGTATGTGTGGTTGACATGAGCACAGCCATGTCAAAGACAACAATGCCTTAGACCCATGGGAATGGCAGGGCTTTCCCCTGGTCTGAGTAGCCATGTTGACAGTGTATGCAGAAAGTATCAACCACTTCTTCATGGGTGACTGCAGTCAGACTGCTCCCTACAATGTACCCCTGCCAGGATTGGCTAACCTGCCTTGTCATTCAGCTGCATGCAATAAACACACCGAATCCCCAGCTTCTGGTGCATCTCCAGGCAAGCGTTATCTGTTAAAGCGCCAACAGAAACAGTGCTGGCTCACTTGCAGGACCGTGCTTAGGTAGCTTTCTTATACAGTCCAGGAACCATGTGGCCCACCGTAGGTGGGGCCTATGTCATTTATGAGGGAGGATGGCTTGTGCGCATGTCCACAGATTAGCCTCATAAAACCACCGACTCCATAGAGACTCTGTAAAAGCAGAATGTTTATACTAGATCAGGTTGGTAGCTCATGCTAAGACAGGCAGAGTTCTTCCTGGTCACTTTTGTTCTATTTAGCCATAGATTGGTCTAAATAATATGGACAATGTATTTGCCCATAGACTGGACAAGCCCCGCCAGACTGAGAACATCCTCCAAGACTGAAGTGATAATCTCATCTGAAGACCTCATAGATACCTTGAAATCAGGTTCGACCTGATCCCATGTCCACTTCCACCCAGATGAGATGTTGGTCACCACATACAACCTCCTACTCTCTGGAGCAAAGAGAAAGTGAAGGTGAACCCCCTCACGTGAAATCCATACATTCAGCCCCTGACCCTGGATTTCATGCTTGAGTCCTCACCAGCCTCACTCTGGGGCCACACAGACACAGTTGTGGTGGCAAGGAGAATGCCGGCAGGCTTCATGCCAGGAGACTTCGTGCCAGCTGGCTTGGTGCTGGCAGGCTTGGTGCTGGCAGACTTCATGCAGGATAAAGTAGAACAGTTATGGAGATTTGAATGTAACTGGCCCCCATAAGCTCATAGAAAGTGGCACTACTAGGAGGTGTGGCCTTGTTGGAGGAAGTGTGTCACTGTGGGGGTGGGCTTTGAGGTTTCCTATGCCCAGGATACCGCCCAGTGTGTCAGTGGACTTCCTGTTGGCTACAAGATGATGTAGGACTCTCAACTACCTCTCCAGCACCATGTCTGCCTGCACACCACTGTGCTCCCCACCATGGTGATGATGGACTGAACCTCTGAAGCTGTAAGTGAGCCCCCTCAATGAAATGTTTTCTTTGTTAAAGTTGCCATGGTCATGGTGTCTTTTCACAGCAATAGAAACCCTAATTAAGATGACATTTGACATGATAAAGGTTTAGCCTGTCTTGTTGGTTTTGAGAGCTTGGAGTTGACTGTCAGGCTTCCTAAATGAGAAGGAGACACAGCAACTCTGGCTGATGCTGATAAGGTCTCAACCAATCTCCATATTGGGCACCAGAAGCAATTTCTCTGTATAGCAATGCTATGTGACAGACTTTTCCCTAGGGACAGATGCAACACAGTTTACTCATCCAAGAAAGGGAGCCCATGACAGAACAAAATAATGATTATATTTAAACAAACTTGGTGAACTAATGAGTTGTTTTTATATATTTATTTATTTATTTTAGGGTGCGTAAATTTTATGGAAGTGGGTGTTTTATCTGTGTACATCTGTGCACCACATGAATGCAGAGCCTGGGGAGGCCAGGAGAGGGCACCAGATCGCTTAAAACTGGAGACACAGATGATTGTGAGTCGCCACGTGGGTGCTGGGATTTGAACCTCAGTACTCTACAGCAGCTAGTGTTCTTAAGCGCTGAGCCATTGCTGTTCCTGATGAATTAATGGGCTTTTAATGAGGCTACTAAGACGAGCATGAATGAGGGGTTACAGGAGCAAGGATGATACAGGAGCAGCTGCATCTGCGAAAATCCCACCCCAGCGTGGGCCATGGCTCACTTAACGGCACATCAGAGCCGCAAGCTTGGGGCTCTTTGCACTGCTTACAGGCAGCTGGACAGGTCTAAGAACTCTATCGGCAACTGTCTCCTCCAAGCAGCCAGGCTTCTCGGGGTCTCTTCCCCAAGAGTTTGCTGTGTCTTTAGAGATGGTGTGTGGACTGGTTCCTTATCAACTTGGCACATGCTAGAGTTATTTGGGAAGAGGGACCCTCAAGTGAGGAAACATTCCCATCAGATTAGTCTGTGAGCAAGTCTGTGGGACATTTTCTTGATTGATGTGGGAGGGCTCAGTCCATTGTGGGTGGAGCCACTGACAGGTGCCACCCCTGGGCAGGTGGTCCCGGATGGTATATAAAAAGCAGACTGGGCAAGCCATGGGGAGCAAACCAGTAAACTTCAGTTCCTATGTCCAGGTTCCTGTCCCAACTTTCCTGGACGATGGAGTACAAAGCTGTAAGATGAAATAACCCTATCCTCCTCCTCAAGTTGCTTTTGGTTGTGGTGGGCTTCTTTAAATCCAAGGTCTATACACAGCTTCTTCTTCATGGATGAGTGTAGTCAGAAACTGCTCCCTACAATGTACCCCTATCAGGACTGGCTAACCTGCCTCTTTGTTCAATTGCATGCAATAAACACACCAAGTTCCCAGCTTCTTATTGGCTAACTCTTACATCTTAATTTAACCATTAATTTAACCATTAATCTGTGCATCACCACAGGTTGTGGCTTACCAGCAAATTTTCAGCACGTCTGTCTCCAGCAGTGGCTCTCCCTGACTCCGCCTCCTTTCTCCCAGCATTCAGTTTAGTTTTCCCCAACTAGCTCTGTTCCTCTATAGCTCTTCTATAGGCTCAAAGCAGTTCCTTTATTAACCAATGGTATTCACAGTATACAGAAGGGAATCCCACATCAAATCTTCCTTCTCTTCCTCCTTTATGACTGTCCTTTACACTCTGACAATCAGCCAGGGAATGTGGGCGGGTTTTCTGAGATGCTTAGGCAGGTGCTAGTATGCCTGGCCAGGTGGCAACTGCCACTCAGCTTCCACAGAAAGAGCTATGAGTGAGAAGTGGCAATCATAGGAAAATTAATTATTTTAAAATAGTTCTTCTTACATTTGTTTATCTTGTGCGTTTGTGCACAAGGGGTTGCTTCTCTCTTTCCACCATTTGGGCCTTGGGAATTGAACTCAGGTCGTCATGCTTGGCAGCAAACTTCTTAGCCACGGATCCATCTCATCTTCCCAACTCAAGGGAATCTGAAACTGAATGTTTCTATTTGCACCCCAGGCAACTTTCTTGTCTCCCCCAGTTGTGGTCTGGCTGTTGTATGTTTTATTGGTCTGAGTAGTAATAATTTTCTCTTGTAGCTTGCCCTCCTAGCCCAGCCATAGGAGCTGCGTTTCACTAAGATATACAGGGATGGATAAGCAATCTTCTGCCATGGCATGAGCTAATTCTGTTCCTGCTAATGATTTTTCCTTCAGTAGTCACATGGCTCTCCGCTTAAATCTCCCTAGGATCCCTCCCACTCCACTTGGTTGGCTGTAGCCTCCTATTTGCAACTGGTCCCAGATGGGATTTTCTAGTCTGTTTGGTTTTTGTTTTTCAAGACAGGGTTTTCCTGTAGCTTTAGAGCCTGTCTGGAACTAGCTCTTGTAGACCAGGCTGGCCTCAAACTCACAGAGATATGCCTGCCTCTGCCTCCCGAGTGCTGGGATCAAAGGCGTGCACCACCACCACCAGGCTGGGATTTTCTAGTCTTTAGCTTCTCTCAAACACCAACTCTATAGGCTCTGTATCCTGTTGTCAGTTGCAGCCTCTGGCCCCAGTAGTTCCTCTGAGCCACCATAGGATGCCAGGGAGGTCTCTGTGTGTGTTGAGCATGAGACCTCAAAGAAGCTCCGGCTGTGCTGCTGTTAACTGCATGGAAGGAGATGGCTGGTTTACAGCTGTCAAGCTGGGTAGAATATCTGGCCCAGGGCTCATCAATGCTCTGTCTGGGCTGGGTCTATGTGCCTGTCTTTGCTTCTGTACATGGCCTCTGTCCTTGACCTTGCTACTGTATAGACTTTCTGTATGCTCACCTTTGGTCCAAGGGTCAGATGAGGTTAGCTGTATTATAAATGTTGCTGCTTTGCCGGTATTTTGCTATGGTGGAGGACTGTCCTCCGAGAGCAACGACTGTCATCCTCAGTACAGTTGTGACTTTCACAAGAGACCCCCGAGATTGGGCTTGTTGACTGTTGGCATTCCCACAAGAAGGAGGGACGTGGGGAGGGTTACTGGTCCCTCATTTGAGATTCTGATCACTCCCTCTTGTACCTTCTAGCTTCCTGTATGTAATTCTGTCCAAAATTGCACATGGCCTTGAGGTCTTGGGAGGTGCTAGTGTGTATAGACCAGAAGGTTGACTGCTTGGTGGAGGGGGGCTGGATAGAGGCAGCTCTGGGAAAGTCACCGTTTATGCTGGGGTGAGACTTTCAAATACTAACAGCTGCTTTGGGGCTCTAAGCAACCCCTCCCCCATGTTCTGTAAGTAAAGTCAATAAACTCATTAGTTTCCCAAGTTGGACTTCATTGCGATTGTATTTGGGTTTGCTGTTGGTGCCTCAGAAGTACACATTTGTCTGTATCTTCCCATGGCAGCTGCCAGACAAGATACAGGATGCCCAATCATGGGTGAATTTTAGAAAACCTTGAAAAGACTTTGCAATGCAAATATGCCCCTAACATCACACAGGGCACACTTACACTATAACAGCTGTTTATGTGCTGTTCCAATGTGCCTGGGCATCCCAAGTTTCCCTGTGTGACAGTCCTGTGCAGAGGTCTAAACGCCCTTAATGTTGTCCCTCTCTTCTGGGTCAGCTTGATTTCTATAGTTGACTGTGTGTCCTCAACGGTCAGCTGGCCCTCAGCCCAGCAGCTGGGCCGGTTTCTCCTCTGCTCTTAAAAGCAGCTCCTGCCTTGAATGTGAAGGTCACTGGATGTCAAGTGGGGCCCTAGGACTCTTAAAGAGTATTCAAGTGACTCTTGACACCTGCCACTTACATCTCGGGATTGTGGCTGTGCCTCCCGCTTGAGGCGTGGGGTTTCATTTCGATTTTGAATCGCCATCTGGTACAAAGACCTAGGTAGAAGGATGAGAAAGAGGATCTGTTTTGGCAATGGCTGGCAGGATGTTGCAAAATAAAACCATTTGCAGGCAAGAAAGGGCTTCACCAGCTGTGAGTTCCCTTCCTGTGCAGGGACACACTGAGGAGTGGCTTCTATCCAGCTGTTGCTGAGGGTTCCTGAGAGCTGCCATTAGAAGCATCTGCTCTGCGACAACCAAGTGTTATTAAGTACTATAAGGAGGACTGCCGACCAAGGAGAGGGAAGCAGGGTTGGTGCACAGAAGACCATCCTGAGACCAGAAGAGTGCGGCCTGCCCACCTGGTCATCTCTCTCTGTGACTTCTCAGGCTTCAGTTATGCCTGCCCTACCTCCTAACGCCCATGTAACCCACCCTAGCACCAAGCCACTGGGTCAGTTCTTATGTCATTACCAAAACACTGCTTCCATTTAAATGAGAGGGTTTGTTATTACTAACTGAAAAAAAAATAGAGAAAACATAAAGAAATCTCCAATCTCTAGGTTTTTCTGGGTATAAACACTAGCAACAACTGTGTCCTCAACTAATGTGTGGGCCTGGGGTGCCTTTGGCCTCCAGTGCCTCTGTTTCCTTATCTGTATTAGCATGCTGTTGGGAAATTTTTCTTTTAAAAACAAAAGCACTTCGATCCTGGCCCAGGTACAAACTGTTAGTGGCGATGTATCCATACTGATTTTTAAACTGTCAGGGCAGGGATGTGGCTCAGTTGTTAGAGTGCTTGCCTAGCATGCATGAAGTCGTGGGTTCCAGTCCTAGCAGGGCAGAGATAGACCAGATGCAGTAGTGTGTAACTGTGATTCTAGCACCAGGGAGGTGGAGGCAGGGGAATCGGGAATTCTAGGTCATCCTTGGCTACAAGGCTAGATCAAGGCTAGTCTGAGCTACAGAAGACCCTCAATGAACTAACTCTTGGACTGCCATTGCTTTTACAGTTTCTTTAGTGATGGGAGATCCTACTATGGGCAGTGTTCAGATTCCTTCTGAGTTTTCAGATGAACTCAGGCAGGACACTCCTATGTTGTCTTGCTTGTAGCCTGGTGCTCTGTATCCAAGTGGGATGATCATGTTGATGGGAATTACAGACAAACCTTGCCAAATACGCAGCAGGTCAGGGCCAGCCTTGTGGAACTGAGAAAGGAGGCTTTCATTGGTACTCTACTGTGTGATGGTTTCCTCTTTTGACTTTTTGTGGGGCTCACCACCCAACTCCCAAATAAATCACACATGGAGGCTTATTCTTAGTTGTGAATGCCCAGCCTTAGCTTGGCTTGTTTCCAGCCAGCTTTTCCTAACTCATTGACCCATCTACCTTTTGCCTCTGGCCTTTACCTTTCTATCACTTCCGTATATCTTACTTTCACTCTTACTCCGTGACTGACTGTGTGGCTGCCGCTGATGTCCTCCTCTCCTTGTTCTCTTGCTCCTCTTCCTTCCCAGAGTTCTCCTCCTATGTATCCTCTCTGCCTGCCAGCCCCGCCTATCCTTGCTCCTGCCTTGCTATTGGCCACTCAGGTCTTTATTAGACCATCAGGTGTTTCGGACAGGCAAAGAATCACAGCTTCACAGAGTTAAACAAATGCAGCATAAACAAAAACAGTTGTAAACAAATGGCTGGGGAGGAGTGGCTGGAATCTCAAGCAAGGGTCTAATGACCCACCCCTCCTTCTAGGATGGGATGTTAACGGTCCACAGTCCTGCTCCTGGTGGTCTGCTGTAAGAAGGCACAGCTGAGCTGGTGAAGACGGCTCTTGGGGGGGGGAGGGAAGAAAGAAGTGGTCTTTATTGATTGGAACAAACATGATGGAACCTGCGCGTGTTCCTGTTCTTAGAATTTCTGCCACCAGGCGAAACCCTGCTCTTGCCCCTGCTTCTTCTTCTTGGTACTTGTTCTAAGCTTCCTGTTTCTCCTCACCCTGACCTGTTACTATGAGGCACATCAGCTCCTGAGTCTTCAGAAGATGCTTTGCCAGATGGCCCAGCCAATTCCTTCTACCTCAGCATCTACTTCTGGTGCTTTAGGGGACCGCTTTTACCCTGGACCCTGGAGTCTGTGGGTTGCCAAGTGACAAGCTTCACAGTTCTGCTGGCTGGAATTCCAGCATCAAAATGATGGCGAGTAGTGTCCTCCTGTGGTTTCTCTCCTTGGCTTGCAGATGACTGCCTAGGTCCCATATCCTTGTATGGTCACCTCTGTGTGTGATCACAATGCGGTTGGTCTTTTCTCATGGATACGCTAGTCCTGTGGGTCAGGGTACACCCATCCATATAGCCTCCTTCAGCCCTACTGACATCCTTAAATGCCTGCTCTCCAAATAGAGTCAAAATTTGCAGGGGGTGCTGCACAGTTTTATGTCAACTTGACACAAGCTAAAGTCATCTGAGAAGAGGGGGCCTCAATTAAGAAAATGCTTCCATAGCTCAGACTGCAGGGAAGCCTGTGGGGCATTTGATTAATTAGTGATCCATGTGAGAGGACCCAGCCCATTGTGAGTGGGGCTGTTACTGAGTTGCTGGTCCTGGGTGCTATAAGAAAGCAGGTTGAGCAAGTGATGAGGAGCAAGCCAGTTAGCAGCACCCCTCCATGGCCTCTGCATCAGTTGCTGCCTCCAGGTTCCTGCCCTGCTTGAGTTCCTGCCTTCATTGCTTTTGATGAAATATTATATGGACCCGTGAGTGAAATACACCCTTTCCTCCCCAAGTTGCTTTTGGTCATGGTGTTTTTATCACAGAAATCGTAGTAACACTAACTAAAATACAGGGTTTCGACAAATAAGATTTCAACTCACAAACCTGCAGTTGGGACAACTCTGTCTGCAGGACAGATATTCTGAGACATCTTGCCGACCTGAAGTGACAGAGAGGTGCATGAACAGAGAGCTGGGTCTCCGGTGGGGCTCTGGAGTCTATGTAGACGTCGGTCCTCGCTTTGTTAAAGCTACCCAATAGTTGCTCTGACTCCAACAGACACACATGCTGTTGATCCTATTAACTGTGAGGACACAGAGAAAAGTTCACACCCCAGTCAAGGGTCAGAGAAGACACCTCGAAACAAAACAAACAAATTGACTGTAGGTGAGACTAGCTCAGCTGAGAGGGGCTTGCCTGGTGTGGGGGAGGCCTTGCGTTCAGGTCTCTGCACTATACAAAGAAAGCAAAAGCCGGAATGACATGAAGAGGAACACGGTTATCTGTGCCAAGGGGTAAGAGGAAACAAACAAGACATCTGCAGGTTCAGGGGCCCCAAGGCATCATAATTCCTCTTTCTCCACACTGCCAACTCTTCCCTGGTGGTCTCTAAGAGCGACAGAGCATTCCCCCAGGGATTTATCCTTCTTAAGACCAGAGCCCACGCGTTCTCCAGCCGTTTGGAGACCTTGAACATCTCAAGGTCAACTGAGCATCGCAGAAATCCTCAGCCCTGGCTAACCTGCTCTCTCCTATGAGGGAGTGGGATTAAATGGAATCACAAACCTCCTCCGTGGAGATGTGACAGGAAGAAAAATGTCCCCAGGGCCTTGAGAATTTTATTTCTCTCTGCTGCAGCGAGGTGGGAGCAGCCTCAGCCGTGAGCCACCGGAACCAATTGGCAGTGACGTTAGTCACAAATCATGACCTGACATTTATTGCAGCTGAGATCCCAGTAGATTGATTATTTAGGAAAAGAAGTAAGACCAAGATGGCCAGGCCGCTGCCTCATGAAAAATCCGCCCTTGTCACTTGTCATCCTGATGGAAGAGGGGGCTCAAATTGGGAAAGAGGAAAAAGCGCTTTCAAGTGTAGATCTTGTGGGTGCCTCAAGGGACGGCAGACGGCTCTGGCGTGTCATATTGCTGGCTCTAGTTCATGTGAAAATCTGCACCGGCCCGGAGCTCTTTGGAAGGAAGAATTCCTCGTTGCCTCAAGCTAGGTCGCCCCTGGTTGGGCTAAGGAGAGCAGCGCCAATACCTCCCCTTCAAGGGTGGGCACTGATGGATGAACGTTCCCTTTAATGCAATGTTCCTCCCACCCAGATTCCCTTGTCTCCATGAGGTCCTTCCCTCCACACTGAGGCGTATGCAAACCCTGGGGAGACGTCTGGCTTTCAGGGAGGCACTGGGCTCCTTGCTGCTTTACAGTCCAAGCCTAGAGGAAACAGGCCCAGGAGGGAATCCGAGGCTGCTGTGATTCCAGCTCAGGGCAGGAGACATAATAGCAGTCTACAGTGAGTGGCATAAGACTCTGTAACCAGACTTTGGACAGCCAGCTCCCAAATCATGACACAGAGACGTCATAATTATGAAAGCTTGGCCTTAAGCTTGATTCCAACTACCTCTTAAAACTTAAATTAACCCATTTATATTAATCTGTGGCTCATTACCTCTCTTTCATACTCTATGTCCTACTTCCTCCATGCCTAGCCCGTGAATCTTCCCAGAGTTTCTATCTCTGCCAGGAAGTCCCACCCATTCTCTCCTGCCTAACTATTGGCTGCTCAGCTCTTTATTAAACCAATCAGAAATTTCTTTGGCAGAGGCACATCTTCACAGTGTACAAAAAGATTATCCCACAATAATACCCTTCTGGGACTGTCGTCTTCAGTGGCAGGTAGGGGTCAGGCAGGCCCAGCTTAGAGGGGATTCATTCATAACTGGACTCTGCTTTAACTGGGATAAGTTACTGGCCCTCTGTGACATGGCTGTCCTTCTAAGGTCAGGGGCTTGCATGGCTGACTGTGCCAGTCAGTCTTCTTTGGGGCCATGACAAACACCTCTAACTGGACAGCATACACTACAGGCCTGTATCTCCCTGTGATCTGGAGGCTGAAGTCCAGGAACAGTCGAGTTGGTAAGGCTAGTTGCAGAGGAGTGCTCTTTCTGGCTTGCCAGTGATTACCTTCTTGCTGTGCCCTTCCATATATGTGTCTCGTTCAGGGACACCTCTGCTCCTCTTCATCTTCTCATAAGGATGTCAGGTGGTTGGCTCTGGTCCACTCTTAGGGCTTCATGAATCTTAATGGTCTTCTGATAGACCCTGCCCCCCAAATAGCCTCACACAAAGGTAGACAGGGTGGGTTTAGGGTTTCCACAAGGGAATTTTGAAGGAGACACAGTAAAAGAGAAGGTTCTTGACCTCTCTGTGGGGCAGGTCAGCCACTGAGTAATACCCCATTCTCACTTGGAGAGTTCACGTAGCAGTGAACTATGAGCTTTGAGACAAATGTGTCCCCACTGTGTGCTGCAGTATAAGGAACTAATGTCTTTCCCATTAAATGCCCCGCCCCCCCACTTCCTTTACCACCTTAATTTGAAAAAAGATGTTTTTTTTTTATTGCAGTTGCTTATTCCTTGTGTGCATGCACACATGTGCCAGGATGCTCATGTGAAGGTCACGGGACAACATGTAGGAGTTGGTTCTTTCTTTTCATCATTGGTCCTGGGGAAAGGAACTTGGGACATCAGGGTTGGCAGGAGGTGCCTTTACCCACAGAGCCATCTCCTCTGTCCCCACTTTGTTTTCTGAGTCAGGATATCTCACTGGCTGGGAACTGGTTTTTCCGGTGAGTCCTTGGGATCCACCTATCTCTGCTCTATTAAAGGCAGGTGCTTGATTATAAGCGTTCACCACCATATTTGGTATTCTATTTTTTTGTATTTATTTTTAATTTATGTGCATAAGCCTTTTGCCTGTGTGTATGTCTAAACAACACATAGGTGCAGTATTTGAGGAAGCCAGAAGAGGATATTGGATTCCCTGGAACTGGAGCTACAGACAGTTGTGAGCCACCAACTCAACTGGGTGCTGCGAATTGAACCCAGGTCCTCTGGAAGAGCAACCAGCACTCTTAACTGCTGATCCATCTCTTCAGTCCCTGGTGTGTGTGTGTGTGTGTGTGTGTGTGTGTGTGTGTGTGTGTGTGTTGGGGTGTTGCTCA
>NC_022016.1:41836297-41876297 GCF_000317375.1 Microtus ochrogaster
TACTCTGACAAGCCATGCTCAGTCCCCAGCCTTTAATTAAGATTTTGGGACCACTGAGGTGTTAGGGAGTAAAAGCAGTTGCTGCCAAGCCTGACCACCTAACTTCCACCCCAGAACTCACGTGGTGGAAGGAGAGATCCAACTCCTGAAACTTGGCCTGTGACTATAATACACACAAAATGGCAAGCATTCCCCAACACTCACGCCTCTCCACATGCAGACAATAGGAAAAAAAACCTAAATGATGGTAGTGTACTCATTTGCGGAATTTTTTACGTCACTATGCTAGGTTTTAATGTAACTACCCGGGCATAATCCAGGGCTGCTCTAAGCAGACAAGGAGGTAAGATTGCAAGGGATGCCGGAATTCAGAACTTGACCTACGGGAACTTCTAAACGTAAGCCGGTCTCCCCTGGGATCAGGCTGTGTCGCCTGGCGTGCTATTAAAGTGGTAATTGCTCAGTTTGCTCTCTACACAGCAGCTAATGCTGTTAGCCCGGAAGCAGACACCTGTACTGGATGCATCTTTCATGAGCCCCGTGGCCTTTTGTGCTTTTCCCTACTTTAGCTACTGGGTGCCAGATGACCATTTCTGGGTGGAAGACACCTGGGGGCATGCTTCACCATCATGACCAATGCAAAGCAATACCTCACTCTGCTCCCGTTGTTTCTCTCAGGCTGCGATGCTGAGGGGTTAAAGGCTGGAGGAACTGGGTCTCAGGCAGGACTTGAGTGAGTGCTTACGGCGGACTCACGTGGCACAGTGACTTCCATGCTGTCCCATCTGGAACATGGTATATGAGGAGGTGCGTTTTGTCTGCCATGCTCTTGCCCTTCCTCTGGACTCTGATGAACTCCTTCTGTTTCTCAGCTGTGATTTTGACCTCACAGTCTCATGGAAGTCACCCTGGCAACCTTGAGTGAATCGGGCACCTCTAGTGATTTTGCGTCATTTCCGGCTTGAGGCCGCTCTGAATAATGAATGGTTCCGGGAATCTTGGGTGGATGTCCTCACGCTCCCTTCTGAACACATCTAGAAGGCTTGCTCGGTGTTCTCCTTCCATTCCGTTGCTGTGATAAAACACTCACTAACAGCAACTTGGGGAGGAAAGGGTTTATTTCAGCTTTATAAATCCCAGTTCACGCTTGAGGGAAGCCAGGGCAGGCGCTGAAGCAGAAAACACGGAGGAAGGCTGCTTGCTGGCTTGCCCAAAGGCATGTGCACATCCTCTTCTTATACAGCTCAGGGCTACACCCAGGAATGATGCCACCTAGAGTGGGCTTCTCCCTCCTACATCAATTAATTGTCACAGACAATTCTCACAGACGTGACCACAAGTCAGTCCCTTAACGGAGGCTCTCAGATGACCCTGGACTATGATCAGGCTGACACTTAAAGCTAGGACACAGGGTCACAAAATAGGGGGATGCTCAACTTGAACATTAAATGACACACGGCATCCTAAGGGAATTGCCGTATACTTCCACCAGCCACATACGAGAGTTCCAGTGTGTTCCGCCTTTGCAAATACCTGGCAATGTCAATCTCGAATGCTTGCTATCCTGGTGGGTACAAGTTTGGAGTTCATTCTTACGTTAATTTGCTTTCATAGTGTCTGTTTTAAATACCCATGTGTTAGTCAGCTTTACCATCCCCATATTAAAAGACCTGAGGTAGTTAATTATTTATCAGGAGACTGTTTTTATCCCGGCTGTGGCTTCGGAGGCACCTTCATGATTGCTTGACCCCATTGTTTCAGACCTATTGTGAGGTAGCATGCCATGAAAGGAGAGATCGATGGAACAAAACTGCTCAGCTTGTGGACAGATTGCAAAGGGGAGAGGGGAGGGAATAGACCGAGGTCTCACAGTCTCCTTTATGGTCACAATGCCAGGGACTCCAAGACCTCACATTAGGCCACCTCTTCAAGGTCCCATCACCAGCCAGTAGCACCAAGCGGTGGAAAGAGCATTTAACATGGCCCTGGGGAGCATCTCAGAACCAGATGGGGCACATCATTCTGCAAGGTGCCTGTCCAGGTTTCTTCTCTGTGCTGTAAGAGTTACCTGCCCTACTGATCAGAAGGAATTCTTTCTGTAACAAGAGTACACATCTGTCCTTGTTAGCACTAACTGTTAACTCGACACAGCCTAGAGTCACCGGGGAAGACAGCCTCAATGGAAGGATTGCTCGGATTGGCCCGTGGGCAGTTGGTAAGAAACTGCCTTAATTGTTCATTGTTGTAGTGGGGCCAAGCCCAGTGGGTTCCACCATTCCCTGGGAATGTGGTCCTGGGCTATGTAAGAGAGCTGACTGAGGCTGAGAGAGCCAGTAAACAGCTTTCCTACATGATCTCTGAATCCAGGTTCTTGCCCTGAGTTCCTGACTCGGCTTCCATCGATGATGGATTGTGACGTGAAGGGAGTTCTAGACCAAACAAACCCTTTCCTTCCCTAGTTGCTTCTGGCCAGGGTGTTTTATTACAATAACAGAAAGAAAGCTCAGACAGCATCTTTTCTTGGTTATAGGTGTTTCCGGTTTTATCTCATCATCAAGGGACCACATTGGCAGAGTGGAAGGGGGGGAGGCGTGTGCATCTGTAGCATACATATTTGAGGCTAGAGATTCCCACGGGGTGTCTTCCCCGATTGCTTTCCCCCTCTGTTTTGTGAGACAGTGTCTCTCTGAACCTGGGTCTCACTGGTAGTTAGGTTGGCTGGCTGGTGGGCTTGGTGCAGCCTCCTATCTCTGCCTACCTGGGGTTGAAATTCCAGATGTGTACCACCATGCATGGCATTGCGTGTGTACGTGTGTGTGTGTGCGCGCATGTGTGCATGCTAGAGATTTGAACTCAGTTCCACACTCTTACTTATTTTATCTTATGGATAACATAGGCATTTATCCGCTGAGCCCATCTCCCTAGCCTCAGAGGAAGTTCTTAACTTTGAGGTCTTATTAGTCTTTCTGTTTGGTCAGTGCTTTTCATATCTTATTTAAGATGCCGTCGCCTGCTTCATCATCATAAAACTGTTTTCCATCATCGCCAAGAAGCTTGGCTTAGATTTCACATGGGAATCCGTAAGTCACCCACTTTGACTTTTGTCTATGTCGTGAGGGCCGAGAAGTCAGATTTCGCATCTTCCCATAAGGATTTCCAGCTGATTGAGCAGCAGGGGGCCCTCCCACTACTGGGTGTAGCATCTTTGTCATAATGTCATGGGGACTCAGCTGCCAGACCCCTTATTGTCATCTTACCATCTGTGCCTCTTTGGGTAACCACTTCACTTTGTTGTTGGTGGTGTGTGTATCTGTGTGGGAATCTGCACTTATGTATGTGTTCAGTGGCCGGCCTCCTGGTGCCGAGGCCGCAGGCGGACATGGCTACCCCCAGAATTTCACACGTGGGGTGTGAACTCAGATCCTCACGTTGACACATCAGGTGTTTTACACTCTGAGCCATCTTCCCAGTTTGTGAGTTTTCTACAATGATTATGTCAAGTACAAATGCTGGGGGTCGTTTTTCTCTTTCAAGCCTTGGGTCTCATCTCTCCCACTGACCCTCCTTCTGCCCTTGTGCGGAGGCTCTTGACACGTCACCAATCAAGATGTGCTCCTTAGTGGAACTCTTCATTAGGTTAAGAAAGTTGTCCTTGGGGGCTGGAGAGACTCAGAGGTTTAAGAGCATTGGCTGCTCTTCCAGAGGATCCAGGATTCAATTCTTAGCACCCGCATGGTGGTTTGTAACAATCTGTAACTCCAGTTCCTGAGGATCTGACACCCTCTTCCTGCCTCCGCAGGCATTTGTACTCCCATAGAGCCCAGACATTCATGCAGGCCAGACACACCTACACATAAGAGTGAAATAAATAAATCTTTAAAAAAACCCAGAAAATCGTACTTTATTCCTCTGACAACTCTTCTGAGACTTGAACTAATCTGGCACACGAGCAATTTTTTTTTTCGTCATTCTTCATTTTCTTTGTAGAAAAGAAACGGTGGTCACAATCTGTCTATGTCCCTTGTCAACATGCTAATTGTGCTCAATATTTTAACATATCATCTAGTTTTTGGTTAGTTCTGTTTTTCACTTGTGTGTTTATTTTCCTTGTAATACATTCCTGTTTTGCTTCACATTTTGAGGTTCGTTGGGTTGTTTCTTTATGAAGAAGGGTGCTTCAGTCTGCCTCAGCTGCCGTTTGTCTTCTGGCCAACCGGATAGCAATAGACCAGCTTTCTTCCTCCTCCCCTAATTTTCCTTTCCTGCTCCACTCCTCTCCCCTTTCCTCTTCAGTCTCCTCTCCTCCCCTTCCTCTCCTCTCTTCTCCTCTTCCTCCCCCTCTTTCCCTCCTCACCTTTCCTCACCCCTCCCTACCCTTCCCATCTTCTTCCTTCTTTTTCTCTAACCCCCACCCCACCCCATATCTTATCTTTGGAGACAGGGTCTTATTACGTAGCCCACGATGGCTTCGAACTTGTGTTCTTCCTGCTTCATAACACTGTGTGCTAGGCTAACAGTGATGCCCACCCCTGCCTGACCCTATACCAGCTTTCTTAGTGATTCAGCTTTCTCTCTCTTTCTTACATTTTTTACACTATTTTTATACTCATTTTTCCTGTTAGCATGGTAAGATTACAAATTTTTAAATAATGTTCAATGTCTAAGAGATTAAAGTATGCCTCTGACTTACCAAGGGTTTGTATAAATTAATACCTTCTTTTTAAAATGGACAATGAAAGGACCTTAGGCTATTCTAATATCATTTACATTGTTCCAATATCTAAGCTATTTTTGTTCTGTATTCTATTTCTAGATGTACTTAAAATACTATAGTGCATTAACATACTAGCATAGAATAAAATAATAATCGAGAATAACCATAATTTATATAGCCTGTAAGCACTGACACATATTAATACCCCCATGTGTATGGGGAGTATAGGCTTGAGGCCTCACCCCCAGCTTTCCTTTCTCTTTTGGTGACTGTTACACCTTTGGTGGGGTGTTGCGTGAGACTGTAGGCACAGTGCTTCTCCCCATTCCCCCGTCTGCTCTTCAGTACTGCCGGTTCTTGTGTGAGACGGAACTAAGGAAGTTTGCCGTCAGAAGGCCAACTTCCCATCTTAGCATTGTGCACATTTCTGTTTTGGCATCCTGCTACACAGAAAATCACTTGCTTCCAGCTCTCTCAACGCTTATGAATGTGTTTATTTATGTCTATACATGCATGCTAATTCGCCCACTCATCCATCCATCCATTCACACAGGCTCTGCTACCTTGAAGCCCAGTCCTTGGCCCCATATCAAGACATTGCCTTGGTAGTGCTGTGAAGACATCCGAGCCCTCTCACACGGCTGGCAGGAACGCAAAATGATGACGCCGTTGGAAAGTGGGCAGTTCCCCAAACAGCTAAACATAGAATTACCACATGACCTAGAGAGTCCACTCCTAGATACATGCCCGAGGGAGATGACAAGAAATGCCTGCACCAAAAAGTAGATGTAAGTGTTCACAACAGCGTGAATAATGTATAAGTGATATGATGTTATATGAATAGCATGACTGTCAGTTGGTGGAATGTCTGCATGTCCATTCTCACACAAAAGGATACGCAGAAAGGAGTTCATGCATGCCGTCTTAGTCACTGTTCTGTTGCTGTGAAGAGACACCATGACCAAGGCAACTCTTCTAAAAAAAAAAGCATCTAGTGGGGGGCTGGCTGACAGTTTCAGAGGCTTAGTTCATTATCATCATGGCAGGGAGCCTGGCTGCATTAGACAGGCATGGTGCTGGAGAAGTAGTTTTACTTCATAATCCCTGGGCAGCAGATAGAGATGGAGGGAGGGAGGGGTGTGGGTTTTTAAATCTCAGAACTGACCTCCTAGTGACACACTTCCTCCCTCAAAGCCACCTCTCCTAATCCTTCGGAACACTTCACCAAACAGGGACTAAGCCATGTATGAGCCTATGGAGGCCGATCTCATTCAAACCATCACACGTACATAGATTATAGTTATTCATAAAAATGAGTTAGGTGTTTCTCTATGCTCCAGTTTGGGTAAGCCTTGAGGATGCTGGGCTAAGCAGAGGAAGTCAAACAGATAGAAGTTTATTACATTATCATTATTAATATTATTAATTATTAATAATTATTAAGCTTATGATTATTCTGTACATATTACAGAATTCTGTTCATGTGAAAATCCATATCAGGGAAGTGAATAGACCTGGAAAAGTAAGAGCTTCTCAGGCTTGGAGGGAGCCGGAGGTCGGGGGCAGGAACAGAAGACTATTGTTTTCTTTTTTTGTCTGAGCATATTTTGTGTGTGCATAGATGCGCTTGTGTATGCAGGTGTGTGTATGTGTGTGTGTGTGTGTGTGTGTGTGTGTGTGTAGGCCAAAGTCAACCTCGTATTTTGTTTCTCAGGAGTCATCTACCTTGTTTTTGGAAACAGGTTCTCTTAGTAGGACCTGGGGTTTGCTGACTGAACTACACCAGCAAGCCAGTGAACTCCAGGGATCCACCTGCTACCACCTTTCCAGCTCTGGGCTTACAAGGGCAGCCACCATGCCTGGATTGTCACATGGAGGCTGGAGATTGAATTCAGGTCTTCATGCAGCAATCACTTTATGACTGAACCATTTCCCCCAGCCTCCACGGTGTCTTAATGCTAGCTGTGTCTTGGTTGTGCATATACTAAAACCACGGAACTATGTGCTTTAACTAGAAGAATGATATGGCATATGAATTTTGCTAATAAAACATCTGAAGGGACATTCATCATTGTGATTTTCCAGACAACTAGAGTCATGATGGGGCCTCTGTGGCTAAGCTGTCACACAGCTTCTCAATGAAACGGGCAGTTGCTCGTGGGAAAGCCATGTGGTGTAGAGGTAAATGGCCAACTCGCAGCCATGCAACACAGCTGGGGAATCTTGGCAAAGCTCATGCACTTTTCTAAATCTGCATCTCCTCTCTGGGAAGAGGTGCATGAGCATCTGTTACCACATGGGAATGTAGAGCTCATAGCACAGTTGCCTTGCTGTACAGCAGCCTCTCTTTAGTGTTCACAAAGGTCTGGAAAGGTCTGGAATGTGCTACGTGCCCCCCCCACCTCACCCCAACTTGTGTTAGAGTTTAATTCTTACCATGAAATATTAAGAGGATGAAAACCTGATTTCACTATGGTGTTCAAAGAAAGCCTTTGGGTGTGGCTAGGATTAGAAAAGGTCCTGAGGGTTGCATCCCCACGATGGGATACTGGTCACTCTACAAAAGGAGAGAGACCAGAGAGACACATTGCCACATGTGGCTCTGGTCTATGCAGGTCAACTTGAGAAAAGGCCTATTTAGGCTCATGGTTTTAGAGGTTCTAGTCTGTGGTCAAATTACCAGAAACTGGGAGGTGTGGTCAGCTGGCCCCATTGTTTTCAGGCCTCTGGCAAAACAGGGTGATGACAGGGTGATGGAGAGAGATGCTGACCTCCTGGCAACAGAAGAGAGGAGAGGAAAGGAGGGAACAAGGTCTGTGAATGGACGAAGGGCAAGACAATCTTTCAAAGGCACTCCCCCAGTGACCAACTTCCTCTAACTAGGCCCCACCTCCTAAGAGCCCATCAACCTATGAACTCAACAGTAGGTTGAGCATTGAACATATTAGCATCTTCATGAACCAATCATCTCTCAGTGACACCATCTGCTGGGAGACAGGCTTTCAATCTGCGAATGAGCTTTTTGTGGGGGCGGGCACACATTTGATATCTAAACCTTAATGTGATGACCTACGCCTCCCAGGACTCTACAAGGATGAAGGCTGCCACAGATGAAGCCACTCCACCTTGGTCTTCTAAAAACCATGATCCCCAATGACAATTTCCTTATTTAAAACATATCCATAAACACACAGTGTTGTTACCCACATGGAGCAGACTGACAGAGTACTCTTCGCCTATGAGAAATGAAATATCATAAAATAGCTGATTCTAATCTCAGGATCGCATTACTGTAGATGACCCTCCACCTTGCCCTGTCCATGCTCTGGGGCTGTAGTTTCTTCTCCACACTTTCCAGGAGTTACAGATGAAAGCAGATGACCTGTTGAGCCTGCCTTGACCTGTGGAATCAGTCCTTAGCTCTCAAGGGTTGCTGAAGGTCAAGAGAGCCCTTTAGGGAAAGTCAGGTTAGAATCTTACCGGACTGAAAAGGTGCCCAGGGAATGCATAGAAATGTGGATCTGTGCACTGATGTGATCCAGTGCACAGTCCTTAGAAGTCCTAAGTGGACCTTCAAACCTTCTCAGCGTAACATGGCATTTTAAACTGGCCTGTCACAAAGGGCTTGATTGTGCCAAGATCCTCTCCATTAGCACAATCTTCCTCCTTCTATAGGGCTAGCTCTTCCTTGCTTCTTAGCCAGCTCCGATGCCCTGTCCCTCAGAGTGCTATTAAAGTATTAGCCCTCACCTCGGCTGCAACAAGACCTCCCAAGGCTGTGATGTTCTGTGTGATATGTAGCTCCTTATGTTTATCAGAGACAGACAGACAAAAATCATCTTGTCTTTCCCAATATCTCCACTTTTGGGGGGGGTCCCCATTTTCCATCTACTTGTGTTTAGAGTTGGGTATCAATTAATATTTAATCAATGATCTAGCAAAGCTAGAACAAGAGTGCTTTCCATTGGCCAATGACTTCCCTAATGGTGGGCTCCTCTCTGCTTTCCTTTCTGGAGCTGTTTCTAACCCTTAACTCATCCTTGACTGTGAGGCATAAGCTGTGTTGTAGGCTGGATCCATAGGAAGGGGTCTCTGCTGCCCCAGTTGACTGAGCCTGAGGCAAGAAGTCTCCATGCTGGAAATCTGACCTATTGGAAACCCAGACTTTTTAAGACGTTGATTCCTGGGCTAGGAAATAGCTCAGCTGATAAAGCGCTGCTTGTGCAAACAGAACCGAAATTTGATTCCCCAGAATATACGAAAGGTGGGTGCGGCAGCATGGGTTTGTAACCCCTGCACTGGGAAGGTGGAGAGATGGAGATTTGGGGGAATCACTGGCCAGCTAGCTTGGGTGATGTGATATGAATGAGAAATGTCCCTCAGAGGCTCAAGTGTTTGAACTTTCAGTCCCCAGTTGACAGAACTGTCTGGGAAAGTCAGGAGGAAACTTTGGGAGGAAGAAAGAGCCGTGACAGAAGAACTGCATCACCAGGGATGGGCTCTGAGAGTTTAGAGCCTTATTCCACTTCCATTTCCTTCTTTGTGCTTCCTGTCTGTGGATGGAATGTGATCAGCCAACTCCCCGACTCTGTGGCGCGAATTCTAATTGTTCTTAATAATAAAAGCCTGGAGTCAGATAGTAGGGGATGCGAGCTGAGAGAGCAGAGAGGCAGTGTGGCCAGCCACTAGAGAGTCCTTTTACCTCTATGAATCCTCAGACTGCATCGATGTGGGAGACCCTCTGTGTGCTGTGATTACCATTAATGAATAAAGAAACTGCTTTGGACCTATAGCAAGGCAGAACTTAGGTAGACACCACTGCCTGGCCTCTGTGGCTAACTAGTGGCTTGGCTCTGCACTCTGATCTCCAGGCAAGCTTTATTTGTTAGATCACAAACAAAATATCACTACCTGACTCTTCTGCTCCTGCTATCATGTCTTCCCTGCTATGATGGACTGTCTCCCCTGCTATGATGGACTGTCTCCCCTCTGGCCTGTAAGCTAAAATTAGACCCTTCTTCCCAAAGTTGCCTTTTATCAGGGAATCTTATCATGGCAGCAGCAGACATGGAATTCATACACCAGATGAACAATTGAGTTCTGGGTCAATGAAGAGACCCTGTCTCAAAAAACAAATGGCTGGCATCAGATATTAACCCTGTGTATAAACAAACATGCATGTAGCTGGGTGGTGGTGTGCACACCTTTAATCCCAGCACTCGGGAGGCAGAGGCAGGCAGATCTCTGTGAATTCAAGGCCAGCCTGGTCAACAGAGTGAGTTCCAGGACTGGCTCCATAGCCAGTCTGAGAAACCCTGTCTCGAAACAAACAAACAAACAAACAAAACAAAAAAAAACAAAATACATGTGTACACACATGAACACATGTGCACACATACACAGAAATGTTGGTTTAAAATGCTAACACTGATAGCACAGTATTGGAATCCATAAAACGGCAGAGAAGTCATCCCACATCTGTTGAAATAGGGCTGCATGATGACATTGAAGCCACAGAGGGGCAGGCTGGGTAGGGCCTCAGTCAACTACCACAGGCTGGGTGGCTTAGACAGCAACAATTGTTTCCTGCTATTCTTCCGATGGGAACTCTGAGCTGAATGTGCCAGCATGGTCTGGTTCCTGGAGGCCCTTCTTCTAAGGTGGTAGACGGCCTACTTCTCACTGTGTTCACACGGTGGAGAGAGCAAAGGAGATCTCTGGTGTCTTTTTCATAAGGGCACAGACCCCATTCACAAGGACCCCACCCTCTGAATCTGATTGGCCTCCCCAGTACCCTAGCCTCTAGAAGCCTCATATTTGCTGTTATAATTTTAATATAAAACACTGCAGGGAGGACACATTCAGTCCATTGCAGAGAAAAAGATGGTTTGAAGAAAATTGGTTCATAATATTAGGGCTGGTAGAACTGCCACTATTTAATACCAGATCTCTAAATAGGCCCCCTCATAGACTAAAAACACTCCATATGTGTCTTAGGTTTTTTTTCCCATTGTTGTGACAAAATGTCATGGGAAAAACACCTTGGAGGGGAAAAGGTTCAGCGCCAAATCCCAGGTTACAGTTCATCATGGTAGGGAAATCAAAGTGGTAAGAAACTGAAGCCACTAGTCACAACACATTTACAACCCAGTGCAGAGGGCAACCAATCAATGTAGTCCACGTCTACACTCTGCTCCCCTTTGCAATGTCCTTTTCCACTTTTGTTTTTATTTTTCTCTGTGTGCATGTGCACATGCCATGACGTAATGTGATCAGAAGACAAGACATGGCGCTTGGTTTTCTCCTCCCGCCATGCATTTCCCAGGAACTGAACTCGGGTTGTTAGGCTTTGAGGCACGAGTGTCCTTACCAACTGTGCTATCTAGATGGCACCCTTTCCGTACTCCTATACAGTTCAGATTCTTCTACCTAGGGAATGGCGCCACCCATGGTGTGGGTGGGATCTTCTCACCTCAGTTGATGTGATCAAGATAATTCCCTATAGACACGCCCACAAGGCCAACCCAATCTAGACAGCCCCTCGGGGAGACTCTCATCCAGGGCATTTCTAGATTTTGCTGAGATGATCACTAAAATTGACCATCACAGCACAAGAGGTAAAACTGCAAAAGAGGCTAGCTCTGTGACCCGGGTGTAAGGAAGAAGGTCTTTGGACTGTAGGTCCAAAACTCAGTGAGTCTGTCCTCACTTGTTTCTCACTAATGGATACCAGCGGCAAAAACCTGCAGGTAGATGACATGCAGTAAGAAGACATTGACAAAGCCTAGAAATAGGTAAGTGTTTACTTGTTGCAGTCACAAGGGAACTCTTGTAAATAAGGGAAAAAGCCAGGATCAGAACAGGACCAGAAGAATAGGCAAGAGCTTGAACAGGAATTTTGCTGAGAGAGGCCTGAGCACTTTCCGGGAAGTGCTGGGGGGGGGGTTAGTAATTAAGAAAGATCAAAGCAAAACAATGAACTCCCGTGGATGACACCTGTTGGACTTCCCAGCTCCTCTGTGCCAAAAGCAATTACTGTCAAAGACATGGGAGTGTGGTAATATTAATTTCACAGGATTAGTCCAAAACAAACTAGCACAGATACTCTGCTGTACCTGGAAGCGTTCCATGAGCTAGAATTTGTATGTATATTTGGGTAGTGAAATCCCATGCCTAGGTATGAAAGACCCAGGCAGCTAGGGAAGCTCTCGTGCAGACCCACGCGTCCTGGCTCACGCGGCTTACCCTGGTAATTATTCACAACGCCTCCATTTATCCAGCTGGACAGTGCACAGCCTGATGTCTTTGAGTATTACTAAACAGCACCATGGTTACTCTAGTCCCTGGAAAGTGGCCCCTTTCCCCTCCTACCAAAAGTCTAACTCTTCCTCTGACCCCAGCCTGTGGCTGTCTCGGACCCTCTCTCTCCCTCACTGTCAGAGAGCGAGCTCTGTTGTCCTATGATTTCATAATGCGAAAGAGAGCCTCGTCTATAACAGAAAAAGAGGTGCTCAATCGTTTAAGACCCCTGAAGACAAGGCTGGGAGTGGTGGGGCCCCCCTTTACTCCGGCACTCAGCAGGCAGAGGCCAGCCTGCTCTACACGGTGAGACCCTGTCTCAAAAACCAAACCAACAAACAGAAAAAGGCACGGGCATGAAATCAGACTTCATCTGGGCTATTCGTATTTCATTGCTTCCTCTGGCTCCCAGGTAGCCCCGAACACCTAGCTATGTCACCTTTGCCAACCAAGGGCTGACTTGGGAAAGGCTCCTTCCCGTCAGAGGGCCTGTGTATACAAAAGCAGCTGCACTTTTCATTCTAGAAGAGGCTTTGACCCTCTCTGGGAGAAAACAGAGACTAGTGTAGAGCTGACTGCGTGCAGGGGTTGGGTGGGGGTGGGGCTGATTGGAGCTCCTCTCGCTCCAGGTGCTCCTGGCTCCGCCCAACCAGGTGACTGCCAGAGCTGGAGTTGACTGAACTATCAGAGTGAGGTGGGTGCAGTGTCTTTAAAAACATTTTGTGGTCGGTCGACGGGATGGCAACTTTAAGACCCAGTGCCTACCCAGGTGGTGGTTGTGATCCTGTAAAAGGTATTCTCCCTCTCCCCACCCCTCTTTCCAAACTGCCCGTCTGTTTGGAGTAGTGGGGCTGAACATTCGGCTCCTAGCCCAGGAAGACTTCGGGTGTCTGAGAGGCACCCCTCTTTCTGCTCTCTCCCTCCAGGGTCCTTGGGAATGGATGGCATGTCTCAGGTCTCCTCTCATGGATCTATGAATTCCATTGCCAGCAGTCTAGTGTCCTAGGTCTGGCGCTTCCTGGGCTGTGGACGTGAAGAGGTTACTCCAGCCCTGGAGCCTGCTGGGCTGAGTTAGCACTTCCCCTCCACATTCAGGAGCTCTCCAAGCAACAGCCCCTTTTGCATCACGGAAAGGGGGTAGCAAAGCGGGCTAGGGACACCCGCTGCAGTAAGTCGCATGCAGCAGGAGCTCTGTCAGCATGTGTCGTTCCGCGGCTTCCCACTGCCAGGCCAGGTTGCGGAGAACTGAACGGCAAAGGCATCTGGGGAAGTGAAGGATGAGCCAGCGACGACGGTGGCCCCTAGCTGCAGAGCGCCAGCTCAAGCTGCAGCGCACACCTCTTGCTGTCTTCCCAGGCTGCAGCGGTCCCTGGGACCCAGAAGACCCTGGAGCCGCGGAGATCCAGCCAGCACTCAGGAGCCCAGGACTGCCGCCTGTGAGGCCAGCTCCCCAGGGAGCCTGGGCAGCGATTTGCTTGTAACTGGTTGCTGGGACGCAGCCGAACTGGAGCCCTCTTTAGCCAGCGTGGCCCAGGGCTGAGCAGCAATTTGTCTCTTTTCGAGTCACAGGAGAGGCCCATCCATATCCAGGCTCCTTTTCTGAACAGAGGAAGTAACTCCAGTCTGGGCACCTTAGATTGGGCTCTACAGCTAAGGCTTGCAGCTCCCCAGGCTTGCAGAACCTTCAGGGTATCAGCATTTCTCACCTAGCTGGGCTTTGAGAAAAAAAAAAAAAACAAAACTGCAAGAAACAGAACACAGTGCTGAGGGCAAGACGCCTTGCAAACTTTGGAGGGGAGGACATTGTTTTTGAAGGGGACAAGTGGCTCCAAATCTGCTAGTGCTCTTGGGATTGTGATAAATCCTGCTGGTGGGACACCAAGCATCCCCTCACAGCCACAAGACCAACAGCAAGGACCTACAGCCATGGAGACCGTGCTGACAGCATCCAGTTCCCCCACGGGCCGGGTAACCTTCTCCCGTGTCTTCGGCCAGCAATGCCAGCTGATGGAAGCAGGTAGGATGTGGCCAAGGGTGGGAAGCAGTCTTCTGGTAGTGGAGGTCTGTTAGTGTGTGTGTACACACACACACACGCATGTACAGCTGTCTGATCTTTCTCCATGTTATTCTGAGTAAGACTAACTTGAGATGTGATAGCTGACACTTGTCACTTTAAGTGGTTAACTTTTTAGGCCTGACTCTGAGACTTAAAGCTACCCCGGGGGCATGATGAGAGTCCCCATTTCTCTTTTTGTTTGTTTTCTCTGGCCAGCTGTTGGAGGGGAGCTGTACCCGGAGAGATAAGGTAGAGCGCTGAGTGCACCCATCTTTTGGGGACAACTGTCAGTCAGTCCTGGACGAGTTGCCTTTCTGTCCCTTGCCTCTGATCCCAAGTGCTGCAGCAGCCATACCTGAGGCTCTGGTGGAGTAGCTTCAATGCCCACGTCGCATCTTCTCTGGCGCCTGACTCCGCTAGGTGATCTCTCGGGCTGCCTTTGCCCATAGGTCTGTCTGGTGTTTTAAGAAGAAGGGGAGAGTCGCCATCACTGAAGTCACAAGCTATGCCAGCCACCTTGTTAAGATGTGCATTGGTCACAAATTCAGGTCAGGCACGGGTAGATGGCTCTGTGTGAATGGTCCCCGAGCGGGAGCCCACAAATGATACTTAAGGTGCGATATCAGAACTCGTGTGCTTGTTCCTCTGCTTCTATTTGTTTATATTTTGGGTTCTTTCCTATCGAGGAAAGAACTGAGTTTGAAGTATATTTGTGTATTTTGCCTTGCGTCTCAGCAAGATCTTGGAAAGACCACTGTCTTAGGAGTCGGGCTGAGTCACGTGGACACTTTTGTGGGTGATCCCAGGACCTTGGGATGGCAGACCCTTCCTCCATCTCTGGGATATATCACTCTAGGTACAAAAGCTAACAACTAGACTCAGGCCTTCCTGTTCCGCCCAGACCGACGGCTCTATGCTCTCGGGAGTACTGCTTGGGAGAGATGTCAAAGTCCTGCTCGTTTCCAAGACAGGATGCACAGAGAAGCAACTTGTGGCCTGTGAGGGCTCCGAGCTGGACGACTGAGGTTGGAGTCCCAGCTTTGCTTTTGTAAGTTGTAAGTTGCTTGTCTTCAGACAAGATCCCTAGCATCCCCGTGCCCAGTCTCCTCATCTGTAGGGTGGAGGATACCAGGCAGCTTCGCATGGGGTCGTTGCAAAGGTGAAATAAGTTAGTCCATGGTGGGCACCGTTGTATAGGTTTGCGTGGACTTCTGGCTCTGCAGAGGGCTCAGTGAACTCCGTGGGAGGAAATAGAAACGCTGAACATTCCTGTCTGCCCTACGACAGAGATTGAGAAACTCCCATTCCTCCATCTGTCTGTGGAATATTTTATCTAGGAAGGTGACTTCCGCCCAGGAGGGCTGAGATTTGTCCTGCTTCTCTGAGGTTGCTGGGGTAAGGCTGATTAGATTTCTAAAGTGCCTGGGTCCCCTGGGGCTTTATCCTTCCTCCTTCTCAGGCACCCTGACCTAAATCAGGCCATGAGATCCTCAGTCTCTTTTGTGAAACCAAAAAAATAAAAAAATAAAGAGAAATAAAACACCACCCAAACTCCCCACCTCCTTATGTCGAGAGAGCGCTGCAAGATAAAATAACAGTGGCTAGTCCTCTCTAGGGAGGACTCTCTCCCGGAAAGAACACAGGAAGGAATCGTTAGCCTGTAGTCAAAGAAGCTCACTAAATTAGGAGGTGGAAGGGATAAAGAGAAGCCCTGACTTCTCTCCAGCCATTTGTAGTCAGTATCATAAAAGAGAACGTGAACGTATGTTCGAACGACTTGCCGACTCTGTAGCTTGGCAGCTGGGTTAGTCATGGCTGTTCCCCAGGGAACAGCAGCTGTCAGCCCCATGTATTCTTGAGGCGTTCCCCGTGTGCTAGCCATGGTGCCAAGACCTGCAGTATCTACAGGGTGAGATATTGCCCTGGCTCAGGGGATGCTGGTCTGGCTGGCAGTAAACATAAGTTATGTTGAGGAAATGAGACACTCTGGTTTCTTAACTATGCCAATTTCCTGGCCACCCTCCTTCTATTTGATGAAAACTATTTTCCATAATAAAAGAAAAAAAACCTAACCAATTCCCACAGGCAAAGGAAACACTCAAGGTAGCCTGTAGGTTCACAGCCTCACCATTTGGGAATGAAATCTTTTTTTTTTTTTTTTTTTTTTGGTTTTTCGAGACAGGGTTTCTCTGTGGCTTTGGAGCCTGTTCTGGAACTAGCTCTGTAGACCAGGCTGGTCTCGAACTCACAGAGATCCGCCTGCCTCTGCCTCCCGAGTGCTGGGATTAAAGGCGTGTGCCACCACCGCCCGGCTGGGAATGAAATCTTTGGAGTCGTGCTTGAAGCCTGTGATGGTAACCTCAAAATGATATGTCCCTGATGGTGATGCTGGTTAGTTGTTGACAACCATAAGTAACTCCTGTCAGGCTTAGGGGAAGAAGTTGTGTCTTGGAATGAAGTAGTAAGGATCTATAGTAGGATATGGTGTGTGTGTGTGTGTGTGTGTGTGTGAATAGGATATGGTGTGTGTGTGTGTGTGTGTGCACATGAGTACAGGAGTGTGTGTGTGCACAAGTGTGTGTGTGTGCATATGTATGTGTGTGTGTGTGAATAGGATATGGTGTATGTGTGTATGTGTGTGTGTGAATAGGATATGGTGTGTGTGTGTGCACATGAGTACAGGAGTGTGTGTGTGCACAAGTGTGTGTGTGCGTGTGCATATGTATGTGTGTGTGTGAACATCAAGGATTTTGGAGATGGGGGTAGATTTTTGGCAGCAAAAGTGACACTGGGCCTGAGTGAGACTCATGTAATCCTGACCCAGTGAACCCCAGTCATTATATGAAGGCAGGCTTGCATGTAGAAAGAACATAGACTTCTTATTCATTTAGTTCCAGTTCAGTAGTTGCTAGCTGTAATAAATTTTATAAACTCCAAAACTCTAGAGCAAACACTGGCATATAGAACCTCTGGTGCCAAATCTGTCCCACCACACTTCCTTTGGTAAATAAAGTTTTATTGACACACAGTCATACCCATTCAAATACTGTACATGCTGCTTCTGTGCTACAGTGGTAGAGCTGAATAGCTGTGACCAAGACCACGTGGTCTTTACCACTGAAAATACTGTCCGGTTCTTCATAGAAAAGCACTTTGCTGACTCTTGCTGTCTTAGTCAGGGTTACTATTGCTGTGATGAAACACTATGACCAAAAGCAAGCTGGGGAGGAGAGGATTTATTTGCTTTACTCTTCCACACCCATGGTTCATCACTGAAAGAAACTGGGACAGGAACCCAAGTAGGGATGGAACCTGGAGGCAGGAGCTGATGCAGAGGCCACAGAGGAGTTCTGCTCACTAACTTGTTCCTCATGGCTTGCTCAGCTTGCTTTTTTATAGAACCCAGGACCACCATGGGCTGGGCCCTCCCTCGTCAATCACTAAGAAAATGCCTTGCAGGCTTTTTATTGGACCTGTGGTCCAATCTTATGGAGGCATTCTCCCAACTGAGGTTCCCTCTTTTCAGATGACTCTAGCTTGTGACACTGGCTGTAGGGCAACAGATGTGACAGAGTGGCATAGACCCTGCTCAGGCCTGGGAGCTTGGTTCTGACTGGTGCTTCCTTGCGGAAACCTTTGATGTTGCAGGCTTACCTTTGTTCCCTCACACCCTCTGCTCCTGCCCATTATCACACTGTTGGTTTAGGAAACAGTCATATGGATGCGGAGGCCGTCGTGAAAATATAGACATGTGTCCATGTCCATAGCCCCTGAGCTAGAGCCCCATCTTCACAGCCTATTTCCCAGTCAATAGTTACAGTTTGGATATTGGATGAGTTTGCATTTAAACCACTGTTAGCCTCATTCTAGATCATATGCTCAAAATGGCCACGTCAAGGGCTAGAGAGGCGGTTCAGTCATGGGGTGTTTGCCTACCACATGCAGGGACCAGGATTCCATCTCTAGCGCCATATGAACCAAAAGAGATAAAACACCATTTCTGCAGATTCTTGGAACTGTGTCAGGTCTTGCCAAAGATGTTGAGGGGACCTTTGGGCAGGGGGCTTGATGCTGTTGTGTACCTTTGCCCCTCACCATGGTCCTTCATCTCACTCCTGATGCCTGACCCCACGAAGGTGCTAGGTTTGTTGTGTGTGTGTGTGTGTGTGTGTGTGTGTGTGTGTGTGTGACAATTATGTCTAACTCCTAACACAGGGATGTTCTTTTCCTGTTTCCTCTGAGCCGCTTACAGTAGGTGAGAGGTTAGCATGTCTACTCAGCTGTGGTAGGTGGAAGTTCCCTCCTTCCTGCCTGGCCTCCTCCGGATGGGAGCAGAAGGCCTCACTCCCATCGGGTGTGGGCTATCATTACCCAGCATCAGTCTGTGCTCTGGTTGCTCTTTAACATTGCACCGAGGATGCTGGGGGAAGTCTGATGGGACAGACAGAACGTGTCTTCTTCATTTGGTGTGGCTGAGCCGTTGGCCTCTTGTGTGTCTGGTCACTGACCTGCAGAGTGTGTGACCAGACATGCCTCTGACTCTGTGTTTGGGTGTTTTTACTGAGGGCTCTTGACCTCCCCACCCCTGCTCTGTGTGTGTGTGTGTGTGTGTGTGTGTACAGGTGTATGTACCTGTGTACATTCTTCTTCATGGTCTATCTACCTTGATTTTGAGACAGAGACATTCACAGATGGTAGAGTAGGCCAGACTGTCAGTGAACTCCTGGGATCCGCCTAGCTGTGCCTCGCAACACTGAGTTTATAAGCATGCAGCACCGTGTGTAGGACTTTCACATTGGTTGTGGAGATTCAACCCAGCTCCTTGTGCTCGTGTGGCAAGCACTATATTGGCTTTGCTATCTCCTCACTTTTGGTTTCTTTCTTTTTTTCTTTCTTTTTTTCTTTCTTTTTTTCTTTCTTTTTTTTCTTTCTTTCTTTCTTTCTTTCTTTCTTTCTTTCTTTCTTTCTTTCTTTCTTTCTTTCTTTCTTTCTTTTTTGAGATGGGATCTCATAGAAGCCAGGCTGAGTTCAGACTCTCTGTGACTGATGCTGGCCTCGAACCCTTGATCCTCCTCTCTCCACTTTCCATGTGACTGGATTGCAGGTGTGTGCCACCATGCTCAGCCTACGCTTTGTTTCTGATGGCAATAGTCTAGGGCAAGGGGAAAGGTCTAGATTTGACCAAATAGTGATGGGTATGGCAGAAAAATAAGAAGAATGTCCCTGTTGGGGAAAGTCAGGCATCAACACCATCCTTGGCTTCATCTTTGAAAAAAGGCTTACGTGACTACGAGTTTCCTTCTTGGGGTCAGCCTCCTTAATGCTGGAAGTCCCCTGAGGAGTAGGGCCCAGAAAGTGCCTTCTCTGGTAGGCGTGGCTCCCCATCGATCTCTCCTTTGGACGTGGTTAGCTGATCCCTTTCGCAGGAACTGTTTTAATGGACCCAGTGTGGCCCGTTGTCTGATGTAGTTCCTAAAATTAGGTTTGCTTTGCTTGTGTTTCCAAACTTTACCCAGAAAACAGCATCAGTATGGGCAAAGCTCTCAGCCAGACGAGCACCCCAAAGTTCTTCCCAAAGTAAACAAGAGTGGTTGCAGGTTTCACAGACTAGAGGGAAAACAGTCCCCAACCATGTGCCTAGAAATGTGGCTGGTTTTGGAGCGAAACTCAACCTAACATGGGAATTGATAGGCAAAACAGGAGTGAGGAGGGCTCCCCTATGACCAAGGGCAACCGGCCAAGCAGTAAGTGTTATTAGGGGGATTGAAGGTGTCAGCATTAAGGTAGGGGAGATTGTCAAAATGAGACTCTAACCACTGTGAAAATTCTGTCCCAAGGTGGCACTGGGATTCCGTCCACCCCTTTTGTCCCCCACCTCTCACAGCAGGGACATTCAGACCTGGCGAGTCACCTACCCCAGGTTTTAGTACAGTCTGTGACTATGTCTTTCTTTGGAATCCATTCCATGCCTGTCCATTGTCGTGAGCCTGCAAGGCAGGAGCTAGACAAAACAGACACAGTGTCTAGGCTTTGACTGCAAAGGGACACACATTTCCCCCATCTTTTGTGCTGCTGTCTTCCTCAAGGTCCGTACACAGCCTTCCTTTTAACCCTCATGAAGTAATGCAGCGTGTCCAGGGGGAACCTGGGCCTGAGTCACTAACGTGAAGATCACGCCAATGGGTTTCCATCTGAGAACAAAGCCAAAGCCAAGATGGCTGCTGAGCCAACAAGCGAGGATCCATATGCAATCTGGGATTTTCGAAACCTTGAATTCTTGCCTTTGCTCTTCCGAAGTCATTCTCAGCAAGCCGTGGTAAGGACACAGCAAGATGCTTGACAAGAAGGCTGGATTGAGGAGGAGAGTGAAGAGAAGCCAGGGGGAAGCCGGGCCACCAGCCTCTGCTAGTCTAAGGGACAACAGAAGTGACATGGTTCAGGGCAGACAGTGGGAGGAGGTGCTCCATGGGGCTCGAACAAGTCAGAAGTCTTGATCTTGAACACAGGGTTGAGAAGTGAGTCTCAGAAGGACAGTCTATACTGGATCTCTGGAGTCTCTGCTTGACCTCAGCCCTATCAGCCTTGGAAACCGCAGGACTCCAGACAGCAGGGAGAGCTCCTGACTCTGGGTCAGCTGAGCTATATGGGGTATCCTTTCGATGTCTACGCTAGAGCCAGATGCCCACCAAGGAGACAGAAGCAGGTCTTCAGCTAGATCTATGCATTTAGTGAAGCAGTTCCCTGGGTAGAGGCATGGGGGATGTGACCGCCCATGGACTATATGCAGGGAGGCAAGGAGTCAGGGCTGGAAGGTGCGCTGTGTTCTAACAGTTGGGTCATAACCTCGTGAGTATGGGGGAGCCATACTGATGAAGTCCTGGGACAGGGAGAAGGGAAGGAGGAAATTAGGATTGGAGGTGCTCAGGACCAGAACCTTCTCTCCTCTCTACCAGGACACACCCCTTCTGTCTGTCTGAGAATACCCAAGATTGTGGAATTGGATTTAGCGGTCAGGTCAATCAGTGCTGAGATTATCACGGACGGTTGGAGCCAGGCCTGATGGAGGCCAAGAGCAGCCTTGGGAGAGACACACAGCTGGACTGTGGACTCTTCTGACTTAATTTTGGTCATAGCCATTGAACAAGAATAACTGGACTCCGCTTTCTGCGTTGAGCTATTTTCTCTCCACATTGTAGGGATGCCATGCTTCTGTCCCCAGCTTCCTGTCATCACTGTCAGCCAGGGCCATCCTGGGGTCATTTCTCCGTAGGTAGCCTGCCTTTTCCAAGCATGTGCCTTTATTTGTCCTGCAGGCTCTGTGGTTTTACTATAACATGCCTCAGAGTGGATCTAATTTTATTTATTCTATTTGGGGCATAACTGTTCAGATCTGAGGATTTGTGCCTCGGGTCTGAAGAATGTGCAGTCTCCCCTCCCTTTTCCTTCCCTCCCTCCCCTCCCCCCTTTGTTCCCTCCCTTCTCTTTTCTTCTATTCCATCCCTTTCCCACTCTTTCTTCCCCCTCCCCTCCCCTCTCCTCTTCCTTCCCTTGTTTCTCCTTCTCTTTTAATAAGGTCTCACTATGCAGCTAAGTCTGGAGCTGAACTCAAGACCCCTGGTCTCGGCCTCGCAAGGGCTGGGTTTGCAGGCATGCGCCCCCACCAGCTTCAGCAGGTTTATTTCTTTGAACAAGATCTCCCTCCCTTCTTTCCATCCTCCTTTTATAGACTCCTCATCTGCCCAGGACTTTTCGGTCTGAACTCTGTCATACTTCCCATCCCCGCCTCTGTAAAACAACTTAAAAACAATATCCCGCTTCATTAACTTTTCTCTCTGGCTGTGTTTAATCTACAGCCAACTTCAGACGATCTGATTTTTATTTAAATGTCTTTTTCTCAACCTCCAGAGGTTATGTGTGGGTAGCTTTCAAATCTCCCAGATACTCTTTTATATTGTATGGTAATCTCTTGTCTCTCTGGTTCTTATCTTTAATTTGCTTGACCATTTAAACCAGTAGTTCTCAAATTCCCTGATGCTGCGACCCTTTAATATACTTTCTCATGTTGTGGTGACACCCAACCATGTAATTAGTTTTGTTGCTACTTCATAACTGTAATTTTGCAACTGTTACGAGCAGTAATGTAAACATCTGTATTTTCTGATGGTCGTAGGCAGCCTCTGTGAAAGAAGGGTCAACCAAGCCCTGCCGGGATCACACCCCACAGGTTGAGAACCATTGATCCAAACCATCTATCTGATGAAGGAATTTCACGCTCCACCTCTGGAGCTCTTGGGGGCAACTCTTGGTGCCTTTGACTCCTGTTCAGGATGGTCCCTTGTGTGCTTTGCAAGTTTTTATTTTGCATTTGTGTTTTGGGGCTTTCCCTTGATACATTATTTGATAGTATTTTGATATTATTTAATATACTTTACCTTGAGAGATACCATTATCATTGTGAATGCTAAGTTCCAGGCCGAGGATTTCCTCAAATTCCTAGTACTGTAAATTTGAACCTAATATTTTGAAGGTCAGGGCAATGAGTAATTTGAGAATATCCTGTTTCTAGTATTCCCGTCCTCTCCATGTAGTACTCCAGACAGACAGACAGGGTTCCTCATATTTAAAAACAGATTTGCTTTTTAAAATTGTATTTGTATGTGTGTGCGCGCGCACACGCGCGTGTGTGTATATACATGCATGTGAGTACAGTTGCCTGGGAAGACCAAAAGAGGGCATCAGAACTCCTGGAGCTGGAGTTACAGGCAGTGGTGAGATGCTTGATGTGGGTGCTGGGAATTGAACTCAGGTCCTCTGTAAGAGCCATCTCTCCAGACCCCAAGTTTTCTCGTACTTTTTTTGCTTGTATGCCGAGTCCTCTATATTTTTGAAGGTGAAATTGTGTATCTGTGTGTGTGTGTGTGTGTGTGTTTGTGTGTGCATAGCTGTTCTGACTTCTTCATCCCAGCAATGTAAGACTCAAGCATCATTTAACAAGGTCAGCAAGGCCTCCGAACCGAGTACCAGCCTGTACACCTAAGCTGGGACTCTGACTTTCAATTCCGTATTTCATCCCTTTATTCTGTGGGTGTATTTGTTTCCTCTGCCGCTGTAACAAACTTTCATAGACCTGTCAGCTTGAAGCAATAGACTTTTATTCTCATCCATTTCGGAAGACAGAAGTCTGAAATCAGGGTGTCCACAGGCCTGTACCCCTCCTCCTGAGCCTTGGGAAAAAGCTGCTCCTTGCCTCTTCTTGTTCCTAGTGACCACTGGTACTCCTTAGTGTGTGTCCACAGCACCCCATCCCTGCTTCTATGGTTATACCGCTCCCTCTCTTGCGATCTCTGTCTGTCTTAGGAAGGTGGGGTGTCATATAGTACCTGAAGATCCCTGAAAATCTTCTTGTAACTAAACCCTTAAATCAATCCATCCATAGAGATCCTTTACCAGGTGAGTTAACAGGTAAATGAAGTCAGTGAGCTGGACGTGGGTATCTTTTGACGGGGCATATTTTAGCCTCAGGAAGATTGTGCTATGAGAACTCATCTTTATGTGTACAAGGATGTCCACTGTATTTCTAAATAGCACGTAGACTTGTTTCCTCTCCACATTGTTCTATCATATCTGTTCTCTGAAAACAAGATATTCCAAAGGATCACCAGGCTGGAGAGAGGATGTTCACCTCTTGAACAGAACTGCCTCCCAGGGGCTAGAGGCGGAGGACACTGAGGTGTAGGTACTGACCGCGGTCAGGAGGTGACTCTTCTCCATCCCTATGCGGCAGAAAAGCTGGGCTTTGCTTAAGTTCGTAAGACCCAGTGTGTGGTATCACAGGACGGGCCCCAGCTTCTCTCACTGCTTCATCTCGATTTTCTGTTGGCCCGTGTTCACTCCCATCTGTGTCTCTTGGTTCTTGAGTGTGACTGATCATGGCTTTTTTTTCTCCCATGTCATCAATGGCAACTCCATGTGACCGCTTGTGACAGACCTTGAAGCTGTTTGTCCTGTTTGCTCCAGACACTGCACAGGACATCCACCTGCGAGTTTCTCAGGTACTTACTGTGTGCCAGTGGACAACACCAAGACCAGAGCAGGACCAAGCCTGGAGCTGACTCTTGCTGTGAGCTGAGTGGGTTTGGGACATTCTGTCCTGGGACAGCCAAGCAAACTGAGTCAGAGGCTGTGTCATGCGTCTCGTAGTTCTTTAGGGGGAATAGAGACTGTGCAGTCATTGCAAAGCCAAACACCCAGTGTCCTTGGGTAATGCCTTGGAGGGATGATAGCAGCTTTTGGCTGCCTTAACTCTAGAGGAGATCAGAGGGAGGAAATAGCTCATGTGTGTGGTATTGGTTCCTGTCTCTTGATGTGCCGCCACCTTCTGCTGGTAGCCGGCGATATTTCCTGGGTCCTCACCACCTAGTACATACCGAAAGTTTCTTCATGGCTGAAAGCATACTCTGTGTTCCACACTGTAGTCCTGGGGATTGATTGATTGGTGGGCTAATGTGTCCCCGCTCCCTGAAGGTGAACAGCCCCTAAGAGATGAGCCGGGACTTGTGTAGAGTAGACCTAAATTCTCTGAGACCAAGAGCGACAGAGAAGACCACTCCCTGGTACTCTCAGCCCAATGACAACAGGAGGAATGGCCGGGCTCCATCAAGGGTCTTCTGTGAAGTGTTACCTTTGTGCGTAGATGGCCTTGGAAGGATGATGACGGGCATCATGCAGTTTCCCTTATCCAGAAAGACACAATAAAAAAAGGTGGTAATCTCCGATGTCTTGGGGACAGCTTTTCCAAGCTGCATTGCCCGTGTCCCCCCGAACTTGGATGATAACCAGTGTGGCCAGACCAAGTGAGGCTATATGTCTATTGTTCATAAGAAGAAGGAGATGTGCTCTTTCCAAACTAGAGCTGATGCCCAGTATAAAGAAAGCAATGCCATGTGCAAGTGAGTAACCTGGGTCAGCCTGGGGGCAGAAGGAGCTGGACTAATACAGGGGGACACGCTTGTAATCCCAGCACCGAGGAGATGAAGACAGGCGGATCCCTGGGGCTCACTGAACTAGATCAATAAGTTCATGGCAGGGAGATGTGCCCAGGTCTTGGAAAACAAGATAGATGGTTTCTGAGGAATGATATCTGGGGTTGACCTCTAGCCTTTACATGTACACACACACACACACACACACACACACACACACACACACACACACACACACACAGTGTGGGTCAGTTAAGGAAAAGGATATAAGACAGGCAAAGACAGCCTTTGCTTCTAGCTGACCTGCAGAAATTTAACAATTTAAAGAAAACTCCAACCAGGTTTTAGCAGCCAATCAGCTTTTCTTCCTGTTACAGAGTTCTTGGATGTTGTTTCATGCCAGAGACAGTTTCTCTCCAAGAGGACAGTAACTGGGGTTATTCAAAAAGCTAGTGGCGTTAACCTGTGTTCTTGTGGCAGAGAAAGACACTCTTGCCTTCTCTAGCTTGAAGGACAGCCCCTCTCTTTGGGGGCTGATGAGAAAGGTCGTGAGACTTTTAGGGGGACTTTGAGGAACTGCATGCTCCCCTGCACAAAGCTGGCAGAGGCATCTGAAACTGCTTTGCGCTCGAGGCCTCCAGCCAAGGAGGCTCCAGCTACCGCAGTTCGGTCCCTTGAGTGCTAAGCGGTCATTAGAACTCTACTGTGTCAGGTGGTGGTACCACCCTGCTTGTCCCCAATTCAAACAAAAGTTCCTTTGTGGCCACTGGCCTTTGGAAATAGAACTGTGGAGCCACATTGGGGCCAGAAGGCGGCCAGTGGGGCCTTCTGAGCTTTGCTCAGTGAAGTGGCCCTGATAAATGAGCCCCATGCAGTGTGAGAGGAGCCATTCCCCACAGCTGTTCTTTTGGTTGACTCAGGAATTAGGGAATGATCGGGGAAATGGCTCAGTTGCTTAAATGTTTGTCATGCAAACTTGAGGACCTGAGTCTGGATCCCAGGCACCCATATAAAAAGTTGGGCATCACTTGTACATGTCTGTAACCCCATCTGGGGAGACAGAGACAGGAGGATCCCTGGGGCTTACTGACCAGCCAGCCAGACACAATCAGTGAGATCCAGATTGCTATTTGCTGGTCAGTTTTTTGTCAATTTGATACAAGCTAGGGTCATCTGGAAAGAGAAAACCTCAATAAAAAAAATGACCCCCCCCCCGTCAAATTGGTCTATAGGCAAGCCTTTGAGGCATTTTCTTGATTGGTGGTTGATATAGGAGGGCCCAGCTCACTGTGGATGGTGCCATTCCTGGGCAGATGATCTGAGATATATAAAGAAGCAAGCTGAGCAAGCCATGGGGAGCAAGCCAGTAAGTGGTATTCCTGCACAGTCTTTGCTTGAGTTGCACCTGCAGGTTCTTGCCTTGAGTTCCAGCCCTGGCTTTCTTTGATGATGGACTGTGGTGTGGATACCTGAGATGAAATAAACCCTTTCTTCTCCAACTTGCTTTTGATCATGGTGATTTTAGCAATAGAAAGAAAACAAAGACATCCTGTCTCAAGAAATAATGTGGAGAGCGAATGAGGAAAACATGACATTGACCTTTGACCTTTACACATATGAGCACACACATGTGCACATACATCCTCAAATGCATGCACACAAATTAGAGGAACTGAGGTTCACTTTAAGGGCCATGAACTTCTCAAGCGATGAAGAACCTAGGCCTGAAATGGGGTCCTGTGCTGCAGAGCTTGAGAGCAGAAGTCATGGCACAGTTGCTGAGTGGTGTGGGAGGTCCTTCTGTCTATGTGTTGCTTTTATTGGTTAATGAATAAAGAAGCAGTCTTGTCCTGTGATAGGGCAAAAGAACAGAGCTAGGTGGGGAAAAACTAAAGTGAATGCTGGGAGGAAAGAGGCAGGGTCAGAGAGAAGCCATGGAGCCTGCTGGAGTGGGACAGATCTTTACCTGTGGCAATACACAAATTACTAGAAATGGGTTAAATTCAGATGTAAAAGTTAGCCAGTAAGAAGCTAGAGCTAATGGGACAAACAGTGATTTAATTAATACAGTATCTGTGTGGTTATTTGGGGGCCAGGAACCAACAAGTGGCCCCCTCCTTACTATAGCTGAGGACTTGGGAAACTGGAGAGGACAGAAAGAAAATGTTGTTTTGAAGATGAAAGAGAAAATATGAGGATGCTCTAGACAGATTTGGTTTGTGAGGAGGATGGAGTTGGCGGGTTTGCAGCATCCATCTCTTCTTGCCTGATCCAGGGAGTAGATGTAGGTGCATCCTAAGCTCTGCAATGTGCCTTGTCTAAGATTCCCAGTGGATGCACAATCTCTTGATCCTAGAGCCTCATAACCCCAGTATCTAGTCTTGAGCTGTGGGATTGGCTGGGACGCTATTTGATTGAACTGACTCTTTATGAATGTGTGCTTATGAATGTGCTCTGGTGTGTGCAGGTACACATGTGTATGCTATGCACCTATGCACAGAAACCAGACCTCGACATGTCTTGTTCCTCTGGCATCATCTACTTTGCTTTTGAGACAGAGTCTCCTGCTGCCTGGAGTTCACCTACTAGACTCATGGACTGGCCAGTGAGCCCCACAGGACCCCCCTGTCTGCCTCGTCTTTGTCACCATTGTACCGTTTCATTTTTTTAAATGTGGGCTCTGGGGGGTTTGAACTTGGGTCCTTGTCTTTGCAAGTAGAAGAGATAGATAGTTACTGCCTACTTTCAGTGTGTCTGCAAGAAGGTGGTCCAGTGACAGCAGAGGTGACTTCAGTCATGGGACAGTGACTCTGGGATGATGAACACAGGAGAGTAGGGGGAGCGTAGAGCTCTCTCCTTCCCAGATGGAGGAGAGAGCTGGAGTATAGTGTTGGAGGGTGGGGAGTGGCAAATATTTTAGACCTGTTTCCCCAATCCCTTTTGATCTGCTGTGTCAGTTTCAACAAGGATGTTTTAGAGACTCCGCCCATCAGTATTTTGTACTTGGGCTCATCTAGGATGATACCGTCTTTCTTGGCTGATGCTTAAGGAATGGGCTGTTAGCAGTGGGGCTATGAAGCCTTTCTGAGGGGAGGAGGTCTGAGTTAGAACTCATGCTGGCAAGCTACAGGGATGGGAGTGCTGGAGAGCCCCGAGGCAGACCTGATGGAGCCTATGTAGCTCCAAGGCAGCCCCAATGCAGACCTGAGCAGCCCAGAGCAGCCCTGATACCCTGTATTCTGGGCTGACTTCATGAACCTGCTACTGAGATTGAGGCATGGAGAGACCCCATTAAGCCCAGATAGTGGTCTTCAGCCATCTTTGTGCATCAAGAGGCTGACTAGAGGGGTGCCCTTTAAACAGGGCTTAACACCCCCAATTTCTAAGGCTGGGAAGGAGTGAGGCTCCTGCTTTCTGATGTTTCCAGGTAGGGTGCCACTGATCTCTCATCTATACCAATTTTCTCCGCGCTGAGATCTTCCTTCTACTGTACATGCCTCTTAGAAGACCAGAGACAAGCATTTTGAGTGCGTGTATCCCATCACCTGGGAGGGTCCACGATGCTCTTATATCTGCAGCTTAAAATCTGTGAGAGAGCCTGTCTTAAAAGATGGTGGAAAGTGGTTTTTCAGAAGATGCCAGACATTGCTCTCCGGTTTCCATAGACTGCCTACACATGTGTATATGCAACTGCATGCAAACATGCACACATGTGCTCACACACATGTGCACACACACAGAAAGAGAGGGGAGGGAGAGAGAATAAGAACCTTGAGTGGCTCCTACTTTAGGTGTCTAGAGAATCACTGAACTGTGATGGTTTTCAATGTGGGTCTCAAGTCATCCTCAGAAGTTTGTTAGAGATGCATATTTTGGAGGTGTGCTTTTTGGGTCAGAAACTCCAGGGATGAGGTCCTGAACTCCATGTTTCAACAACACCCATCCCTCACCCCCACCCTACCCCTAGGGCTTTCAATGCTGCCAAGGGCTTGAGAAGCCATGCACCAGTGTTTACAGCAAACTTGAAGGAGCTGCCAGGTCTTAGTGTGCCACTTCCTCTGGAAATGGGGACCAAATACCAGTACGAACAGGAACCTTAGGGTTTCTCTTGCTGTGAAGAGACACCATGGGCATGGAAACTCTTATAAAGGAAATAGTCAACTGGGGCTAGCTAGTTCAGAGGTTTAGTCCAGTATGGTCATGGCAGGAAGTGTGGTGTTTCTCAGGTAGACCTGGTACTGGAAGAGGAGCTGAGAGTTCCTGGATTAGCAGGCAGCAGGGGAGAGAGAGAGAGGGAGGGAGGGAGAGAGAGAGAGAGAGAGAGAGAGAGAGAGAGAGAGAGAAGACCCGGCAGCCAGGGACCTGGCTTAAGCATTTGGAACCTCAGAGCCCAAACCCAGTCACACATTTCCTCCAACAAGGCCATTCCTCCTAATAGTGCCACCCCATGGTGAGCAATTGGAATCTATGAGCCTATGGGGGCCATCTCTATTCAAACCACCACAACAAGGTATTTGCCAGTCTTGCTAGAAAGGGGCAGTGGAGCCCCTTGCACTGAGAAGCCTCGATTCACCCTCCTGTGACCTCAGCCATGCCACCCTGAACTCAAAATGCTGCTCTGAGGCCCTGAAAGCCCACTAAGCATCCAGGGGGGCATCTTAACCAAAATTAAAATGTGCATGAATGGTGCAGAATGGTACAAGTCTTTGGAGGAGTGGGGGTGGGAAAGCTGTGGGTAGGAAACAGCTGGGGTACTAGGTGGAAGAGCTCAGGCTAAGGCTTCAGTTAGACCTGCCAGAGGTGGTGAGAAAGGAGCCAGGGCTGGAGATGAGAACTGAGGAGTTGGAGTTGTCTAGATGGTTTTAAAAGCCTCATTTAAAACTCTTCCATGGGGATGAATACAGCCACTCAATTTAATTGATCCCTTTTCTTTGGCGACCCTTTGGTGCTCAAAGTTTCTTCCCCTTTAGGAATAAGATGGTGATCAGGCATTTTTTTGTGTGTGTTCTGTCCATGCCAAGTAGATGCTCAGGAAGTGATCTTTATCTATGCAGGGGACATGTGAACGGGAACTTTAAACTGAACTGTGGTGTATGCTACAGCTGGCATTCATTGAGTCCTCACAGGCCTATGCCTGTGCAGATCCAATCCGTTCACTGAGGCTGGCACTCTGTGGGGCATCCTTCTCCTACCTCCTTTTGGTCTCTACACCCAGCTTTCCCCAAACAGACTCTGCCCTGACCTCCCTTACAGTGGAGTTTTGCCTATTTTGGAAGCACTGACTGTGAGATTCATTCTTTTTTTTAAAAAAAATTTATATTATTTTTTTGTATTATGTGTGGGTCTACACACATGAGTATAGGTGCTCATGGAGGCTAGAGGCATTGACTCCCCAGAGCTTGAGCTACAGGTAATTGAGAGCCACCTGACATGGGTGCTAGGAATCAGACTCAGGTCCTCTGGAGGAGCCCCATGTCCTCTTTTCCATTGGAATCATTTCTATAGGTGCTCCTCATCCCAGTGTCATTGATCAGAAAAGTAGATTTTCTTTTGTTGACCTGCCTTTGCATAGTCTCAAAAAATAAGTTGGGCGTGGCTAGAGAGATAGCTTAGCAGTTAAAAGCCCTTGGTGCTTTTGCAGGAGATCAAAGTGTCTTAGTTTTCTATCACTGTGAGAAGACATCATGACCAAGGTAAGTCACAAAAGGAAGCATTTAATTGGGGGCTGGCTTACAGTTTCAGAGGGTTAGTCCATGACCATCATGGCAGGGATCATGGCGGCAGGTAGAAAGGCATGGTGCTCTAGCAGTAGCTGTAAGCTTATATGATCTGCATGTCATGGCAGACAGACAGATGGATAGAGACAAACAGATGAGCAGACTGGGCCTAGTGTGCTTTGAAAACCTCAATGCTCACCCCCAGTGACACATCTCTTTCAATAAGCAACACCTACTCTAATAAGACCACACCCACTCCTTTCCAAGCAGTTCTGCTAATTAATATATGAGCCTATGGCGGGGGGCTTCTCATTCAAACCACCACACCGAGTTTGGGTTCCTGGCTGGGTGGCTGGCAAATACCAGTAGCTCTAGTGCCCCACACCTGCCTCCCAGGGAAGGCTTTATTTGAGAGGCGTCTCCTTACTGTCTAGCAGGGCTGCTTGCTGGGCTGAGCTCTGAGTGTCTGCTCCTACTGTCCTGAGTTGGACAGATGAGAGTCTTCGCAGAGCAGAGCCTGGGACCACTTCTGCTCCCTCCCAGATTTACAGCTCCAAAGTCATTTGTCACCTTGAGAAGCAGTGACTCAGCAAGTCACAGCACCAGGAGCTGAGGAGGCAGTGTGTGGCACCTGGCTTGAGGACACCCTGTCTGGCTGGGGCTGGCTTTCTATCCTCTAGAGTCAGCAGCAGGGGCTCATGCCAAGACTTGAGGTCTCTGCAGAAGCCTGGCATCTTTGGCATGGTTTGACATACTGGTTGCCATCTCACTTGGGCAGTTTAGTGCCTTGAGCATTGGCCAGCACTTAGGAGATACCCAGGACTTAGACTCTAGCAACTGCTCAACTTGACGCAAACCTACTGACCGGGGAAGAGGAGACTCATTTGAGGAATTGCCAAGATCAGATTGGTGTGTGTCCACGTTTATGAGGCATTTAAAAAATTTTTTTAAGTTGTTTTTATTGAGCTATATATTTTTCTCCACTCCTGTCCCTTCCTCTCCCTTCTCCTCTGTGGAAATAACCAAGCTAGTTAAGGATAAAACAATTATATTTTATTTGTTATAAGGGGAAAACTCAGGAGACAGGAAATGAGAAATCCAAGCACAGCAATGTCCTGTGGGAAAAGGCCCAGAGAGGGCACACAGGGAGGTGCACACCTTTTTACCTGGGTCCCAGTGAAGCCACGCCTTAACTAAGACCCACCTCTTAAAGATTATTGGTTAACAAGGCTTTCCCCATCCCTTCGCCTCCCCTCTCCCATGGCCCCAAACTCCTAATTTACTTAGAAGATTTTACCTTTTTCTACTTCCTATGTACATTAGATCCATGTATGTCTCTCTTAGGATACTCTTTGTCGTCTAGGTTCTCTGGGATTGTGAACTGTAGGCTGCATTTTTTTTTTTTTGCTTTATGTCTAAAAGCCACTTATGAGTGAGTACATATGATATTTGTCTTTCAGAGTCTGGGTTGCCTCACTCAATATGATGCTTTCTAGATCCATCCATTTGCCTGCAAATTTCAAGATGTCAGTATTTTTTTCTGCTGTGTAGTACTCCATTGTGTAAATGTACCACATTTTCCTTGTCTATTCTTTGGCTGAGGGGCATTTAGGTTGTTTCCAGGTTCTGGCTATGACAAACAAAGCTGCTATGAACATAGTTGAGCACATGTCCTTGTGGCACAATTGAGCATCCTTTGGAAATATACACAAAAGTGGTATTACTGGGTCTTGAGAAAGGTTGTTTCCTAATTTTCTGAGAAATTGCCCTACTGAAATCCAAAGCAGCTATACCAGCTTACGCTCCCACTAGCAATGCAGGAATGCTCCCTGTACCCCACATCCTTTCCAGCATAAGTTATCATTAGTGTTTTTGATCTTGGTCATTCTTACATGTTTGTAAAATGGAATCTCAGAATTGTTTTGATTTGTATTTCTCTGATGACTAAGGATGTTGAACATTTCCTTAAGTGTTTTTTTTAGCCATTTTATATTCATCTGTTGAGAGTTCTGTGTTTCAGTCTGTACCCCATTTTTTACTTGATTATTTGTTCTTTCGATGACCAATTTCTCGAGTTCTTTGTATATTTTGGAGATCAGCCCTGTGTCTGATGTGGGATTGGTGAAGATCTTTTTCCATTCTGCAGGCTGCCATTTTGTCTTGTTGACTATATTCTTTGCTTTACAGAAGCATCTCAGTTTTAGGAGGTCCCATTTATTAATTGTTTCTCTCAATGTCTGTGCTACTGGGGTTATATTTAGAAAGTGATCTCATGTGTCAATGCATTCAAGTGTACTTTTCACATTCTCTTCTATGAGGTTCAGTGTGGTTAGTTTTATGTTGAGGTCTTTGATCCGTTTGGACTTGAGTTTTGTACATGGCAATAGATATGGATCTATTTCCATTTTTCTACATGTTGATATCCAGTTATACCAACACCATTTGTTGAATATGCTTTCTTTTTCCATTTTATATTTTTTGCTTCTTTGTCAAAAATCAGGTGTTCATAGGTATGTGGATTGATATCTGAGTCTTTGATTTAGGCCCTCCTGTTTATTTTTATGTGAATAGCAGACTGTTTTCAGTACTGTAGCTCTGTAGTAGAGTTTGAAGTCAGGGATGGTGATGCCTCCAGAAGTTCCTTTATTGTACAGGATTGCTTTGGCTATTCTGTTTTTGTTTTGTTTTGTTTTGTTTTTCTGTATGAAGTTGAGTATTCTGTGAAGAATTTTACTGGGATTTTGATGGGCATTGCCTTGACTCTGTAGATTGCTTTTGGTGAGATTGCCATTTTTACTATGTTAAAATGAACATGGAACATGGGAGATCTTTCCATTTTCTGGTGTCTCCTTCAATTTCTTTCTTCAAAGATTTAAAGTTCTTGTCATACAGGTCTTCTATTTGTTTGGTTAAAGTTACTCCAAGATATTTTGTAATTTGTGGCTATTATGAAGGGTGATGTTTCTCTTTCTCAACCCATTTATCATCTGTGTAAAGGAAGGCTACTGATTTTTTTGAGTTAATCTTATATTTTGCTACATTACTGAATGTGTTTATGAGTTGTAGAATTCTGTGACAATGGTTTTATACCCTGCAAAGATTTGTCACTTGCATTGGCTTAATAAAATGCTGATTGGCCAGTAGCCAGGCAGGAACTATAGGCGGGGCAACCAGAACAGGAGAATTCTGGGAAGAGGAAAGGCTCAGTCTGCAGTCATTACCCAGACCAAGAGGAAGCAAGATGAGAATGCTTCACTGATAAAAGATACCAAGCCATGCGGTTAACACAGACAAGAATGATAGGTTACTTTAAGATGTAAGAGTTAATAAGAATCTTGAGCTAATAGGCTAACCAGTTTATAATTAATGTAGACCTCTGTGTCTTTCTTTGGGACTGAATGACTGTAAGACTGGGTGGGACAGAAACTTCTGTCAACAAAATGGCACCAATGTTGACAACTAAATCCACTTAAAATGTGAGAGAGTTTGGGAAGGAATTCTAGACACAAAAAGAACAGAGTTAAGCAAGCTTCTTGGTAGCAACATTTTCTCAGGTGGACTCTGTTTCCTAGAAGCAAGCGGGTCTCATTTAAGAGAAGCTTCCTGATTCAGCTTTAGCTGCAAAAACCTTGCAGCTCTTTTAAGAGGTCCCACTACCTAGCACTTGAATGGTGTTTATAAATAGCGACAACATGCTTCTTGCGGGTGGCAGGGACCTTGAAACTCCATTGAGTTGTGGCAATAACCATGGCTCTTGCCAGTAACTCTGCAATGAAGCTAGACTCTCAGAAAGCTAGGGAATGGAGTGGATACAACCGTCAAATCCATGGCTTTAATACTAGCCACATAGCCTAGCAAATTAAAAACTCATGTGGTCAGAAAAAGAAAGATATATAACAAAGATGGATTCAGATAAAAAAAAAACCCCTCTAAACAGTTTACAGTGTATTTAAGAATATATGTAGGCTTGGAAAAGAAAAGAAAAAGGATAAAGTCCTAAAAAAAAAAAAAAAGTAAGAGCATCTGGGTGCTGTGGCACACACCTTTAACCCAGCACTTGGGAGGCAGAGACAGGTGGATCTTTGTGAGTTCAAGGACAGCCTGGTCTACAGAATGGGTTCAAGGACAGCCAAAGATATACAGAGAACGTCTGTCTCAAAAAAATTAAAAGTAAAAGAAATAGAGTTTAAAATACAGCTATGTAAAGATGGAAAAGACACAGAAAATCTGAATAGTGTATGTTATTGTGTTGTCTTTGAATTTAGCAACAGTTGCTAAAAGATATTTGATTATAAATGCTGTCAGATTAATCCAACATATATATATATTGCCTTGACTTCAAAATTTAAGTCAAAAGATATGTTACTTTCAAGAAGAGGTTTTGTTTTTGTTTCCACAGGAAATGAGAGGTTGTGGATTCATTCTGGGCTAAGAAAAATAAGGTTTGATTAAGGAAGAGCCTCTGAAAAATCTCTGATAGGAGTGGATGGCCCAGATGATTCAACATTTCAGAGGACCTATGTTGGAGTTTCCTCAGAGTTCTACATCCAGAATAGCCTCGAGACTGCTGCCTGAGATGATCACACTTTTAATCCCAGCATTCAGGGAGGCAGAGGAAAGCAGATCTCTGTGAGTTTGAGGCCCGCCTAGTCTACAGAACAAGGTCTAGGACAGCCAGAGCCACACAGAGAAACCCTGTCTTGAAAAAGAATGTAATGCCCATAGTATTTCTGAGAGATTGTATACAGGTAACAGTTAACAAGAGGGGAGTGGGTTTATGTGGAGAAAAGGCACAGGAGTTGATTCTGGATTTGAGGGATACCCCGAGTGTGGGGGAGTAGTTGGCCAAGATGGCTGAGATTTGGCAGGGGCTGAGGCAGAGTGTAGGGAGGATGACCGGTTTGATTTCCACCATGGTCTTCCTCACCTTCAGTTTTCTGTTTGAAGGGTCTGATTCTGTGTGTGTGTATGTGTGTGTGTGTGTGTGTGTGCTGTGTGTGTGTGTGTATGTGTGTGTGTATGTATGTGTGTGTGTGCAGGAGTGTGTATGTGTGTGTATGTGTGTATGTATGTGTGTGTGTATGTGTGTGTGTATATGTGTGTGTGTGCAGGAGTGTGTAGTTGTGTGCACGTGTGCATGTGTATGTAGAGGTCAAGGCTTTTCTACAATCGCTTTCCACTTTATTGGTTTCGTTATTGTTTGGAGACAAGGTCTGTTTCTGAGGGTTTGGGGTTGGCGACACTTAAGGAGAGAGCAATGCTGGGAATTCACTGATGGAGGTTGACTGACTGGCCAGCAAGCTCCAGGGATCCTTCCAACTCTGCCTCCCCAGTCCAGGGATTCCCAGCATGCATTGCCACACCTGGCTTTTTTATGTGACCCCCAGGGAATGCAACTCCGGTTCAGGCCTTCACGCTTCCAGGGCAGGCACTCTACCTCACCCATCTCTCTAGTCCTTTAAAGAGTCTAGCTGCCCCCCAGATTTTACTCAGCATGAAAATGAGGTTTCGGTCGCTTCTCAGAAAGAGTCTCCCACACATTGGGTTGGGACCTGCTTCCTCTCATTTCTTGTGCACTTGTGTCTGCCCTTAGTTCTCTAGGACATCAAGTTTCTCAAGCAGCTTGAGCACAGGACAGTGACACACTAGCTTGGCTATCCTCCTTAGTTGGACAGTCACTTGAAGAACAAGGGCCACTGGCTTTTAGTCTGGTGGCATCCTGGCCTGTGTGACGGGGATTTTCCTTTCTCAGTCTGGAATGGTCCAACTCAGTGTTATCCTAAGAAGGAAGCAGTGTCTAAGCCCCTGGGACTTCTGGGTCTCTTGACTCTCGTTTCCATCTCCCGGCCGCTTTCCTGTTTCAAGCCCCTTCAGCACAGAGATGTGTGCGGGTGAGGGAAATGACCCTGGATCCTGATTAAAGTATCACGGACAGGTCCTCGTTATTAACGAGAACTAACCTGGATCTGAAAATGAGAGCCGAAGATTTATCTTCATTTTAAGGGTTCATCTCTTGGGAACTCTAGTACATGTCCGCAATAAATGACTGTAAATTTTCCCAAGCACGAATCAGTCTCTTAAGGTGACAAAGCACTGGCTAGAGTGACGGAGTGTATTTAATATTGAGGTGACAGTTCAAATAGTGTCCCCTTCATTTGCTATTTTTCTAAGTTAGGGCTTCAAAGGGAATAGCTAGGGAGATGAAATACATTAATCATCTAAAAAAATTTGCTCCATTCCAAAGGTTAATATTGTTGTTTTGCTTAAAGGAGAAAAAAAAACCTCTGCAAAATAATAATATATAATAATATATTGGCTTTAAAGTTGCTTAAGTAAAGCTTGGGCCTTTTAACCCATTGTTTCTTGAGAAGTCCTGTATGTGGGACCTGCCTCTGATGTATAGCCTTGCACTGCTGAAGAGAGGCTTTGTGTTTATGGAAGATTATTTCTCTGTGTTGATTGGATTTTGTGTTCTTTTCAGATAGCTTTGCTAATCAAGCCTGGTGCTGCCATGGGCTTTGATAATAGAAGTATAATGTCAAGGTGCTGAGACTCATGGACCCGTGGGATGGTCTGGCCACCTTTCTTATGAGGAATCCAGTCCTGATTGATTGGAGAAGGACCCTGGGGAGCTGAAGGGGTCACCTAGGGACCTTACAGCCAGCTTAGAGACCGTTCTGTGTAGGACACAGCTGAGGGTGATGGGTTGTGAAGGGGTCACAGAAGCAGGGGAGCTGTTTTCAGGCTGGGACAGGCTGTTCTGCAGATCCATTCAGAAAACCAGTGTGGTCTCATTGTTGCAGCAAAACATCTGACGGAAGGTACCTAAAAGGGCAGAAAGGTTTCTTCAAAGATCGCAGCAAGGGCACAGGGTCTCCCGGTGGGAAGGTGTGGTGGCAGGAGTCTGAGGTGACTGGTCACACCACACCTGCAGTCAGGAATCAGAGAGGAGTGAGCACTGGTGCTCAGGTGGCTCTCTCCCTTTCATTCGCTCTAAGACACCAGCTAGGGAATGGCACCACCCACATTTCAGGCAGACCCTCCCTCCTTAGTTAGCCCTACTAAAAATTCCTCAAACATGCCCAGAGGATTGTCTTCTGGGTGATTCCAGATCCTGCCCAGCTGGCTTATGCGTAGGTGTTCAGGGGTCTGTATTACCAAGCCCCAGACTGTTTTGGGTGCATGTAGGTTCAAATGTCAACTTTTCCATCTTTTTGTTCCCCCTGGCTCTGGGCTCTTCAGTTTTGAGCCATGTACCTTCTAGGAATGGGGACAGAGTGAGCACAAAGCTGAGATGGTCCCTGCCCTCATGGGGTTCATGTTGATGAAAAAGGAAAAGCAAATACATTTGCATACAGAGACGTAGGGGTTGTGGGCATCCCAGCACACCGGCAAAGGCACTGCAGTGGGAATGAGCTGGCAGGGTATTCAAGGTGCCAGGGGTATGAGAGAGCTTAGATTCCTGATTGGTTCCAACCCATCCATATAAGTGTTCAGAGCCTCAACTTAGCCTTGACCTAGTGAGCTGCACATACAAAGGAACCAGGGTGTGTGTGTGGGGGGGGGTCAAGAGAGGTCCCTCTGCTCAGTCTGCACAAAGATCAGACTTCTGCATGCAGTCTGGGGACACACTGAGCTAGCACAACGTATGTGTTTTCCCGTAAAGGGCTTCCCCATTGCATGGGCCAACATGGGGCCAGTCCATTCTGTCACTTCCTTGAACTCGGTGTTATTGGATCGTGGATGGTGTCCACGGTAACATCAATGTCGGTGACAGCCACAACTTTCTCTGAAGATCCAATAAGCACCAGGCACTCTGGATTTCATCTCCTCGAACCTGTAACTCTGGGAACTCTTTCTCTCCCTGTTTGTTTGTTGAGGTTTAGAAGGGTTCGTGACTTTTCCAAGGGTGTTCAAAATCAGCGCTGCTTTCTATACCCATGCCTGTCTTAATTTAATGGTTTTTTTATGCTCATGTTTATATATGTGCACATGTGTGTTATGTGTGTGTGCAGGCCAGGGATCAATGTCAGGTGTCCTCTTCAACTGTTACCCACCTTATTTTTTAAGGCAAGGTCTCCCTCTCACAGGCCGAGAGCTTGCCAACTCAGTTACATCAGCCAGTCAACGGACCCCAGGGACCCTCCAGTCTCCTCTCTCCAGCACCGGGACTACAGGTGTGCACTACCACAGCTGGCTACTTAATGTGGGTGCTGGGGGATGCGAATTCGGGTGCTTGTGCCTGTGTGGTACACTTCACCCAGTGAGCTGTCATCTCCCTAGCCCCCTCCCTGATTTGTGAGTACAAATTATAATTGGATATAATTGGAAGTGGAGTTTAGAAATTCGTTATGCCTGGAACAAAATGGTTTGCAGTGTGTGACTCCCATAAGAAAATGTGAAAAGTGAATTGTTTTTATTTTTTTCTGAAACAGAGTCTTGTTAGGCAGGCTAGGCTTGAGGGAAACTTTTGCTGCTCCAGCCTCTGCCTCCTGAGTGCTGGGATTATAGACATATGATAATACGTCTAGATATAAACATGAATATGATATCCATTTATCGAGGTTCTGTGTGAGGGCGATGGTGGGGGCTCTGTGTATTGTGGGTGTAGGCGCGTGATGCTCCAGGTGAGGGATTCTAAGGTAAACTAGACACCATCCTCTGGTCTTTCATGTCTTTCTCTGCTCTGCTGCTGGGGAAAGGGCTCTCCAAGTATGGGTTCTCACTCCTTTTCATTCTTCAAACTGACCTCAGGTTGTCCTGAAAACTCATTTATGTGTTTGTTAACTGTAGTGGCATTTCAACGGTATCTTAATAAAGACTGCCTGAAGATCTGAGAGTAAAACAGTCCCACTGGCCAGCCTTACAGACCAGGTTATGGTAACACCCACCTTTGATCTCAGTAGCTATAATGATACACACCTTTAATCCCAGTAGCCACACCAGTTGTCATAGAAACTGGGCGGTGCATCCCTTTAATGACGGTGGTGCACACCTTTAACCCCAGCCCTAGAGAGGAATATAAGACGGGGAGAGACAGCTCTGACACATAGCCTCCTTCTGAGATTCCAGGAGGCAGGATCGCCATTTCACAATGACGTCGAGGTAAGAGGCGGTGATTGGCTGTTTTGCTTTTTGGATCTTCAGATTGAACCCCAGTTTCTGACCCAGAGTTTTTATTAATCATGCTTCAGTTAAGTTGACTTGACCTTTCAGAGGCAGTCCAGTAATG
>NC_022016.1:41877724-41879726 GCF_000317375.1 Microtus ochrogaster
TGGGGCAGAGGGAAAAGTCCCTCCCCTCCCCCACTTGATGTTGTACTTGGTCCTATGACTTGGCTCAGTGTGTGTGTGTGTGTGTGCGCGCACACACACACACGAGTGTGGTTTAGAAGCCTTAAACATGCTGGGGTGGTTTATCTTGGAGTTCACTTTCCTGCTACCTGCTGTAGAAAGAGATTGCCCAGGAGCCTGCTTCTCCACACAATAGGCCTGACCCCATGTCCAGAACTGAGCCACAGCAGCATAGCAGCCCATCTGCTCACCCACAGAAGAACCTGAGTGTCTCCTGTAGGCCATTGGTCCTGTGCATTGCCTTACAGCATCCTTGCACCATTGGCTGCTTGATCAGGTGGGAGAGGCTGAAGTGGTTGCTTTGCCTCCCTGTCTTTCTCCTGCCCCTTCTCTTACTGAGTACCTAGTATGTGGCAAGTGTCTAGACACAGCCTAGTCCCCACAGACCCAAGGCGCGGAGTTGGGAGACAGGCTTATCAAAGTGTGTATTGGGGTTTTTGTTGCTGAGACAAAACGCCTGGCATAAACAACTTGAGGAAGGATTGATTTCCATTTGCAGTTCCAGAGAGCTCGGTCCACAGTCCTTGGCTGTGTTGAGTCTGGGCCACGGTGAGTCAGAACGTGATGACAGTGGGACTGTACAGCCCACAAAGGGTGGGAAGCGAAGAGGGAGATGGGGGAGAGACAGAGACAGAGAGAGACAGAGAGGCAGAGATGGAGAGAGACAGAAAAAGAAAGAGACCTGGGACACGATACAACTCTTAAGAACATGCCCTACCTGACTCATTCCTACGTAAGCCCCATGTCTTAGTTCTAGAACTTTCTCAGATGGTGCCACCAGTTAAGAAGCAAACCTTCAATGCACAGCCTTCTGAACGACACTTCATATCAACACTATAATAGTTGGTAATGTTTAGCCTGGCCTTGTGTGTTTCATAGGAATTTTCTGGATGTGATATCTAGAGAAAAGGAGTCCTGGGATTCAGACACCTCTATGTCGCAGGCCATCCCATTATGTCTTCTCAGTCATGTGTTAGAAATCTGCACCCAAAATACCCAAACAACAGCAGCAACAACAGCAACAGCAAAAAGCAAAACACCATACTTAGGGGGCCCTGAGCTGGGCTCTGTCTTGGCCAGCCAAGGTAACCCGTAGGCTATTTGCCACCAGTGCCTGCCAATCTTGTCTGCACTTGAACGAAGCAAGAAGCAGCTCCTGCATGTCCCGGCAAACCCCTGTGGTCATAGCATCTGTGTGCAGAGCCCTTGGTCCTCTGCTGATTAAATAATGAGAGTCATTTGTCTCCATTCATGCTGGAAGAATTCAATTTTGCCAATTAATGCTGGTGAATTGTGAAATCTCAGGGAATGGTTAGTTTCAGCAAAATAGAAGCAGGCACTGTATTTGTGTGAATGAATGTAATGGTCTAAGCACACAGCTATGACTGGGTGTATAAGTTGTAAACACAAACGAGCAACTCTTTCTCTCAACACCAGCAAGGTTCTCTAATGTGTTTTCTAGGGGCTCTGCATTGTTGGGGTGGCAAAGGCTGGCTGAGGTGGGGGTGGGGTTGAACTGCATCAATCACCTCTTGGGCAGCTGCTAGCGTCTTCCTACCAGAGGGGTGTGCGTGCTGACAAATGCATGTGTGTGTGTGTGTGTGTGTGTGTGTGTGTGTGTGTGTGCGCGCGCAGTTGATGTGTGTCTTTCTTGGGAGGTGTTGAGTTGGGGCTTAACATGTTAGCGATGGGGGAACTTAAACCAGAAGGAATCTATCTCACTCAAGTGTTCTGAGGCCTCTTACCAGAGAAGAGCCAGTGCACATATAACCAAAACCCTGGGCTAGGGTCCCCAGGGTTTGCCCATTTAGTAAGTGTATTAGTTCTGGAAGGTTAGTGTCAACTCTTTTAAAAGGAAGATGTATTTATATTTATTTCTCTCTCTCTCTCTCTCTCTCTCTCTCTCTCTCTCTCTCTCTCTCTC
>NC_022016.1:41879826-41903937 GCF_000317375.1 Microtus ochrogaster
AGAGAGAGAGAGAGAGAGAGAGAGAGAGAGAGAGAGAGAGAGAGAGAGAGAGAGAGTCTGTGCACATGAATGTGTGCAAGTGTCTGGAGGTCAAAAGAGGGCATTGGGTCCCTTGGAGCTGGAGTTACAGGTGGTTGAAGCTGCCTGTTGTGGGTGCTGGGAGCCGAGCTCTAGTCCTTTGCAAGAGCTGAATGCACTCTGAACAGCTGAGTCATCTCTCCAGCACCAACTCTTATAAATGGCTTTGACTGACCTGTTTCAGAGGCCAAAGCTAGGGATCAGAGAGCTTATGAGTAGAGTTTCCAATTGCTGGACCTGCCAGTCATGCAAAAGGACACAGCTTTCGCTCTACATCGAATAATCATCCGCATGAGAGGACATTGACACCTGTGCCTTCATGTACCTCTGAAGCGTCCTTTCCAGCTCCTTGAGCGTAATAAGTCCGTGAACGATCATGTCATTGCCATAGACAGACACTAATTTTTATCTCCATTTTATTGATGAGAAAATTAGGGCCCCCCCCTGACACCTCCCTACCCCCTCACACACTCTCTAAATAAATTAAAAGTTAAAACTAACTAAAATATATGTGAAATTAAAAAGAGGAAGCTTGAGGTAAAGGGAATGAGTGTTGTAAATTCCTTCAGTTGTTTGCAAAACAGTAAAACTAATAATTTTATTAGACTTTAATATGCTAGGATGCATGCCATTTTCTCTGTGATGACAACTCTTAGAAGGGTGGAAGCTTTGTAGCTGCAGAGGGATCACTAGAAGGTGTGGCACAAGTTCTAATTGTTCTTAGTAATAAAAACTCAGAGTCAGCTATCAGCGGGTGGAAGCTGAGGGATCAGAGAAGCAGCGCAGCCAGCCACTAGAGTTCTTACCTCTACCAATGCTCAGACCAAAAAGGCGATTGAAGGTGAAGACAAATAAAATAATCTCTCACTAGCTCAGTGAATAAAGGGGTTCTTCATTTAGGGGGAACACACAGATCACAGCTCTCTGTACAAATGGGGAACAGGAACCGAACCCAGCATCCATGTAAGAGAGGAGAGAGAGAATGTCAGTTAAGGGCAGTGCCCCTTTTTGATACCCAAGGCCAAGCCCAACCTGGTCCAGCCTCTCAAAGGCCATTGGCTGAAGGAGGTTCCCCAGTCTGCACTGAGCTCCTGTCTCCTCCCACCTTTTATTTCTCTTTTTCTACCCAGCCACATCACTCCTGTCTCCACCTCCCTAATGTTGGGATTAAAGCCCTGTGATCCCAAATGCTGAGATCACCTTTATGTGAGCTCTGTTTTTCTTTTAGACTGGATCAATTTTGTGCAGTTCAGGATGGCCTTGAACTAACAGAGATCTGTCTGCCTCTGTCCCCTGAGTCCTGGGATTAAAGATGTGTGCCACCACTGCCTGGCTTCCAGGGGCTTAGCTCTGCACTCTGAACTTCCGGTAAGCTTTATTTGTTAACCCAAAGTATCACTACAATAAGGCTTATGGAAACCAAACAAGGAAAGATATGATATACAGAATGAGACAATTCATCAAACAGCAAACAAATAGGTGGCTGACTTAAAGCCCAGATATTATTAACAATCACATCACATGCGTGCATAGACTCCAGCAGTGGTCCTCAACCTTCCTGATGCTGTGACCCTTTAATACAGCTCCTCATTTTGTGGTGACCCCCCAATGGTAAAATTGCTTTTGTTGCTACTTCATAACTGTAATTTTGCTCCTGTTATGAATCATAATAAAAGTATCTGTGTTTTCTGACAGTCTTAGATGACCCTGTGAAAGAGTTGTTTGACCCCAAAGGAGCCATGACCTACAGATTGAGAACCACTTGACTATCTAGTCCAGTCAACCAAGAAAATCAACAATATATGCTTAAGAGGCATCTCAGGAAGTTTTGTAGACTAAGGATAGAAACTTTAGCTTAGATGCCAACCAGAGGAAAGCTGTTGTCATCTTGTTACTAGATGTAAGTATACCTCAAAGCAGGAGATGTCATTGGATATTCGGAGAAAGAATTCATGCTAGTGATAACAATTATGGGCTCAGTATACCTCTGCATGTGAGTTTTTCTCAAATTGACACAAACTAAGGTCACCTGAGAAGAGGGACTCTCAACCGAGGAATTTCGGGCCTGTATGCAAGTCTGTGTGGGGGCATTTCCTTGGTTAATGATTGACGTGGGAGGTACTATCACCTGACAGGTAGCCCAGAGAAGATGAGAAAGCAATGGGAGGAGGCCAGTGAGCAGCATTCCTCCGGTCCCTGCTTCAGTTCCTGCCTCCAGTTTTCTGCTTGTATTCCTTTCTTGGCTTCTCTTGATGATGAACTCTCTCCTGTCAGGTAAAATGAACTCTTTTCCTTCCCAAGTGTCTTTGGGTCAGGGTGTTGATTACAGCGACAGAAACTAGGACAGTCCCCTGAAGATACGAACTCCCAAAGCTGTACCATGGCTCTTACCCTTCAATGAGTGTTGTAGAGAGCCATGCTCTGAACATAGCATCCCTCGTCTTCATCAGAACAGCCATGCCTTCTGGCAAGAGACCTCCCAAGGTCGGGCTTGTTGACTGTTGCTGATGAAGGAGGGAGGGGAGAGTCATTAGCTACCACACGAGATTCCTGGCCTTTGCCATGTCACTGCACATGGCCTTGTGGCCTCAGAAGATGCAAGTCTGGGAAAGGACAACAGAAGTGGGGACTCCATCTGGGCGGCTGTGGGGAATTTATCATTCATGCTGGGGCAAGACATTCTGGTGTGGATGCTCTGGGGGTCACCATACTTCTATATGTAACCCCTCCCCCATGCTCTGGAAGTAAACCCCATCAACTCATTGGTTTTTCCCAAGTTGGACTTTGGTGGAATCATGCTTTAGTCTGTCATTGGCACCTTATAAAGAGGAGTAGATACCTGTTTACATATCCCCAGGAGAAGAGTTCCCAAGGCACAGGGCCGCAGGGAGGCTCCTTGTATTCCATTATCTTACCCAGGGGTCTCTCAGACTAATAGATGCCCTAACTAACATGCTAGGTCCATAAATAATTGATAGAGTAAGAAAGATGAGCCTATACTCATGGCAGGATATTATTTTGAGTGAGGCTGTCAATGTGGATCCCAGGATGGCCTGGAACTTGGGATCCTCCTGCCTCAGTTTCCTATACACTGAAGCCGCAGGTGTGTAACACCTCCCCACGCTATAGAAGGTGACTGTCACACAGGTCTGCTTCAGAAGGGTATTTTAAAGGAACATGTCCCATTGGTGGTGTGGTATGTGATGTGTGCTGGTGAGGTCTTCAGTGGGCCTTTGTCGATCTGCCTTGGGCAAGGGTGTGGAGTGAGATTTTTGGGACCAGGATGCTGGTTCTAAAGAGATGCTGAGTGGACAAAGGAGGTGAAGGTGTGGCCCGCAGTCACCATCTTTGATGGGCCTCTGTGCTTGCTTTTTTTCACTGGTTGCTGGGAACTCTGCCATCTGGTTCCTGAAAAATTGCAATGATGGGTCTTGGGAGTACCAAGAAGGACCAGGTGGCACAGGCAGTCTGGGCTTCAGAGTCCTCAGGACCAGATGGTGGTGGTCAGACAGTCTGGGCTCCAGAGTCCTCAGGACCAGATGGTGGTGGTCAGACAGTCTGGGCTCCAGAGTCCTCAGGACCAGATGGTGGTGGTCAGACAGTCTGGGCTCCAGAGTCCTCAGGACTGTCACTCGGCCTCATGAAACTTGGCTGTTTTTAAATAAACCCTGAGTTAGCTTTTCTATGTTTTCCTTGCTCAGCAATTTCTGCAATTTTCTATCAAGAGGCGCATACATTTTGGGCAACCTGACTCAGTCACATGGTGGCTTCAGTCTCGTTCTCCTCTGCGTGCTGCTCTCTCATTGATGAAAATCTCCACAGCTGACTCGTTTCAGCCATCACAAGATGCTTAGTGATGGCACTGGGTCCAGATTTGGAAGTCCGTCTTTCTGGGATCCAAAATAGGGTCCCTACTCTTACAGGGCTTGGCAAATGACTTCTTTTCGCCTCTCCCATCTATAAATGCAATCCAATGGGCAGTTCTAAGGATCAGGGACCACGACCTCCAGCCTCTGCCAGTAGTGATCGACAAGCACAATTATGCTTTAAACTTACTGTAGGAAATAGGAAAACTTGGGGGCGGGGTAAACACAACCATTCCCAGAGTCACTATCTTACCATCTCTCCTGGGTGCCCAAGATGACTTTAATGTCCAATGAATTTCTTCACACATATGTTAACTCAGTTTTCCATATGCATCTTGGATGGTCACCTCTAGCACCTATGGAAAGTCCTAAAGGTTTGGTATTCTTTTTGTGTGTATTGTATGTGCATGTGTGCATGTGCATGTGTGTGTATGTGCTTCTCCATGTGTGTGTTTGCATGCATGTGGAGGGCAGAGCACAACCTTGGGTACCGCTCCTCAGGCGCTGTCCACCTTATTTTTGGAGTCAGGGTTTCTCCTTGTCCTGGGACTTGTCAAGTAGTCTCAATGGGCTAGCCAGGGATCTCCGTGTTTCTCATTCCTCGGTATTGGGATTACAAGGGCATCCTGCCATGTCGGTGTAGTGATTGGAGTGAGAGATGTCCCCAGTGAGCTCAGGTATTTAAACACTCAGTTCCCAGTTAGTACACTATGTTGGGAGGTTATGGGGAGGTGGTACAGCCATGATGGAGGAAGTGCATCTCTGGGGGTGGGCTCTGAGAGCTCGTAGCCTTGCCCACTTTCAGCTCACTCTTTCTGCTTCCTGTTGGTGGTTGCAGATGTGACTTCTTGGCATCTGGCTCCGGACACCTGCTGCCGTGCCTCCCCTACCATTGTGGAGTCTCCCTCTGCAGCCATCAGCCAACGATAAACTTTCTTCTATAAGTTTCTTTTGATCATAATATTTTATCACATCAAGAGAAAGTAACTAATTACTGGCTTAAAAAAGATTTATTTGTTTTTAATTATGTGTATGTGTGTATCCATATGTAGGTAGATACACATGTATGAGGGTGCCTGTGGAAGCTGGGGTTACAGGTGGTTATGAGCTGGCTGGTGTGGGTGCTGGGAGCTGGACTCAGGTCCTCTGGAAGGGCAGCACGTGTTCTTCACCACTGAGCCAGCTCTCTAGCCCAAGGCTTGCATTTTTATGTGGGTTCTGGAGATAGAACTCAGGTCCTCATGTTTGCAAGGCAAGCCCTGAGCCACCTCCCCAGCCTTTAAAGTTTGATATTCTTGAAAGTAGTAGAAAATTCAAGCAAACTGCTTTCATCCTAAACCTTATTCACTAAGACTGTGGAAGCTCCTTAGTGCAGAGTCAGTTTGTGCTTTGGAATTAAGAGGTATATTATCTTCCTGCACCGTGATATTAAATGGTCATAGACATGGTGGACTGCGACGGCAAAGCTTTCTGTCATGCTTCTGAGAGCTGGAAATAAAGATGCCAGAGGAGTTATGCTCCCTACCTCCCCGTAGGCCTTAGGAGAGAAACTTCTCCCTGCTTCCTGGTTGTACCACTCACCTCCCTGCCTCTGAGGTTATCTTGGCTCCTTTCCAGGGAATTTCTGGGTCAGCATCCCTCCCCACCCTTCTATGAGGACAGTCGTGATCACATTTAAGGCTGTCTTAATCCAGTAGAGTTATCGTAGCTAGCACCACAGACTGGGGGGCCCATGCCAAGGGCGTGTATCATCCTGGGGTTCAGGACCCGGAAAGCTGAGGACAAAGAGCTGCAGAGGGCGCGCCTCCCCAGGCCTCTCTCTTGGGCTTGTGGGCTGTGTTTCCTCCTTGTGAAGTTATGTCACTTTCCCTGGTGTGTCTGTCACCACCCTTCCCCCTTTTAAAGACACCAGTTATGTTAAAGGGATTAGGGCCCGTTCCAGGGACCCCACTTTAACTGAATCACCTCTTCAAAGATGCCAATTCTATGTGCGGCCACCTTCAGAGTAGCAGGTGGCAGGATTTCAACATACGAGTTTGCGTAGGGTGGCGGTGTGGCAATTTAATCCTAATGGGCTTACCAAAAGATCTTCCACCCACGTCCTTAAGTTGGCAAGCTGCAGAGTACTTTCCCCACATCAAGAGCAGCCACAGATTCTAGGAGGAAGAGCTAATTTGGGGGTGTGCACCTCACCTGCAGCAGCCACACTCTGCTGGGACAGCAGTCAGAGCTCAGTGTGTCCTCCGCTGCTATCTCTACATCCCACGTCTGTCCTCCCGCCTCAGCTTTCACACGGAGTTATGTGCCGGTTGATGGCTGAACAAGGCCACCACAGTGCTCTTTATGCCTTTTGACCTCCTTGGCTGAGTCACGGTCTTCCCTGGTCCATGTCATGTGACCTCGGCGGGTTTGCCTGGAGCACTTCAGAGCTGTTGTTCTGTGCTTTTCTCCGCAGTTGGGTGCCTTTCCTTAGGCTGTCAAGTCCACGAGAGAACAAGGTTGCATCTGGATTTCCTCAGTGTGCATCCCTAGTCTTCACCTACCTGCCAGAGCTGAGTCTCGTCACTTATTGGTTTCCTCCAGAGACGATCGGGTCCTGGCAGGAAGTGGGCATCACGTTCAGATTGGAAGATTGGTTTTGGTAGAGATGCAAAGGTGGAAGTAATAGGGATGAAGCAACCTCAAAGAGCTTGGAAAGGCAGGAGGCCTTAGAACCCTGGGCCCACGTGTGTGATAGGAAGGGAAAGCTGCCTGAGATCATCAAGGCACCAGCAAGAACAGAGGAACGAATGTGTAAACTCATCTGCCCTTTGTCTTCACAGTGTACCCCCTATTGGCTGAGTCCACTGAGCAGCCAATGGACAAGGGGGTCCATGGCATAGTCTGCTTGTGCCATTCTTGTGTGTGTGTTCATGTGTGTGGACATGGATGTGTATGTAGAGGCCAGAGGACAACATCTAGTATTTCTCCTTGGAGACCATCCACTTTGGTTTTCTTTGAGACAGGGTCTCTCACTGAGACCTGGGGGGTCACCAACTCAACTGAACTGATTAGCCAATGAGACCCAGGATTCACCTGTCTCAACCCCTACCTGGGTATTGGGATTATAAGAGCAGGATGCCTTGTCTGGCTTCTATGTGGGTGGCCAGGATTGAACACAATCCCTTGTTTTCAGGGAAAACTTTTTCCAACTGAGCTGGCTCTTTAGTCCCTTGGGGCTGCTTGTGGGGTCTGCTCCAGCACTGCCTGCGACAGGGGTGTCTGGAGGAAAGAATGGCCTCCTGTGATGTGTGCCATACAGATATGGCAGAAAACCCCAGAAGGAGAAGGTAGAACCGAAGTGTTGGCAGTACCTGGAGTCTATGGGATTTCTCTCATTTCATGTTTTTCTGCCTCCCCAGCTTTGCATTAGTGTGTGTGCCTGCATGCGTGTGTGTGCGTGTGTGTGCATGTGTGTGTGTATTGGGACCTTTGAGTGCCAGCTTCAGCGTCCTCTCAGGGGCCAGCAGAAGACTCACAGCAAGCATGGGACTTAGATCTGAGGGCGAAAAGATCTCTCCACTACGTATTCCCTGCATCCGTTTCTCTGGTCTTCTGCTGTCCTCCCGTTCTGTAAGGTTTCCAGTTTATGCACACACAAAATCCGTTTCTCTGGTCTTCTCCTGCTGTCCTCCCGTTCTGTAATGTTTCCAGTTTATGCACACACAAAACAAAGGCAGTTCTCTGAGCTTGGATGTCCCCTTATCTTTGAAGGTCCCGAATGTGATCTATATGATAGACTTCTTTCCTGACTGCATATCCTGCCAAATAGAGGCTAGCAGCAGGGAGGCGGCTTCTGATGGATCTCGGGAACGGAACAGAGATTAGACCGTGGGAACCAAGGTTATTGACTGCGTGACTAAATTTCCCACTGGAAGTCCCGCAGAGTTGGGAGTGATGACCCAATAGGCCAGTACATGGAAAAGAATTGGGTCCAATGACCCATACTCTGTTGACTCTTGCACCAAGGGAGAGTGCTCATGGCTTCACAAGAGATCCCCTGTGAAAATCAGTCAGTATGCAAAAGGTGGTAGGCCCAGCACTTTGGGAATTGGGTTTGCCTCCATCAGAACAGCTTTTGTTCTGGTGGGTCAGCCTTCTGCTCTACCAGCTGAGATCCCACTGCATGATTCCTGGGGGCAGTAGCATGTCTGGGATTGGCAGCAGTAGTCACAAGCTATGGGGAGGGCCCTTGAGCAAGAGCTTTGAAGAGGACAGAATATGGCCCAACTTTGGGGGCAGCGTCATCTGAGAGTATACTTGGGTTCCCAGACGGGCAGTATAGCCTACTGGTGAGGATCATGGGACCTGTAGGTAGGTGCTTGGGTCCAAATCCTAGATCTTGCCTTGCCTTTCCCTTGTGTGAAATGGCAACAGCGGTATCTGGAGATGAGATGCCCTAACACACTTAGAGCTACACCTGGCTTGTACTTGTGAGCTTGGGACAGCTCCAAGATCTGTCTGTGTCCCAGAACAAGCATTAGTGGCAGGATTTTTATTCTTCAGTGGAGCTGTGGTCTGGAGTTATCTCCTAGGGTCTTGTACACAGCAAGGAGGTCTTGCGGCGGCTGAGTGATGGGAGGGATTCCTGAAGTGTGTGACCTTAGCCCTGACACAGGCGTCACAGTGTCACCTGCTCTGATGTTTGCTTGTAGCTGAGCCGTAATGAACAACTGGGTTGAGTCTCAATTTCCTGATTGTCTTCATACCCCGAGGTAATGGGGCTGTATGGATCCAGGTGGGTCCCGGTACCATCCACCTCCAGTTTCTGCCCTGGAGAAAGCCTCTGAGGTCAATGTGTCATGAGAAAGGTGGCACCGGAGGCCACAGAGTTCCCGGGAGGAAGGTGTGCCCATGTCCCTTTCCCCAGTGCTCCTCCTGCCTAGTTGTGTTATTTATCAGTATGAGAGTTTGGGTAACTGGTTCCCAGGGGAACCTCAAACCAGGTCAGACCTCGTTGCTGTGAGCAAAGGGTAGTGTCTTAGCCCAGAGTCCTGTGGGCCTTTAGGAGTTGTTGATAGTTTGAGGCCTGATGGAAGCTTTTTGGCTGAATGGAAAAAAGGATTTCAAGCTTCAGGAGGGGTGTGTTCTCTTCTCTCTTTTGCCCCTTCCCCTTTCTTCCTTCCTTTCCCCCAATCCACTATTCTTCCTCCCTGTCTTTTCTTGTCCCCCAGATATCCAGTGCTGGTCCTGTCAACAGAAGGAGGCAGGGCAGGCAGCTGAGAGCGTGTCTTCTGGGGTTGGATATAGCCCTCCCAATACATGGGCCAGTGTGGTCAGCCGGGAAGGCTTTATCTTATGAAGCTGGTCTCTGACCCATGGTGTAGAGACAGTATCCTACCCCGATTTAAAAAATACAGCTGGTTACATGTATTTTATCACATGACCCAGCACAATTATTCACTTGCTTCTTTATTATTGTGTGCTTTAGAAATATGAACAATTTTTAAACTAAAATATAATTATATTGCTTTCCCCTTCCTTTCTTTTCCTCCTTCCCTTATCCCCTCCCATGTCTCCCCCAACTCCTTCCTAAATTGACAGCCTCGTTTTCTTTGATATTAGTGTGTGTGTGTGTGTGCGCGCACGCGCGCGTGTGCGCATACACAGGGCTATAACACAGTGATGTGAACTGATCACAGCTGTGAGTGTGATACAGGGACCCTGATTTTCCTTTGGGGTCCCATTGCCTCGTTTTTGAAATGAAAAACTACACACGTGGCTGGTGCTTGTGGTTTGCATGTGTAGTTACTGGGCAGCATGTGTCAGCCATCAGAATTTTGGGGGTTTCTCTTCGTTCTCTTTTGATTTTTCTCGAGTACCTTTTAGCTCCATCTCTTTCCCACTAATGGTTTATGTCTCTAGGACTCTTGAAGTACATTTTGAAGACTTCCTGGACTCATATTTTGCTTACATAGCTCATCTCCACTCTGTTTAAACATTTATCTCCTTCCTGAGTTTTCAACTGAAATGGACTGGCTGTGAAATGCTGGCTGTCTTTCTTTGCTAGATGGTTATTTATGATGTATGTATATATGTATGTATGTATATATGTATGTATGTGTGTATGTATGTATGTATGTATGTATGTATGTATGTATGTGTCTATTTATGTGTACCCGTATGCCACACGGGACAGGCACCAATGGAGGCCGCCACACTTCTTTTGGGCTTGTGCCGGTTGGTTTTGCACTTTGCTTTCTTCAGGAGTCAGTGAGCTCCTGTGTGGGGCGCAGATGTTCCTTCACATGTGGTCAGTCTTGACTGGGAGACTCCCCTTCCTCTATGCAGAATCCATCTATCTCTCTCTGTCCCTCTGTCCATCCCTTCCTCTCTCCCTCCCTCTTTACCACAGTTTGTGCCCAGGAACGCCAGAGGACAGTTTGGATACATGATTCATGACTGACTGGGTAACTCACGTTGGTATCTAATCCAGGCCCCTAGAGTGCTGAATACTGGGTTTCAATCCCTAATGGTGCTGAGAGAAAGTAGAGCCTTGAAGAGTCAGGACCTAGCAGGAGGCTTAGTCGTTGGGAAGAACAGCCTAGAATGGAATTGTGGGATTCCACTCTCTTCCCCTTTCCTTCCACACTTGCCTCAAAGTGAGCCAGCCCTCTCCGTGTGCCCCCACCTCCATGTGTTCTGCTGCCACAGGCCCAAAGCAACCATGATGGTTGGTGGGAGACCGAAGCCTGTGGTCCAAAATAAGTGTTTCCTCTTCTTCCTTTGGTTTACCTCAGGTGTTTGTTATGGTAACGGATAACTGATGGGCAGAGTATTTGCCTGTAGTTTATCTCCCTGGTTTTGGGGCTCCCATTGTGGGATCTGGGGGGGGGTCTTCTGGAGGCATCTCTTGGAGAAGCTGTCTCCTGAATAAGGGAGGTGGGTGCAGCTGAGGCCCCCTGGGGTTCTGAATATGGAACCCACTCACCCGCCACATCCTTGCTCCCTATGAGAGGGTGGGGCTTAGTCACAGAAAACTGCTCCGCCCCTGCCATCTCAAGGCGTCCTCACCTTCATCACCATCTTCACACTGCATACAGCGGACTGTGTTCCCCTTTCTCTCGCTCCCATGGCTGTCTTTTCTGCTCTGCTTTAGAGACTCTCAGAGTATCTGTCTTGGGGATGGTGTTCATCTCATCTCTTAGAGGTCTACACCTTCTTTCCTTAAGGATTTTCCTGTTTGTTTCCTAGGACTGGAGACAGGGACATGGTGGGCAGGAAATGGTGAACATGTTTTTAGCCTGTCATCTTGAATCAAGGTTTCATAAAATGATCCCAAATTCCTGTCTCCTTATCAATTATAACCCTTGTCAGCACAACCTCTGAGAGAGAGAGAGAGACAGAGAGAGAGACAGAGAGAGAGAGACAGAGAGAGAGAGAGACAGAGAGAGAGAGAGAGAGAGAGAGAGAGAGAGAGAGAGAGAGATTCTCTGGGTCCTTAGCTTGTGGCTGTTTTGGGAGGCTTTAGAGTCCTTGGATTGGGATAGCCTTGAAAAATTCAGGTTACTAGGGGGCAAGTCTACTGACCACGATGACTCTTCAGCCTGTCTTCCTGCCCTGCCAAAGCTGGGTGCCCTAGGGCTTCATCCCAGTTGCATAGGGGACCACCTTGAATACAATTGCCGTCTGAACGTCTATGTCTGGAATGTACATAATGAAATTGTGTCTCCATTCGATTGTATTAGAAGATGGGGCGCTTGAAAAAATAATGACGAATGGAACCTGTGTCCCAGGGGATACCCTGGATAGGGGGCTGGCCAGTCCTTTCGTATGGTGTGGCCACAGTGAAAAGTGCTGGCTAGATATTAGAGAGATCCTCAATCATGCCAGGTCTCCTGGAACCTCACCAGTCCAGGCTCCAGAGCTGTGAGCTGAGGGTATGAGTCACCCAGTCTGTGGCCGATTCTCTATAGCATCCCGAACGCATTAAGGCCAGCACCAGGGAGGCATTTCCCCTGCGAGGGACGTGACAGATTGCAGGATGGCAGTCAGGAACCAATTGACAAGTGCGTCTGTCCTTAGTTCCCAGCACAGCCCAGAAAATGCTCCACTGTAGCGGCCCCTTATAGAACAGGGATGTCAGAACCAATTCAGTCAGTCCCACTGACAGCACTAAGCATGGCTGCAGCTTCTCACACCTCCGAGCCATTGCACGGGCCTCTTTTATATAGAACCACTTCTTACCCTGTCAGACCTCAACTTCTTTAGATCTGGTAGGTGCTGTAATGCCTGATCATATTCAGTTTTTCCACCTCCCCTGGGGAGATTGTCTCATCAAGCCAGCCTGTTATCAGACTAGAGCCCAGGGCCTGGGGCTGATGCACACTCCTCCCCAGCTGCCCGACACCCTGCTCGGTTTCTTATGTCAGTCTTGACTGTCAACTCAACAGGATCAAGAATCGCCCATGGAGCTAGAGAGATGGCTCAGAGCTTAAGAGCACTGGCTGCTCCTCTAGAGGACTTGGGCTCAGGTTCGATTCCCAGCACCTACACGGCAGCTCACAACTGCTGTGGAAATTCCTACAGCCAGTAGCCTTTAAGTTACCTGCCCACTTGGTGGCTTCTTATACTATTTATGCTGATGTAAAGTGTAGCTCCAGTCTCTCTTCCAGCTGCAGGATTCAGTTGCTGTTCCCCGTTCCAGCAGAGGATTGTGATTTGTGAGTCTACCCCTAAATAAATAACCCTCTATTATTCTCAATTCTGAGCCAGTGTGGGATTTCTTTTATGTGTCCTTCTTCACACAACCATCTGTAATTCTGTCTCCAGGACACCCAATGCCCTCCTCTTGCTTCCTGTGCACTGCATGCATGCGGTACACAGATATACATGTAGGCAGAGCACCTCTACACAGTAAATAAAAATAAATAAAACTACCTAGGACACCAATCTCTTGGCTATACACTACATTCATTACTTGCTTTCCTTATAGCTGGGGCAAAATACCGAACAAAAAGCAGCTTAGGGAAGAAGGGCTTTGTGGCTGTGTGTGTGTGTGTGTGTGTGTGTATGCGTGTGCACATGTGTGGGCTACAACTGGATTGGATGTAATCCATCATGGTAGGAATTCATGGTGGCAGGAGGTGGGGCAACTGGTCACACTGCATCTACAGTCAGGAAGCAGAGGACAGACAGGAAGTGGGGCCAGGCTGTAACTTCACGTCCCTAGTGGCACGTTTCATCAAGGTTCCAGAACCTTCCATTACAGCACCATCAGCTGGGGACTAAGTGTTCGTACACTTGAGCCTATAGAGGACATTTCATACTGCAACCACATTGTGTATCCTTCAGTGTTGCTTTGTTGTTGGTAGAGGGTAGGGAGGATCCTGGGGATTTAACCCAGGACCTCATATGTGTGCTAAATACTTTAGCTCGGTGCTATGTCTCCCAGACTTGAGTTACTTAGTTCTCATGAAGTCTCTTTAAGGAGAGCAGAGGGGGAAACCGAGGCAGAGAACTTTGCTCAAAGTCACATAGGTAGGTAGAGCTGGGATTTTAGTCCAGGCCACATGATGTAGACCTAAACACTCTCTCTCTCTCTCTCTCTCTCTCTCTCTCTCTCTCTCTCTCTCTCTCTCTCTCTCTCTCTCTCTCTCTCGTGTGTGTGTGTTGTGTTTTTGGAGACGCCTCGGTCAGTATATCCCGACAACGCTGGAGTAGGTTCCCAGGCTGTTCTCCTGAGGTGCATCTTCCCAGCTATCAGAAACTAACTCACTTCCTCAATGAGGGCCTGCCGAGCTCTCCATGTAACTACACTGCCCTCTTGTGTTCATGGCGCAATAGTGTGGCTGCCTGATGGACCAAGAGAAGTCCAGATTCTTTCCCAAGCCCCCTGAACTTTTTTCCCAGGCCTGCCCTGGGCCTTCTGGGCCCTCTGCATACACTTGGAAGGTGTCTTAGTTAGGGTTTCTATTGCTGTGAAGACACCAAGACCACAGAAACTATTAAAATGAAAGCATTTGAGTGGGGTGACTTACATTTTCAGAGGTGTAGTCTGCTATCATCACAGTGTGACATGGTGGCATGCAGGCAGATATGGTGCTGGAGAAGTAACCGAGTGTCCTACATCTTGGCTTCCAGGCAAAAGGAAGTGGTCTGTGACAGTGGGCAATATCTTGAGCATATATGATATCTCAAAGCCCGCCTCCGGGCAGAGATGACGTAATTCCTCCAACCAGGCCTCAACTACTCCAACTAGGCCACACCTCCTAATAGTGCCACTCTCTTTGGGGACAGTTTTTTTTTTTTCAAACTACTCCAGAAGACTTTATCTTCACACATGAGCTTGTAGACGTTGGCCAACAGTGTGTGTAAGGGGGCTTCTGGGAGCGTTTGTTCCTAGGTCCACCCAGGCCTGGCAAAATTCAGGGAACGTCAGTTTACACCCTCAGTAGTGTAACTGAGTACTCTCTGTTTCTGTCTCCTCAGCAATTCTGATGGTAACTTGGACCAAACTTGTGATAACAATTTTTCATTTGGAGTGATTATCACAAAGGAGACATGTCCCTCTGTCCTGCTGTGCCCCACACTTGGAAAGGGCCTCAGGGTTGAGGGGATGGAAACCATGTGGATATTTGGGAAGGACATTCCGAGTAAGGGGACCAGCAATTGCAAAGGCCCTGGGGATGCCTGAATACAGTGAGGAGGAAGAGGGTGGGCCTACAGGGGAGTGTGTGGGAGGAACAGGAGAAAAGGGCAAGAATTGAGGAGGCAGCCGTTCTGGGGGGCCTCGGAAGTCCACTTTGACAGGATTGCTTTGACAACGTGTGTGAGGAAGTCACCCCCTAGAATGCTGAACCACCCGACCTGCGCTGGCGTGGGAGCCCGGTGAAGAAGAGCTAGGCCTGCGCTCAGCGTCTATGCATGCTAGTGCCTGAATTGTTTTAGTTTGCCTTTCCGTCATCCACCGTTTAGACGGGAAAACTGAGGTGCAGAGAAGGTGGGGGGCACAATTCTCACTGGCCAGAAGAGCATGAACGGAGGCTCTAGAGGTTCTGGAGGAAAGGAGCCTGTGTGTGTGTGTGTGTGTGTGTGTGTGTGTGTGTGTGTGTGTGTGTGTGATTTGTGTAGGAAGAGTGTTGTAAGAGTATTAACCTTAAAGCAAAAAATATGTCTGAGCTCACTTGCGACTTGTATGTTATAATTTACAAAAGGAAGCTAGACTTTAAGTCCAATATCACCAAGATGCTTGAAAAATTTGCATTACATCTATCTATCTATCTATCTATCTATCTATCTATCTATCTATCTATCTATCTATCTATCTATCTGCCCGTCCCTCCATCCATATATTTATTTGCTTATTTATTTGTATGTGTTTGTATGCTCACATGCATAGGCATGCACATGTAATGTCATGCATGCAGAGGTCAGATAACAAGTTTTGAAAGTTGTTTTTCTCTACCATGTGGGTCCTGAGGAATTAACCCAGGTCCTCAAGCTTGGATACATGCATGTTCACCTGTGGAGACATCTCCCTAGCCTGTCAGCAAGATGTTAAAGGAAAAGGGTCCTGACAGGGTCTGCAAGCTGTTCTAAAGATTCCTGCATGCCTACTTACTCCAGCACTTGCCTACCATGGGGCTGAGCCTAACCTTGGCTACATAGTACAACTTCTGTTTCAACAAAACAAAGAAAAAGTTCTCAAATGTCTTTAGTGATGAAATAGAGAGAGTTAGAGCCAGTGAAGGGGCTCAGGGGGTAAACGTTCTTGATGCCAAGATTATGTCCAGAGCTCTGTCCTGGGGGATCACATGGCAGAAGGAGAGAACTGACTCCCACAAGTTGACCACCACACATGGGCAACACACACACACACACACACACACACACACACACACACACACACACATTTTAAAAGACAAGTAGAGAGATGTCAACAGGAATGGGGATGGGTGGGTCAGACAGACAGGGTCCAAATCTATGGGGAACCTGTCAACCATCTGAAATAGATTTGAGCTGTTCTCAAGAGAAAGCCACCCTGCTTTAGAAGCAGTTTGGAGGTTGGAAACGAGGGAGGGAAGAAGGGGGCTAAGGAGGAGCATGACATTTTATTTTCTATCTCCTTTAGTCTCTAGAGCAGTGATTCTCAACCTCTGGGTTACGACCCCTTATCTCCAAAAATATTCACATTATGATTCACAACAGTAGCAAAACTGCAGTTATGGAGTAGCAATGAAAATAGTTTTATGGTGGGGTCACCACAACATGAGGAACTGTATTAAAGGGTTGCAGCACTGAGAAGGTTGAGAGCCACTGCTCTAGAACATTTTCCTGGTCTGGGAGGGGCAGCAGGCACTGGAGAAGTGCTTGTGGGGCTGGAACTCATCAGGGACACCGCTGCCCATGTCCTCGGTTCCATGCCTTGAATGGATGACGTCTCCAAGCAGATGGCACCTCCCAGCCATAGCAGGCACATCCTCAGCACACTGGGCCTTTTGTGCTGGGCGCTGTGTTGATTGCAGGCTCCCGACGAATGAGTCTATTATGTTAGCAATCATGGCATTTTCTAAATAAATGCCAGCGCCTCATCTCCCTTCATCTCTTAAAATTCATGCTTCGGAGCTTTTCCTGCCTGAAGAATCCTATCTTGCCTTCACTTTCTCTTTCCCCTCATCCTCTCCCTCACTTCAGGAGTTACACGTTTCTGCTCTGACACTCTCGAGTGGTGGGTGTGATCATAGATGGGACCATATCTATCACGGGCTTTGGAATCAGACACCTGGGTTCTAACCCACTCCCGCTGCGTGCCACCCACGCAGTCTTGGGCTGATTATATAACCCTTTGGTCCCCGTCTTGGCTTCTTCTCTTTCTCATCGGTAAAGGCAGAAAAGAACATGCATTTTCTCATGTGAAAGCGGAAGGAGCTAATTGACCACAGAGCTTGGTACGATTTGACATGTGCTCCAACAATAGTCCTGAGGGATGTTCACTCTTCAATAGTCTTTAAATTAATTTTAAATTATTATTGAAGGCCTGGGCATGTGGCTCAACAATAGAGCGTTTGTCTAGATTGCCTCAGGTCCTGAGTTTGATCCCCGACGCAAAAGTATGCCATCCATAAGCTATTATATTATATCATTAATAAGCTATGACTAAATAAATTAAAAGCTATTTTGGTTTAGCCAGATGCAGTTGTGTGCAGCTGTGTTCCTGAATGGCTCAGGAGACTGAAGCAGGAGGCTCACTTATTCTCAGGGTTGCAATCCAAGAGTTGAGTAGAAGAAACCGAGATGAAAACTGAAGGCATGAAAACCCCGTTCATCAAATTATAGCAGGAGAATCCCCAAACCTAGGCAAGAGACAGACAAACAGCGAACTAACCATTAGAGCCCCAGAGAGACACAGACAGAAAGGAATTTCTCCACAGTGCACAAAATGCCAAGACTACAGAACAAAGAATATTAAAAATGGAAGGAAAATGCCAACTCCAATACAAAGCCCAGCCCATCAGAAGAACAACCGGAGTCCTTAAGTGCTAGGAAATCGTGCGGTGATATATTTTAAGCCTTGCAAGTAAATAATTGCCAAACAGGATTATTGTATCCCGTGATCTTTAACGATTGACGGGGAAATAAAGACCTTGTCAGACAAGCACCCAAATACAGCAGTTTGTGACCGCAGGTTGTCTCAGCTGTGGCAATGCAGGGGAGAGATTTCATGGGAAGAATCAATGAGTAAGGGAGAATTAGGACGTAATCATATTTAAAACTGTGGACTAGGGCGGGGGGTCTACCTGGAATCGATTAGAACAAAGAATATTTGAATCAACCAGGAAAAGTGCTCAACGGAATTGCAGGGTTATCTCCCTATGTAACATGATGACAGAGACTCGCAGACTGGAGAAAAGAATCAAAGCAAACAGCAGTCCAAGACCCAAGTGCTTGCTGTCTGTGAGAGACACTCCTCGCAGGAAAAGACACACACAGACACAGAGTGAATTCAGGACAGAAGTCAAGACACCAAGCTGAAAACAACACTCTCCAATCTGTGATGCAAATTGCAGACAAAATTAATCGGACATAAAGCCACTGCATATTGATAAAGGGAAAACCCACTGAGATGAAGTCACCGTTGCAAATATACGGGTCACAAACATTGACAAAATCATCTCCATGAAGGTGCAACCAGGCATTGCTGTGGCTAAGCTCCCTGAAGTCAGTGAAGGCATATTCCTCCTGGGACCACACTCAGCATAATGCAGTGACATATTGGAGGAGTAGGGACATGGGGCAAACCCTATGTAACCTCTAGAACAGGAGCTAAGGCTATTACTATCCCACCCACAGGCCAAAGTACAGCATCTCATAACCTGGAATTCTACGGCTGGAGTTACATTATTTTCGTGTGTCTTTTAAATACTTTGTGTCCACCCTGCATTGACTAGGCTCTCATGGACTACACAGCATTTCTCTCATTCTGGTCTGCTTTTCAACCAGACTGCTGCAGGGCTGTGTCTTTTCTGATTAACGTGGTTATTGAGCCTGAAGTCCAGAAGGGGGAGATAGAGGACAGTGGAAAGAACGCCCTGATTTAGCTGAACAGCTGCATCTGTCCTGTCCTTGCTGATATCAATGAGAACCTTCAGGAGAGCTGTGCTTGAACCCTTGAGGCACAGTCAGCTCTTCCTGCACCCCACTTCTCTTCCCTCCCCTCTTCCCTTCCTGTCTTGTTCTGGTACCTTTCCCTTTCGGTTCCTTTCTTCTCCCATTCCCGTTTCTCACCTTTTCCTGCCTCAGGACTCCCATCCCCATTTCCTTATGGTTCCTGAGTTGTCTTTGGAGTAGGAAGGCTGATTGGGGGCCAGGGAAGAAAGGCAAAGGAATAAAAGGGAGGCCAGAACGGGCTGGGCTGGGCTGGGTCTCACAGCCCCTTGCCTGGGCTTCCTCTGGCCCGGTTATATGCATTCCATGCCCTCGGGCACCAACAGTGGCTTCCCATGCCTTCTCTACAAGAGGGGTCACACCACCAGTGACTCTTCATACCCTCTGCAGGGCTCACTGTTCTGGTCTAAGTGTATGAACCATTGAGGAGGAAATGGGGCAGGGGACGCAGAAGCTGGTGTGACCTCCCCAGAGCAACACAGACAAGCAATGCATCCAGCCTCAGCAGCCAGCACGGGCCACTGCCATCCTCAGATGTCTCTAACAGCAGCCCTATCTCCCCACGTGACTCTCTAACACCTGGTGTGTGTGGCTCATCTGACGGGCTATGGGTTTAAAACCTACATGCTGGGTTTCGAAGAATTAGAAGGAAAAACTAAATATAAAAGTAGAGCACTAATGCTTTCTGTATTAGTAATGTGCTAGCATGATTAGTTCTATGCATAGTGCATCAATGATGGCTATTAAAGTTAATTGCATCTTTCCACACTTTAAGAAATACAAGAAAATATAAAGTTACAGATGTAGCTTATATTAAAGCTTTAGTGGTCAGCGTTGCTCTGGAATTTATGCCCCACCCCTTCTTTCTTGTCTTTCCTTTTAATTTTAAAGAGACGGACTCTCTGTATGTTAGCCAGGCTGGTGTCATTCTCCTAGGCATAAGAGAGACCTCTAAGCCTCAGTCCCCTGAGAAGTTGGGGCTACCGACACATACATACCACGGAGCTTTGCTTTCAAAATTTATTTGAAACCACCCTGTTCTACTATGTGTATTTAGATGTCTTGCTGTGGCCGAATGACTCGGTGACTGCTCTTGCCATCCTGCAGGGAGTGAGTCTGTGTTAGAATTTTCTCCTGGGGAGATGCAAGTAACATCTACTCTTGTCTCAGACGATTCCCAAGAGCAAATCAAGGTATTGCTGTACCAACGTTCAGCCTGGGGATCAAGGAGTTTATAGGAATCCCTATCAGAGTATGGGTGAGGGGTTATGGGCAGGAGGGTGGGGACATAAAAGAGCTTCAGTAAAATGACTGAGACTAGTGTGGATGGAAGCTCCCTCCTGGCCTCATAGATGGCGTCCCTCCCTGTTGGCTTTTCCTAGCCTCTATACCCCAGCCCCTCCCCCAGACTTTCCGTCAGGGGCCATGTGCCTTTTTAGGGCAGAAATAAATACAAATGGATAGCACGAGTGACTGGAAACTCAGGTGAGGGTCCAGTGACTCTCCCCACCCACTCCTTCTAGGAAGGAATGTCAATCATCACAAGCCTCACTGGGATGGACTCTTGCATGTGGGCACGGTCGATCTGTCCAAGATGGCTCCAGCTGTGCTCCCAGGACCAGGCTCCCAGCAGTCCCTTGGAACTGGAAAGACTGTGCTGAAGAGCTAGCTCCAGTGAGGTTTCTGAAGATCCCTCCTCCTGAACCCCGTGATGCTTTGGGATGATGAAGGGAGCCACCTTCAGGAACCGCTCTAGTGGCTAACTAGCATCCAGCAATGCAGCCATGGAGATGGCTTGACCTGAAGGCAAATGCGGGGGCCCGGGAGAACCACAGTTTCACAGTCAAGTTCACTTCCAACACCCACCCCACCACTCCATGCCTGGAGAGTTGAATCGCCATTGTGACCTACTTCCTGACTGGCTGTTCGGTAGAGCCCCAGAGGTCAAATCCATTCCAAGTGTAGGAATGACATTTGTGAGAGACCACTTCCCCAGCTGACCAAGTACTGAGATGTAAATTTAGATCTCAGGACCATTTTTTGTTTTGTAAAAATAGAAAGGAGGCTCTGCCAGGCAGGGATAGGGATGCTAAGCCCAGATGTGGTGTTCTCCACATCTGCCAAGGTAGCAGCTGCTTCTCTCCCACCGGACTTTACACAGATGGGCTTGTGACATTGCACTGAAGCACTGGCCTCCTGAGGTTTCAGAGGGCTGGAGAGGAGAGTGGAGCCTGCTCACCCTTCTTAGGACTCTGCACAGCACAGGTCCCCAAAGGCCTGAACGGAAACCATGGAAACCAGGGAAGCAGGCAGGAGGTTCTTCCTCTCCCCTCCCCTCCCCTCCTCTCCCCTCCTCTCCTCTCCTCTCCTCTCCCCTCCTCTCCTCTCCTCAGACTGTAGGTGTCCTGGAGCCTCCTCCTTGACCCCCCAGCTCTACTATCCCCATGGTGGTCATTTCTTGCTGTGATTTCCTGCAGGGAAAATGGTTATTTTGAGAGTCTGGGTTTAAGCAGCTAAGTGGTGACTCCTGCCCCTGGGAAGTTTGCATCCTGAAGGCAATTCAGCAAGGGCTACTAAAGCTGTCATCCTCTAGAGAGCCTAGGGTTGGCTGTTCAGGCCTTAGGATGTCCTCCAGGTTCCTGGGAAAGTAACAGGACCATCAGGAGAGATGATTTACTCCCAAGCATTTGCAGCAAGTGACCCCTGGCTTTCCTGCCCTGGGGGTAGGGTGGTGTGGGCAAGCTTGCTGGGTTATGAGAAACTCGCACTGTAGCTGAAGCATAATTAATAAAAACTCAGAGAAAGAAATTGGGGTTCAACCTAAAGGTCCAAAAAGCAAAGCAGCCAGCACTACCTTTTATCTTGACCTCAGTCTGAATAGCGATCTTGCCTCCAGGAATCTCAGAATGAGACTGTGACTGAGAGCTGTCTCCTCCCATTTTATATTCCTCCCTAGGGCTGAAATTAAAGATGTGCACCTCTGGAATTAAAGGCATGCATCACCCAATTTCTATGACAACTAGTGCCTGACATTTTACGTGAGCACTGGAGATCCGAACTCAGGTCCTCATGTTTTCATGGCAAACACTTTACCAATTGAGCCATTGCCCCTGCCCTGCATGTGGTCTCCTCTCAGGCATCTCAAACTCCAGATTTACCACAGGATGCTTGGCTTCTACCCCTACACGTTCTCCACAGCCAACTTCCTCCTCGGCTACAGGGATTAAAGGTGTGTTACCATTACCTGGTCTGTAAGGCTGACCAGTGGGGCTGTTTTACTCTCTGATCTTCAGGCAGGCTTTATTTATTAAAATTACAATTGAAATGCCACTACAATGGGTCCCCAGTGCATAAAATAGTCCAGAAGCCAAGAGTACCCAATAATTCTTTCCTTTTTGGGCTTTGTTGCCCCAACTCTAGCTCTGTCCCTGTCTGTCAACATAACTGTTTCTCCCCTTTGCTCCTGGCACCAAAAGCTTGCTGTGTTTCTTGCCTCTGCTTCCTCTTTGTCCAGTCTCTCTTCAGCCTCTTCCTTATACTTGGGTCTTCTCTGTTCTGGTAACATCACAGGACTTGTTAGGTTTAGAGCTTGGTCCCTGGCAGACCCAGCAAACCAGGCTCATCCACTTATTCTCAGTTGGTTGATTCTACAGGCAAATAATAGTGAAATGCAGGGGAAAAAAAGGTTTATTCAATGTGGCCACATTGGGAAGAGGATCAAAGCCTATCCCGTGATCTCCCTCCCCCGGTCTATCTGATGGGGTCTACATGAGGTTTGGTTTGCAGGGCAAGTGGTATGCATAGCTAAGCAGTCCCTGTTGAGATGTGGTCCTGCCTCCAGTCTCTCTGTGCGTGGCCTGGCAGGCTCTAAATCTCTTCTGAAGACAAATCCCCACTTAGCCTGGAATCAGTCTCCAGGCTTTTTCCTTCTCCCAGCATGATATTTCCGAGGAAATGTCACCCACTGGGGTACGTTGTTTCAGTGGTCGCGTAGCCAAAGGGAGGCTGCAAGTGTGTGTCTCAAATCCTTCTGCTGGTCAGGCCCTGTTACAGCAAGGCTATCAGGGGTCCTCATTTTGTCAAATTCCCCTTTGCTTGACCCCTGGTAACAGTGACTAGATGGTTGTCTTGTCCTTGAGATGACCCCATTTCTTGCTTGGTAGATGCTTGGCCACTCTTTGTTTCTCCTTCCCTAGTTGACCCCCTCCCACCCCAGGTTCAAATGCCATGTGTTTGCTGATGCCCACAAATCTACCTCTGCAGCCAAGACCTGCCTGCTAAATTGCCCATGAGAGCTCTGTACACGTGTGTGTGTATCTGTCTGTCTGTCTGTCTGTGCGTGTATGGTATATGTTGTATGTGTTTGCATGTGCACATGTGTAGATGGAAGGCAGAAGTGATGTCAGCCTCAGGCTATCTATCATGCTCAGTCTTTTCTATTTATTTTTTTGAATCAGGGTCTCTCTCTCTCTCACTGAAAGCAGCAGTCAGCCAGACTAGCTGGCTAGTGAGCTTCATTGTTCCCCACTCTCCACTCCCCCCAGTGATAGGAGGACAGGAACATTACCATCACGCCTGACGTTTTACGTGAGCCCTGGAGATCCGAACTCAGGTCCTCATGTTTTCATGGCAAACACTTTACCAATTGAGTCATTGCCCCTGCCCCTTGTGTGGTCTCCTCTCAGGCATCTCAAACTCCAGATTTACCACAGGATGCTTGGCTTCTGCCCCTACATGTTCTCTTCGGCCAGTTTCCTCCAGCTCTTTATTGAGCGGTTACATTGTTTCAGCATTTGCTACATGCTAAGAGACCTTTTAGTGAAGGAAGCACAGCCACAAACCCAAACAGTGTCCTCAAGTATGTTCTAGAGCAATGCTTTTCAACCTTCCTAACGCTGCCACCCTTTAATACAGTTTCCCATGTTGTCGTGATCCCAACCATAAAATTATGTTTATTGTTACTTTGAAACTGTCATTTTGCTACTGTCATGAGTTGTAATATAAATATCTGATATGCAGGATATCTGATATTTGATCCCTAAAGGGATCTCGACCGTCTAGATGAAGGATGTGACTTGACATGTACCTCTGGAAAATTCACATGCCAAAGCCCAAATCCCAAGGGTTTCAGAATGCAAACTGACTTGAAAAAGAGGAGCATGGTAGATGTAATTATTTAAGTTAAGATGAAGCCATACATTCTAAAAGAAATGATATCCTTAAAGGAGAGAGTGATCTGAGAAGGTGGATCAGTGGTAAAAGTCCGGTATGAATCCCGGGCAAGCACAAGGACCTGGGTTTGGATCCCTAGACCCACTGAAGGCTGGAAACAGTAGAGTAAACATCTGGAATCCTAGTGCTCCTGGGGTGGGGATGGCTGGTGGAGATCTCAGATGTTTTGGGCCAGCTAGCCAAGGGAAAGCAACAACAAGACCCTGTCTCAAACAAGGTGGAAAATGAGGACCTCACCGAAGGTTGTCGTTTGACCTCCACATGAGTGCCCTGGCACCTGCACACATGC
>NC_022016.1:41904197-41933009 GCF_000317375.1 Microtus ochrogaster
CCTGCCTCTACCTCCCGAGTGCTGGGATTAAAGGCGTGCGCCACCACCGCCCGGCCACAAAAGTGTTTTAAGAGTCTACATGAACACGTGCATACATAGATGTGTTTTTAAAGGGGAAAGAAGATATTTATAGACATGCATCAGGGAAAATCACGTGAAGGTGAATGCAGAGATTCAATGATGCTTCTATGAGCTACTGGATGCCAGCCACTGCCAGTAGACCACAGGTGCCCTTGGAGAGGTTTTCTTCCATTACCCTCGGAAGAGACTAAACCTCACACCTAGATCTTGAAGTTGCAGCTCCTGAGCGGTATTCTGGCCACAGAGCTGTGGTTTGGGATGACGATGCTCCTCCAATTCATATGGGGAGACAGACAACTAAGTATGTAAATATCAGCTGATCAAAATATTTGTGATTGAGAAAACAAATTCAAGGGCTCCAGGAAGCACTGGGAAGCAGCTGTTCACAGCTGTTGCCACCAGATCTGGGACCTAGGGAGGCAGGTGGAGAGTTGGGCGAGGGCTCTTTGAATCAAACAGAAGAGCACAGCCAGAGCCCTCAGGTGGGACACTGACATTCAGGCCACCATCCTCAGTGGCCTCCGGGAGTCCTTTCCTCCTCTCCATGTCTTATTGGGCAGCAAGTTCCGCTGGCTCTTCCTTCAGAAGACAGGCAACATCTAACACCTTCTCAATACCCGACTGCAGGCACCAGACATAAGGCTTTAAATGTTAGCAAGAAACACGGACAGGGTGAAAAGCAGGGTGGATAGAAACTGCTGTTGCTCCGCCTTCTGCTTGGATTGGCACAGGGCTCCGAGTCACTCCTCTCTTCTCTGTTTGTCCACATTTGACCCCACAGGCCTTCTCTCTCTCAACTCAGCAGCCCCTTAGCCTCCCTGTCTCCCTCAGCAATCTGGCCAGATCTTACCTTGTGCTGCCCTGGGACTACCTCATTCTCCTTCTGCCTGGCCCTCATCTCTCTGTCCATCCCACTGGCCTCCTGGCAGTTAGGGAATGTGTTGAGCCCGCTCCTATCTTGGGATCTCTGCACCCTTGTCCCCGGCAATCCTGGAACTTAATTCCTTATGTCGTTCAAACCTCAGCTCAGATCCCATCCTTGGAGTTCCACATGGCGGCGTATCAGCTTTCAGCTGGAAGAGCAAAGGAACCTGGGATACAGGCCTGAAGCTGTCACACCACCGTGATTGCTTTCCTATGGGCCCCGAGTGATTCTGGAACTCTGGACTGTCTTTCAGATTCAAATATGGCTGCCAACAATAGCAAATCACAATTACTTCTTCAGAGGATCCTTGAGGCGAGCAGCTAGCATTATACAGAAGTAGACAGCATGGCAGAGAGTGGTTAAGTAGCTTGCCTGAAGATGCATAGTGGGAGGCCCAGTGAGATGGCCCAGTGGGTAAAGACACACAGCCCCATGGAAGCTTACCCGGCAGAAACCCTTGTTCTTTTCTAGAGAACTGAGCGAATTCATGCTCTTGTAGGCTCCTCTCTACCCCAGACTCCTAGAATACTTCATCTAGAGAGAAAAAAAAAGGCTGAAAGGCCAAATAATTGTATTTTTAGTTGTAAGCAGAAGGACTATTCCGAATGCCATCTGCTTCTGATCTCTTTGCGACGGCAGAAAGCAAAGGCTGTCAGCGAATGATGGAGGCTTTAACTATTAGCGAGGAACTCTGACAGGGTGGGTAGAAGCTGCCATTGCTCAGGGCAGCTAGAGACAGGCAGTGGGCTGAGCCTGTCCCCACCTCGTGGATCCAGTGCCAGTTCTGGAAGCACACGCTGTTGCTAGTTCTCCTGCACAGGGGAGGAGACTGTGATATAGAGCCGAGTCCCAAGCCTGTGACCCTACTGCTGGGCTCATAGAGGGTGAACCCTCCGGGTTCAACTCCCTGGCCTTAACTCAGGACTAACAAGGCCAGGGGACTCTGAACACGGAGAAGAATCTTCTGGGGTCTGTCTGTGATGGAGCAGGTATGGTGCTCCTCAAAGGCAGGGGCGTGAACGATAGGACCTTTTAAGGTGATTCTCCGTGACAACTCTTGGTGTGTGTGTGTGTGTGTGTGTGTGTGTGTGTGTGTGTGTGTGTGTGAATTGCATTTGGAGGGTGGAGGTTAATGTTAGAGGTGTTTTCCTCAAATACCCCCCACCTATTTATTTATTTATTTAGAGATAGGGTCTCTCACTGCACCTGGAGCTTCTCGATAGGTTTTGGGGGGGGCTGGCCAGTGAATTTCAGGCATACACCTGTTTCTCTCTTGCCAGTGCTGTGATTACAGATCAGACCTCCATGCTTGTCTCTTTTGTGAATTCTGGGAATCTGAACTCAGGACCTCACACTTGAGAAGTAAGCACTTTAGAAACCGAGCCCCCTCCCCGGCCTCCGATTCCCAGCCCTTGCAGCAGCTTCCCCGGAGGGACAGAAGGCACAGAACCCTGCCCCACTTTCACCCACACTCGGGTTGTCGGGCATGGCCTCCACACCTGCTGCCTCTAATCTTTACCTACCACATGTCATCCCAGCTCTCCCGGGGTTGTCGCTTCTGTCTAAGCCAATCAAAGCACTCCATCACGGAAAAAGACTTTCAGGAATAAAGCATTTCTCATTCCGATGGCAATGACAACTGGGAATGGCAGCAACTGATTCAGATCTCATCTTAGATCCTATTAATTAGGAAGAGTGACATATTTTGTGTATCAGTCATCTGTCACCACAAACCACTGCGCCTTTACAGGCACGGTGCATGCTCAGCTCCCTTTGGAGGGGACATAGGTGGGCTCAGCAGGGAGGTCCTTCTGCTCTGCGTTGACTCCTCCCAGGTCGGGGTGTTGGCTTTTCTTATCTGTTATGGATCAGTCAGGCTCGAGAACAACTCAGATCCCCTGTACATCTCTCTGTCCCTCTACCAGGCTAGCCCGGGCATCCCTGTGTCTTTACAGAGATACAACAACCTACTTGTTAAAGAGAATGAAGAATAGGGATGTAGGTCATTTGATAGAGTGCTTGCTGGCCATACGTGAAGCCCCCGCGTTCCTTCAGTGCTGATAACCAGATGCGTGTGATGGTGCACATCTGTATTCCCAGCACTTGGGAGGCGGAAGCAGGAGAATCAATGTGAGTTCGAGACCAGCCTGGTCTACAAGAGCTAGTTCCAGGACCAGGCCCCAAAGCCACAGAGAAACCCTGTCTCGAAAAACCAAAAAAAAAAATAAATAAATAAAATAAAAAAATAAATAAAAATAAAGAATACAAACCCTAGAACTTCATGGCGTTTTGAAGTCAGTTCTTCTCCCTCTGTTGTATAACATCAGCTTCCGCACGTCACAGGGCTGAGAATGTAGTTGGAGCCAGTCTCTACACGGGGCCTAAAGTTATAGCTCAAAGGGTGGGAAAGTGGGGTCCATACTCGGGGCTGCCGATACAGTGGCCCTGCCACATTTCAGAGTCATTTCAACATGGGCTCGAGTGTGCCCCTGTCTGTCACTTGCAATGTACCTCAGTTTCCATTCCCAATTCTCCCATTGAAGGACCCAGGTCCACTGGGTATTCTGTGAGTTCTTATTTTGTCTTATCTGGGTGGAATTTACAAAGCTTGAGTCCCAAGTCATGTATGACATCAGAGACATGTGTGCTTTTTCAGAGCAGACAAAACATGGATGACGGGGAAATAGAACATTCTAGTAAGCCGGGCATGGTGGCAAACACCTACAATCCTAGCTACTCAGGAGGCTGAGCAGGAAGATTTCTTGAGCCTAGGAGTTCAAGGCCAGTATGGGCAACAGAGTGAGGCCTGTTTTTAAAAGAAGAATATTCCAGTAACTTGATATGACTTAAGGCAGACAGCCCCCACTGCAGAATAAGGATCGTGCCCTCTACAATGGCCAGATGTCCTCCAGCTCCTGCTGGGCCTGGGCTCTTTCCACCAAACAGCTAGTGGGTGCAGAAAACAGACCTCAGACATTTGACTCTGACAGACTGTCTTGCAGGTAGAAGATTCAACCATATTATTCTATAGTCTTCAAGTAGGATACATCATGGACGGAGCAGATGATAATGCTTTCAGCTCTTCTACCGGCTCACTGTGCGTCTATAGAAAAGTCACTTTCCTTCTCTAGGCTCCAGTTATTCTTAAACTGCATTCACACATGCATACACACACACACACACACACACACACACACACACACACACAAAATGTCTGTAGTGCTAGAGACAGAATTCAGGGCTTTGTACATTCAAGGTGAATGCTTGCAGATTTGCAGCCTGTTGAGGTCTGGATGTGAACTCTCCCTCTTGAGTCTGTGTGTGAGAACACTCAGTTCATAAGTGTTGGCACTGGTTTGGAAGGGTGTTCTTATTGCCACGCCCTTGCTCTGCCTTCATGGACTCAAACCCTTCAAAGCCACAACCCCAGTGAAATACTTGCTTTCATGAGTTGTTTTGGTCATGCTGTTTGGTCAAGCAATCAAAAAGCAACTTCAGGGTTTCATGGGGTCTGGTTCTGTAGGCAGCCCCTGCTTATCATCTACTCCAGACGGAGGAAAAAGGCGGGGTTTTAGAATAAACCACCTGGCTTAGACAAACAGTCTAGGTGCCAAAAACCACCAACATCAGTGTTGGTAATTCAAGGTCATAGATCCCTCTATCCATGGATTAACTCAGGCTTACCTCCCTTTTAAAAGAGTTTCTTTTTAATTATGTGTCTGTCTGTAGGTAGAAGTAGGTGAAAACAGGTATCCAAGGAAACTTATAGGTATTAGACCCCTCATTTCCCATTGGAACTAGAGTTACAAGCAGTTGTGAGCTGCCCAATGTGGGGATTGGAAACTGAACTCAGGTTTCTGCAAGACCAAGGAGTACTCTTCACTGCTGAGCCTTCTCACTAGCCCCTTGAGCCCATCTCTTAGAGTTCAGTGTGTATTACAGAGCCTGGAGCTGTGATCGCACTTGGAGAAGGGGGCTTTGTTGATGTAATGAAGGATCTGAGATGAGGATGGCATCCTGAATTATCTGGATTGACTCTTGATCTAGAGATGAGTGCCTTCCTAGGGACCCTTGGAAGGTTCAACAGACAGAGGAGACGGCAATAGGACCAGGGAGACAGAGACTGGAGAGAGGCAGCTACCAGAGGGGTAATTGCAGTCACCAGAGGCTGGGCATGGCAAGGAAAGTTCCCAGAGGGAGCAGAGCCCTCTTGTTCTGGAGACTTCTGGCCTCTAAAGAGAGTTTGGTAGTTTGCAGGCCAGGACATAAGCCCACTGGCCAGGGACTGACCTTTGTAAGCAGGCTTCAAAGGGGAGCAGCCCCAGACCGGATGTTGCCTTTTCCACATCCTCCTGTTTCCACTGTTGTCTTTTGTCACTGGAGCTTGTGCCAGTTGTCGTCAGAGCACTTTTCTCACCCCAGCAGCGCCATCTAGTCACCCACCACACACATACTTATTTATTTGTATTTTAGCCCTTTATTGGCAACTGATATTTGTATCTGATTCTGGGGTGCAATGTTTTGTTGCACATGCATTACAGAATAACTAAATTAAGCTAATTAAAATATCACCTCCCATAATTATATCTTTGACGGTGTGAAGATTTCAGATCCACGCTCTTAGCAGTTTTGAGATATATGCATATTGTTATGAAGTGCTAACTGCAGACATCATACTGAGCCACCCACCTCAAAGACTCCACTCCTCTCATTACAATCTCTTGCACTATGACAGCCCATGAGTCCTCTTGCTCTCCTTTGATCCCACAGGCACCACCTTTCTTCTTGATTTTCACAAGTGTGACCTTTTTTTTTTTTTTTTAAATTTTAGATTCGATGTGTAAGTGAGGTCATGAGGTACATGCCTGGTGTATTCACTTAGGCAGTGTCCTTTAGGCTGGTGCTCACTGTTACAAGTGACAGGATTTTCTTCTTTTGAAGAGTTGAGTGTATTCCATTGTGTTCAAACACAGCCTTTTCCTCATCTGTACATCTATGGATGTATACTCAGGCTGGTTCCAAATCTTGGCTATTGTGAGCAGTGCTCGGGGAACATCTTCTGCATTCTGGGTTCATTTCATGTGGATGCACAGCCAGAAGTGGGCTTGCTGGGTCACGGGTAGTTCTTTGTTTGAAAATTGCTTAAGCGTATTTCTGGCTAACTCATATCATATCTTAAATTATCCCATTTTTATTAATCTGTGTATAGCCATAAGGCTGTGGCTTACTGGGTAAAGTTCCAGTGTCTGTCTCTGGTGGGGCTACATGGCTTCTCTTTGACTCTGCCTTCTTTCTCCCAGCATTCAGTTTAGTTTTCCCTGCCCACCTAAGTTCTGCCTTGCTCAAGCCTAAAACAGTTTCTTTATTAACCAATGGTGTTCACAGCATACAGAGGGGAATCCCACATCATCAGATGGGTCTGTATTTTAATCTGTAGGTAAGGAGGACATTCAGCTACCTCGAAATATCATCTGAGAATCTCACACACTGAAATATGATCACATCCACCTCCTATTTTCCATTTCCAGCTTTCCCTGGTCTAAACTCTTACATCCAGCTCCAAACTTCATGTTCTCATGTCCTTTATTCTTCCATAGCCCTCTGAATCCGATTAGTGATGACTACACACACACACACACACACACACACACACACACACACACACACACACACGAATGTGAGACCATCCACTAGGGCATGGGCTTTTAATCTTCCTGACTTCTCCCCCCCCAGTAGGTTTACAGGCTCCTGCAACCATGCCAAGTTTATGTAGTACTAGGGCTTGTTCCCAGGGCTCCTTGCATGCTCAACAAACACACTGCCAACTGAGTTCCATTCCCCAATCCTGGAGGTTCTATTTTTTGTCATTTAGAGGAATCTCCAAACAGATTTTCACAAAGGCTACACTAATTTACATTCATTATTTTCCCTTTTTCTTTTGGTTTTTCTAGACAGGGTTTCTCTGTGTAATAGCCTTGACTGTCTTGAAACTTGCTCTGTGGACCAGGCTGGCCTCGAACCCAGAGATCTGCCTGCCTCTGCCTCCTGAATGCTGGTATTAAAGGTGTGTATGCCACCACTGCCCATAGCTAATTTACATTGCTGTCAACAGTACATGTGTATCTATGGACCATCTTCTGTGTTCCAGGCACTGTGATAGCTTTGGGCCCCACAAGGATGAGAAAGACAGACACTCAGGCCTTACAAGTTTTGCAAGAGAAAACTGCAATACAGAGCAGATGACAGCTTGTTTCAGGGCAGCGGCTGGATTAGATGCCCAATTTCAGAGCTTGGAATACAGTAGATCCTCATTAGGTATTAGCGGGTGGAATGGACCCGACCTTCCCTTCCACAGGATTTAGCTCAGTATCAGACAACCATCTCTTCTATCAGAGCAGGCAACTACCTGTGAACACAAACCATGCTGCTGATGCTTTTCTTGTCCTAGTATATAGATGGACAGAGTCGGCGAAGGCTTGCTGAACGAATGAATGAATGAACGAATGAATGAATGAAGCAGGTGAGCATCAGTGTATACATGTCAAACCCAGCCCTTGATAGGAGTTTTGAGAAGAGGTAAAGCCGAGTTCTTGGGAAACACCCTTGGGTGGTAAGCTGTCTTCCCTCTGATTTTTTTTTTGGGGGGGGGGTCCAGGACAACTGATTTCCTTCAGCACATCAACACTGGCCTTGAGTTCAGACATCTGGGTGATTTCCCTAAACCATTGGCTATTTATCACAGGAGGCTGATTCCCTCACCCCGCTGCTCACCCCTCCCGCCCAGTCTGCTCTCTAAATTCTGTGCTCCGGAGACTCCTTCCAGTTGCCCTCTAGAATCCAGCCCTCCAGATGATTTCCACATCTGTGATAATGACCCACTCTGTCTAATTTTACCCTTCCTATCTCCAGACGGGCTCTCCAGACGCGCCTTGTGCTTTTGATCTTTCCGGAGAGCAAATGCGAATGGACTAATAAAAAAAAATCTGTAATATAAAATGATTTTAATAAGTCAATCTGTCCTTGGCTGTCATGGAACCAAGCTTCCATTTCACTGTTGAAGAACTCATCCAGCGGAATGACCTCCCTGTCACGAAAAATTACCCCATATGGTAATGTAATCACAAAAGAGAAACATCGTTTTCCTATATATTAATCCCCGCCGAAACAGCGGTGAGAGAGCCATTACATTAAAAAATACTGAGGATGCTGCCGCTCCTGTTTGCCAGCCTGATGGGGTTCATTTTCTTTATAGGGGAAGCAAACTCGGTCCTCATTGGCAGCGTTTTATTTTAAGGGTTCATTAGGCAATTGTACATTGTGCGGAACACCTGTGGAAGTGAAGATGATATCTACATGAATATCAATGCGTTTGTTCCGACTCAAGCCATTACAGTCAATAACGGCTGTCTCCGTAAACGACAGGTACTTAAAAAGAAGTGTGCACACGGCCGCGTCCACCAATCTTCCGGGATACGTTAGAGGCGAGCGTTGTGTGTGTTTTAGATTTAGAAAGTCAGTGTAAGCAGAGAGGAAAGCATCACTCCTCTGTTAGGCATCCACCCTCCACTCTAAGAGCGGTGCCAGGCAGAGAAATGGCTGTGTTTAAACAGCATCTTACCAAATGAATCCTCTCTCTGAACCGCAGTTACTGCACAAGGAAAATATTTTTCTTCATCTCCGCAGGGCCGTGGAGACAATTGAGCCAAGGTTGAGTTGAGCTGAGAGCCCTCCTGTCTTATGAATTATTCAACAGTTTCCAACTTCAGAAGTGCACGCTGGTTCTCTAGGCGAGGATCAGAGAAGAAGTGAAATGATCTTAACGCCTTGGGCCTCAGTTTCTCACATGTAAAATGGAGTTCAGAACCCAGCACCTATGCTGATAGGCTCTAAATGCCTGTGATTCCAGCTCCAAAGATCGGATGCCCCCTTCTGGCCTTTGTACCTACAGACACATACACACACGCATACAATTATACAAGGATTTTTTTCCCACGTAGCTTAAGTTTGTCTTGAGGCTTTTAGGAAGTATTACAGAGCTCATATTTCTGTTGGAAGCACCTTGGATAGACTAGCTCTTCTTGTCTTCTGAAGAAAGTCGTAAAATAAATACATCTGATGAGAAAGAAAAGAAGAAGAAACCTGTGTGAAGACAGAAGACATGGAAGGCCCAGTGCAGGCAACCAGGACTTGAGGAAATAAAATGTCCTTCATATGAGTCCTGGCTTCACCTCTGCTTTTTTTTTTTCCATCTGGGCATTTGTTGGGGGCACAGCAAAGGGGAAAGAATTTGAGCAAATATCGGGAACCTGAGTGAACTGGTTAGCTTTATGTCAACTTCACACACATGCTAGACTCATCGGAGAGGAGGGAGCCTCATTCAAAAAAATGCCTCCATTTTCTTAGTGATCAATGAGGGAGGGCCTAGTCCCTTGAGGGTGGTACCATGCCCGGGCTGCTGGTTCTGGGTTCAATAAGAAAGCAGGCTGAACAAGCTACGACGAGCACGGGGTGGGGCCGGGGGATGACAAGTCAGGAAGCAGCACTCCCCCGTGGCCTCTGCATCAGCTCCTGCCTCCAGCTTCCTGCCCTGCATGGATTGCTGTCCTCACTGCTTTTGATGATGACGTGTTCTATGGAACCGCGAGTGAAATAAACACTTTTCTTCCGGAAGCTGCATTTGATCACAGTGTTTCATCATAGTAATGGTAACCCTAAGATACCGGGTTTATAGCAGTCCCGTGGGCATGGGGAGCCTGAGGTTAGAATCTGTGGATAAGGAAAGGTGGAACTTCAGGGGACAGTGCGCTAAAAGTAGGGGGAAACTAGAGACAAAGCAACATGAAAGTCATATACAATTTCACACCAAAGTCATAGGTGGCACACATGTGGAAGAGTGTTTCAGAAAGTGGCACCGAACACGTATATGGGGCCCTAGGACAACCTGAGGGTCACTCCTCAAACGCCCTTCACTTAGGTTTAGAGATGGGCCTTCCACTGGCCCGACACTTGCCCAGGAGGCTAGGCTGGCTGACCAGGCTGCCCCAAGGATCTGCTGGTCTCTGCCTCCCCAGTATTGAGATCCAAAGTTTGCAACTCCACGCCGGGTGAAAGGGCTGGGCAAACGTTTCAACAGTTAGCTAGAATCTGGACGATTTCTTAGAGTCACAACGTCTGGTGTTCAGCACATGGCCACACATGGTAGGAAAAGGACCAAAATGACTGAGAACTCTAAGACAAACATATCCATGAGTTATCTCAGTGTCGGGGTTGTCGAAGACTGACTTTAATATAACAGCGTCTATCCTTCCAAGAAAACAGGGAAAAAGTGAGGATGCCACCGAGCAAGATGACTGGGTGGAAACAAAAGCGGCCCGCTATATTAAAAGGAAAACGTGAGGAGGTTCAATAGGGAAGTGAGGATGATGCCTCCCCCAGCCAAACTCCTTCCTTGAATACTTTGGGTCCTGAATTCAATCTCAAGAACTCCCATAAAAATGCAGAGTCCCACCCACAGTGCCATTTTGCCTAAACACAGTCTGCTGGCTGATACACTCTCAAACCTGCCCAGGTTCAAAGAGGAGTGGCTTACACCCCACTTCTCAGGGGGAGCAGCATCAAAGAATCAGCTGCTGATTTGGACCCACCGAGGTGAAGTTCCATAGACTCCCGACACGACACAGCACAAAGGCGAACCGTTGGAACATGCAGAGCAGTGGGGAGCCCGAGTGAGCTTGAACCTGGGACAAAGCAAGAGGTCTCATTCACAGACGACTCCGGAGCTTTCATCTTTAGCGGGAGGGGCAGTTGAGGTCAATGCAGCTATGCCTGGAGCTTTCCTGCTCCAAAAGGACCCGTGGCAGACCCTGGGCGATGCTGTGCCATGCCACAGCTGTGAGTGGGCAGCGATTACTGCTGGTCTGCGTGCCCCAGGGCCACCTTAAGGGTTGGGATCTTTTCAGATGCTTGACTCAGACGGAGAAAACAGCTTGGTTTAGGTGAAGCACACACGGAGGTGGAGGGCTGAGCTCCCCAGTGGCCAGACTCTCACTCTCACGTGGGTTTTCTTCACCCTAGGGAATAATTAGAGAACTCATTAGTAATTGATTGATTGCAGTTGAAAATGGCCCAGAACTCAAGGCCCAGAGGGACTTCAGTCAGGCTGGGGCCTGAGTCTGGGAGGGAGTGAGAGTTGGGTTCTGCTCAGGTCTATTCTGTGTGTGTTTCTCTCACTGCTACGAGTGCAAACCCAACCCGGGCTACATAGTGAGACTCCATCTAAGAGACAAGAAAATAAAACAAGTTGACCAGAGGCTCCGTGGATGAAGAATGTGCTGGGCAAGCATCAAATCAGAGTTTGGAAACTGGTGTGTGTTGGGGCCTGCCTGTGATCCCTGCGCTCAAGAGGCAGCGACAGAGCATCCTTGGACAAGACAGCCATGTAGACTAGCCAAATTGGCAAGCTCTGGGGTCCAGGAAGGACACTGCCTCAGTAGATGAAGTGGGGCAGTGAGGCGGAGGCTCTAATGTTCGAGGTACCTCACCCTCCTCATCTTCTCTGAGCATGCTCATTGAGCTTTTAACCTGTCTTTGCAAGAACAATGCCTTTTGGTCTTCAAAGGTTGTGTATTTTGTTTGGCCTTATCTTCACTTAGAGTGTGTAGGATTGAAAGGGCTGGAGCAGACGACAGGGTGGGAAGAGAGGGAGTTCTTACGCTTCTCAATTCAAGCTTATTCCAATTTGGAGATGCTGATGAACGATGTGTCTCCAGGCCTTTCCTTGAGTTATGGACCAGGAAGCAAGGAAGACAGACTCTGGGCAATGGACTCCCAGTTACTTTCCCCCGAAGCATCAACAGACATGATAACATCTCATATGTTGCGTTTGGAAGTAGGAATTCACAGAAAGTCATAAGAAGACATGTAGGTCTTGTGTTAGCAATTTCCATTGCTATAACAAACACCCAAGAAGATCAACTTCAAGGGAAGAAAGGTTTACTTAGGGTTGTCATTTTGGAAGTTCCAGCTCACGCTGGCACTTGGTCCACTGCTGTAGGGTTTGTGCTGAGGCAGAAGAGAGAAGCCCAGCCCGTGCAGAAGCAAAGCTTCTCACCTCATGCTGGCAGGAAGTGAAAGGGTGGAAGAGTGATGGCTAGGAGCACATCTGGTGACCTCCCTCCAGTTAGATCTCAGAAGGGTCTATTATCTCCTTCCCACAAGACTACTGACAAAGGCTTCAACACATGGGCTTTTGGGAGGAGGGATATTAAGGATCCGCACTAGAGCAAATATCAGTAAATTCGTACTTGGACAATGACACGTGGAATCTCTTTTAAAGAAAGAGGGAGAGAGAAGGGTGACAGCAGCCTAGGAGTGCGTGCCAGTGCCATTTAGAAGCATGACACTTTGGAGACAATCTAAAATTCCAATAATGGGGATTTTAATAAATAATTGTCATTATGCACATATGTACATGTGTGTATATATGCACACCTGTACTAGGCAGAGAGTGAGCTAGTCTTAATTATACCTTCAGTGATGAGCAGAAAGTATGATATAATAGTGTAAGGTTTCCTCACAGAGTGTGTGTGTGTGTGTGTGAGTGTGTGTGTGTGAGTGTGTGTGTGAGTGCGTGTGTATGAGTGTGTGTGTGTGTGAGTGAGTGTGTGTATGTGTGTGTGAGTGTGTGTGTATGTGTGTGTGTGAGTGTGTGTGTGTGTGAGTGTGTGTGTGTATGTGTGTGTATGTGTGTGTGTGAGTGTATGTGTGTGTGTGTGTGTGTCTTTCTTACTCACTCTTGACACAAGTTTTTGAAACAGAGTCTCTCCCTGGACCTGGAACTCACTGTTTTAGATAGACTGGTTGGTCATCAAATGCTAGGGGTCCGCTTGTCTCTGCTCCTTGTCCCCACATCATTGGGGTGCCAGATGGGTGTCACTGCACCTGGGTGCTGGGGATTCAAATTCAGGTCCTCATGCTGGCATAGTATACACATTGCCCACTAACTAGGTCTCAGCCACGGGATTTTCTTTTTCATTGGAAGCTCAATAGCATCTAATTCATGCGCCATAGAGCTCACCCATTTAAAATGTACAATTTAATGATCTTTCATGCACTCACAGAAATGTGCAATATTAAGACAGAGGATTTCAGAATATTTTGTAACCCCCTTCCTCTAAGCCATTTCCCTTTATTTTTCAAATTCTAGGCAACCACCAAATGTGTTTGTATCTCTGCTGACTCGTTTGTGGATTCAGGCAACACACGGCCCCTTATTACTAGCTTCTTTCACTTAGCATGCTTTCAACACCAATGGGTGTTGTAGCGTGAGTCAATATGCCAAGTAATATCCCACTGGATGGACACACCACATTCTGTTTGTCCAGTCCATCAGATTATAGATCTTAGACTTGGGTTATTTATTCATCTACTTTTTGCTAACGTGAAGAGAAAAATCTGAGTGCAGGCTTTTGTGTGCATGTAATTTTAATTTTTCTTGCGGCACGTGTTTAGAAGAGGAACCCCTGACGGCTTTCACAGGGTAACTATGTTTAAGCTGTCAGAAGCTACCAGAATGTTTCCTTATGCGGCACCAGTTATCACTCCCGTGGTGATGGACAGATCTCTGGAGCTCACTGACCTACTTGCTGAGTTCCAGGCCAGCGAGAGATACTATCTCAGAACAAACAAACAGGCTCTCCTAAAGAGAAGAGCAACTCAGGAGCAACATCCAAAGTTGCTCACTGACTCCCAACACCTGCAGAGCCTTGAACACACACTCACACACACCTGCACAGTCACAGCCCCCTCAAAACACATCCCACATGCAAACACATGCACCTGCCCACACGAAGACACACTCTTGCATACACAAACACACAAGATCATAGAGCTGTAAAAATTTTACAGCTTTGACTTTAAAATTTTGCATTAAAGAGATATCCTGTGGGAAATAGAGCAGGGGGGGTCCTGGTTGTACGGCGGAGTTCCTGGTGTGACGCAATTGGCAGTGTGGTGGTTTGAAGAGGAATTGACGGTGGAGTTCCTGGTGTGACACAATTGGCAGTGTGGTGGTTTGAAGAGGAATTGCTCTCCACAGGCTCGCATGTTTGAATGCGTGGTCTTTAGAGAGTGATGCTGCTTGCCAGGGATTAGGAGGTGTGGCCTTGTTGGAAGTATGTGATCTGCCTTTTCATTTTGATTTTAAAAGGGGTTACAGTTAAGAAATTGCTATGAGTCTCCAGGGAGACTTTGAACGTGAACATTTAGGCAGTGTTAAGACTGTAAGAGACGATGGGGTCTTTTGAAGTTGAACTGGATGCAATTTTGCATATGATATGGCTACTGGCCTATGAGAGCCAGGGAATGGAATGTGGGGGTTGAAAAGAAATGACCTCATAGGCTCAGATATAGTAATGCTTGGTTGTTAGAGAGCAGCACTGCTTGATAGGGATTGGGAGGTGTGGCCTTGCTGGAGTAGGTGTGGCCTTGTTGGAGGAAATGTGTCCCTGGGAATGGGCCCTGGAGTTTCAGATGCTCAAGTCAAGCCCAGTGTCTGCAGCCTTTCATCATCCTGTCAATCCAGATGTAGATGTAGGACTCTTAGCTACCTCTCCAGCACCATGTCTGCCTGCTGGCCGCCATGCTACCTGCCATGCTGACAACGGACTAAACTTCTGAACTCGTAAGCCAGCTCCAGTTAAATGTTTTCCTGTGTAAGAGTTGCTGTGGTCACGGTGTCTCTTCACAGCAGTAGAGCAGTGACTGAGATAAGGAGTAATTACAATTTTCATGGCTTTTTTTTTTTTTTACATTTTCTCATTTGCTGCAGTGAACAATTATTGGTTTCAAAACAAGGAAAATATTTTGCAAAATGTTGTTGGCTGGCAAATTGTTGCAATGGACAGGAGGTGGCAGTGCTTGGGGGTCTGAGTTTTCATAGGTCCCAGGGTCGGAGTTACAGGTGTTGTTTGTGATGAGCTCCATTCCTTTGTTCTCACCCATTTGGTGCTGAATATAAAGATTCAGGGACAGAGTTGGGCTATATCTTAGGTATCTTGGCTGAAAACAACAGAAACCAATGCCAGTCACCTTCATCAGAAGAGGAATATACTAGAAACATCCCGACTGGTTTGCAGAAGTCTGGAGAGTGAGTCCCTGAGAAACAGGGGTGTCAAGAAGAGTCAGTGTCACCACTGAGGAAGAAGGGGCCAGCTACTTGGACTCTCTCATCCAGTCAGTGCCCAGGGCATTGACTGGGTCCCTTGCTGTCACGCTGCTGTGTCAAGGAAGCACTGGGATGGAGGTTTCTCTCTTTCCTCCTTCAACTCTGAAAACATTAGGTCTCCCACATTCAGGCCATCTGCCTCCATAACACCAGCTAGGAAGCCAGGAGTAGAGCACCGGCCCAAAGGTATAGGAAGTGTTCTTCTGTGGTGTCCCAGGAGCCTCCACCCCACCAGCGGGGAGATTTCTCCCCAAAGAAGAGGGCTTGGTGCTTAGCAGGCAGAATTCCTGTTGGAGGAAGGCTGCTTGTTGGTTCCCAGCCACTCAGCCCTGAAATAATCACACAGAAACTGTATTATTTAAATCATTGCTTGGCCCATTAGCTCTAGCTTCTTATTTGCTAACTCTTACATCTTAATTTAACCAACCTCCATTAATCTGTGGCCTACCAGCAAAGTTTCAACACATCTGCCTCTGGCAGTGGCTCCATAGCTTCTCCCTCACTCCGCCTTCCTTCTCCCAGAATTCAGTTTTGTCCCTCCCCCCCGCACCCTTCCCTGCCACCTAGCTCTGTTCTTCCCTATCAGGACAAGCCAGTTTCTTTATTCGCCAATGGTATTCACAGCATACAGAAGGGAATCCCACATCACCTCCCCTTTTCTGTTTAAATAAAAAGGAAGGTTTTAACTTTAAGATAGTAAAATTACATATATAACAAAACAGGTATTGAGCAAGAATTATAATTACAATATTTATATTTACTTTATCTTTTATCATAACTAAGGAAAACTATAACTATAAATTCTTCAACTCGATCAAAGACTCCAGAAATTCCACCCACAAGAAACTTTTGGGCCAATGTCGTCCAGATTTGAGCAGAAAGGAATGGTTATTTTTCACATGGATGGGGAGGAACAGATGCCCAAGCACTCACATTTGAGCACACATGTGCCTGTGTGCTCTTCAGAGTAAACAGAGGAGCCATGCAGCACACTGCAGCAAGGACCTGCTGGTCGAGCATCGTAAGATTTTACTTCCGATTCCTCATGACCCAAAGAGCCCTTCCACAGTCTTCTCTTCAAGAAGTGGTCTGAGTACGAGGTTCTGGCCTCTCTCAGAGAGGTGGCCTTCCTCGGACTTCCTAATGTTTCTAGTGGGAGACAATAGGGAAGAGAGAGGATGCAGAGAGTCACCTAAGTTGTTTCTGAGGATGACACACAGCTCACCATCATTCTGCAATCTTCTGACTGTGCCACAGGGAAGTCTCCATTCTCCTCTGCTCTCCATTCCGGCAGTAGACTCACAAGAGAAGGATTCGGCTGGAAGCAGCAGTAGAATGCGTGGGTAAGAGTTTAACTGGAGCAGGTGTGGAGAGCAAGAACACACTCCAGAAAAGGGGCGTGCCTTGCTGAACAGCAGCCATAGTGATCCTACAGAGCACAGGGATTATGGCTCCCTTCTCCCTGCACTCCCTCCCCCACATCCTGCCCAGAGTGAGTGCTTTCAGAAACAGAGCATGCTTCTCTTGGAAGCACGTGTTACCCAGAATTCAATCTGTTGTAAGTAGCTATGTAGGGTGTGAGAATACATAGGGTGACGTCTCTCTGTACATGCATTCCTGGGGAGGAAGTTCAAGCTGACCCAGCTGGAGACCACCACCATCTATTGTTATTTCTTCCTAATTTGGGGGGGAGTCACCACAAACTGGCTTTTCTTTTACTACCAGTGGACCCCTGCCATTATCTCCAAATCCTGTTCCAGGGCATTAACCAAGCCTACCTATTGCTGCTTATGTCCTGTGGTGAAGACTCTGTTTTGTTCAGTGTCTTAGAGCTAACATCCTCCCTAGTAAGTCTGTTGCTCCTTAGGGAGAAAGTGGAGAAACAAAAACTGCCTGAGGCCAAGCTGAGTACAATGCCTGAGGTACAAAATAGCAAGGAGAAGCCCGAAGCAGTAGCCTACGGGGGTAGAGGTGAGGTCAGGAGTGAATTCAAGTTAAGAAGTTAGACAGCTGTAGGCCATTTCCATCAATCTACCTCCCACCTTCCCAGCCCAGTCATCTACCTACCCGCCTACTCTTTGACTCAGCTGTTCGGCATCCTCATGTTCATCCATCATCCACTTAGCTGTGTAGTCTCTCCATAGATACACCCACACATCCATCTATCCATCTACCCACACATCTGGCCACTCATCCACTCATCTGCCCACCTGCATACTCACCCCTACGGTAATGCACCCATGCATCATCCACCCACCTAGCTCCCTCATCATGACAATATCAGTTTTGCTTCACCATACCCGCCCCCCCCACCCCGTATATGTCTCATACCCTAGAAGCCTTTTGTTATCCATCCAAGACTACCATAGGATGTGACTTATTGAGCCCTATTGGCAGTATTGGGCTCAAATGAGGCAATTCTCCTGCCTCAGCATTCCAAGTTCTAGTATTACAGGAGCATGGCAGTATTACACCTGATGCTTTTTGTTGTGTTTTAAAACAGAAAGTTCTAGAAATTGGTTAACAGTGTGAGTCCACTTAGCACTGTTGAATTATATACTTAGAACGGGTAAAGATGATAAATTTTGGTATGTACTTTTAAGAGTTATTAAACAAATAATAATTATTGAAAATACAAATAGAAAAGAAAAACTATCTACAGTCCTACCAGCTAAGATTAACATTTTACTGCCTAAACTATATTTGTTGTACAATTCTTTTTGCTCTTTTATATAACTTGACCTTTTCAAATAAAGTTTATATTATTAAAAAAAAAATAAACAGGATCTCCTCTAGCCCAAACTGATCTCTGGGGCTGTGCAGCCAAGATTGACCTTGACTTCCCAAACCTCTCGCTTCTACCTACCAGGTGCTGGGATTACAGATGTGCCCTACCATGGCTGGTTGCATGATGTAAATATCCTTATGGTGTAATTACCAACTATCAATGTGATCGTAATGAACATGGACTTGGGAAGCACACCGTTTCCCTCCACATGACAAAATGAATGTAAATTGCCTTGAGAGCTAAGATGATGGTAAATCAAGGTAAAATAATTAGCAGATATATTTGGGCACTTATTAACTTTGTTCGTAATACAATTAAGTTGCAGGTTTCTATAGTTTAATTTATAATAATCATTCCACCGAGGGGCCGATGTATAAAGTTCTGAAAGCATAATGCTGTAGGCTGGGGAGAGCCGGCTCCCTCAGCACACCACAGCAGGAAGTCAGTCCTTGGTTGACGTGACGTCAGAAGTTAGCTGTGACTTCAAGCTCTGCGCATCACAAGTTTGCAGTATTGGAAAGCTATAGGACATGCTTTTGGAGCTAGATGTTCTGATCCTGTGTTAGCAGAATACAACTTGGCATCTCAGAGAGCTGAGTTTCCATGTGTCTCCTGTGGAGAAAACTGTCTTTTTTGTGTGTGTGTGCTTTCTCAGGGGCCAGCTCTTCCTCCCATCACTTACACATGGAGTTTGATGGAGTGAAGGTGTTACCTGTCAGTTTGCCAGGGGTTGTTGGACCATTTAGATCAAGCATCCGGTGGAATATCTTTTAGCCTTCTGCAGCCACCAACACTTTTTTTCATCAAATACCATGTTTACGTTATGTTTCTCACTTCTGTCTTTAGGTTCCTTTTCCCTCAAGAAACCATGAGCTTTTATACCCCAGACAGCTGTTGTAGGAGGCTGCTTGTTTGTTCCTGGATGCTCAGCTCTGAAATAACCACATAGAGACTGTATTAATGAAATCTCTGCTTGACCCATTAACTCTAGCTTCTTATTGGCTAACTATTGCATCTTAATTTAACCCATTTCTATTAATCCATGCATTGCCATGTGGCTGTGGCTTACGGGCAAGGTTCTGGCATGTCTGTTCCCAGAGGCAGCTACATGGCATCTCTTCACCCCCCCTTTCTTTCTCCCAGCATTCAGTTTAGTTTCTCCACCTGCCTCTGTTTTACCCTGCTATAGGCTCAAGCCAACTTTCTTTATTCAGTAACCAATAAAGCAGCACATACACAGAAGGACCTCCCACACCAGACAGCCACCATCCACCCATCCACCCACCCATCTGTCCATCCATTCATGTACCTACTTACCTATCCTGTCACTCCTTTCCACTCACCTTATGACCAGCCCTCCACCCATCCATCCTCTTGTCTATGCATCTATCCACCCATATCACTTAACCACTCATTCATCCATTGTCTATCTACCAAACTCTCCATTTATCCACTTACCCTTTCATCCATTCATTTATCCATCCTTACATTCACTTAACCACCCACGTATCTATACCCACCCACTTATACACCTACCCACATATACACCATCCAAATAACCATCCACTCATCTGCCCATCCACCCATGCATATCCATCAAAAATTATGCTCCACGTCTCACCCTTTTCCTGTATGCCTTTCTCACATAATCTTTCCACTTCCGACTCCTTGATCACCACCAACCAACTATATTTTAACCCCAGGTCACATTTCTTCTACCTTAGCAACTCCAAACCTGTCCCAGGCTAGATGAGTAATCATCTAAGGTTAGAGACTGGGGGCGGAGGTGCTCAGTCAGTAAAGCACTGTCCACATGAGCATAAGGACCTGAGTTCAATCCCCAACACCCACATAAAAAAATGGGTATCATGGAGAACCTTTACTGCCAGCTCTGGAGACACAGAATCAAGAGGATCCCTGTGACTTGCTGACCAGCCAGTCTAGCCAAATGGGGGAGCTCCAGGTTCAGTAAGAGATGCTGTTGCGAAAAATCAACTAGGTGAAGAGCAATTGAAAAAGACCCCTAATGCTGCTCTCTGGCCTCCATCCACACACAGGCATGTATATGTACACGCGCGCGCACACGCACGCACGCACGCACACACACACACAGAGTAACTGCTTCACTACACTAGACTGTAGGTGCTTCAGGTGCATGGCTGTGTCTTCCACACTCATTTAAACAGCATGCAACAGCACAGAGTAGAAAATCCATGGATGTTGCTGAATTTGTGGCCCTTTATTGTTTTTATCACCAAAGCAATTCTCAGAATTGACTTCCCAAGTCAGCTCTTGCATTTACAAAGCCTGAAACTGGGAGGCACTAACCCTCCTGTCTGTGTTCCCATCTCCTGTTAGCCTGTCTTGGTTTCTTCAAAGACCCTCTCTCCCTCCAAGCCATGAGTCACAGGGAAAGGAGGGCAATTTCCTGAAAGCAGCAGGTCAGAGGTGACTGAACCTTTTTCTGGAAGGTTCCTGAGGAAAGTTGGCTGCCGTTAGCCACACAGCCCCATCTTAGGACAGTGCCACTGGCTTATAGCTCCCAGGTTTCTCTCCACTAGAGGCAAGGAAGGGTTCTGAGCTGTTGGGAGGATGCTGGGCAGGAGATGGGGGACAATAAGCAGTTTCTTCTCTGAAGTTACCGCCTATCAGGTGTTGTGCTCAGGACCTGTTTCTGAATGTACTGCAGAAGAAGAAAATTCTCCCCTCTCTGCTAGCCTAATGCATAAACTCAGAAATGGCCAAGCGTGGCTGGTCCTTATGTAACTTCTCAAGGGTAAAGTAATAATGGTTTTTATTTTTTCATTTTAAGTTTGGATGTCCTTCCTCATCAACTCCCAGAACTGAAACACTGGTGTTTGAATGTGTGACTGGTAGCCTGAATGGTCCTGGTCCTTTCTTCTTGACCTCTTTGCTCCAGTGAGCCAGGCTTGGTCACATGACTTGCTGTGGTCAAGGCAATGTGTGTGGAAATAACTCATGTCATGTGAAAGCAAATGCTTGGGTCTGCCATGTCTTCTCATGTATTCCCTAGGCAGGGAATGCACTAGAAAAAGACCTTTCCATCATCCTGGGTCTCAGGATGTCTCAGGGGACATGGGAGGGGAAAAGGGGTTTGCAACTTATGGGAGTCACTCAGTCGGCTTATAATGGGAAGTAAGGCAATCAGTTCTGCTAGCTACAGTAGCAATCCGCCTGTGGGAAAGAAACTGGTGAAAATAACCCTCTTGGAATGAGCTTTATTAGGAGATAGGGTTTCAAGGTCTCAGGAGTCCTGACTGGGCCTTGAGGCAAGAGAGTATTGAGAAGGGACAGTAGAGGGCTGGAGGGACAGCTGTGGGTTAAGGGTGCCTATTGCTCTTGCATGGGACCTGAGCTTCATTCTCAGCACTGACACCAGATGGCTCACAACTTCCTGTTAGTTCAGCTCCAGAGGGTCTACTCCTCTTCTGGTCTTTGCATGTATCTACATGCTCATAAACACACATCACATTCATGTACATGTTCATTACACACGTCCACATAAGTTCTCAGAAACACACATATACATATATGTACATGCTCAGAAACACACATACATGCACATTCTTCTAAACACACATATGCATACGTGCTCAGAAACATACATGCATGTACATGCTCATAAACATGCACACACATATATGTATATGCTCAGAAACCCACACACATGTACATGCTCAGAAACACACATGCACATATATGTATATGCTCAGAAACACACTAACATACAAAATAAATTCTAAAAAAAGTTTTTAAAAGTAGATTGTATCAGAGACAATGTGAATGGGGCCTTAAATGGAAGGCATCCTTGTAAAACCTGGAGTATTATTATTTTATGAAGAGGGGAGGCTTAGAGTAAGATCAGAGACCTAGGCACCATGGACAGGACGATGGGGGAGGCCCAAAGAAGAAGTTGCCTTCAGAGAAATCTCCCAGACAAAGGGAAGAAACATCTGACTTTTACATCCTTTCCTGGGGTGGTGAGAAGGTTCACACTACATGGTTTAGATCAATGTAGAATGTGTGACAGGGAGCACAGGGTAGCCATGTACCAGAGGGGACCACAATGAGAGGCTGCCAGGCCACAGTGAAGCAAGGCTTTTAAACCCCCAGTCCCAGAGAGAAAGCTGCAGGGCATGTGGCTTGATTTCTTCAGGCTGTGAGAACTGGGGCTGAGAATGACCCATGTCGTACAAGGGCTCAGGCCCACAACCGCAGAAATTCTAGAATGTCTGGTACAGCCCATCAATTAAAGGGAGTTAGCAGATTTCATAAAGAGCTGAACTTTTACTTTTAAAGAGGAGCTTGTTGACATTAAAGTATTCAGAATTTATCTTACAGATTAGGTGAATGATTCTATAGAAATAGACAATTTCTTCTTTATAGAAATAGGCAATCTCTTCCCTGTACAATTGTCTATTTTGTATGTTTTTTTGTGTGTAGGGGAGAAGACATATGCAACCCCCTCTCTGTGTGTGTGTGTACATGCGTGTGTGTACATGCATGTGTGTGTGTACGTGTGTGTAGGGGAGAGGACACATGCACCATGTGTGTGCATGGGTGTGTGCGTGTGTGCGTGTGCGTGTGCGTGTGCGTGTGTGTGTGTGTGTGTGTGTGTGTGTGTGTGTGTAGGCCAGAGACCATCCTCAGGTGTTGTATCTCAGCATCGATCCGTTTTATTTTTGGAGACAGAGTCTCTTTGCCCACTGACCTGGAGTTTGACAAGTGGGCTGGTCATCCAGGAACTGCAGGGATTCTGTGACTCTACTTCCCCAGTGCTGGGGTTGCAAGGACATGCCACTGCACTCGACTTTGTAAATTAGTTCTGGGGACCAAACTTAAGTCCTGACACTTGATAACAAGTGCTTGAGTCAGCTGACCCATCTTCCCCAAACTTCTGTACAATGAGTATTAATCTGACATTGTTTTCCTATGTAAGTTGGTTGGCTATTGTTAAGTCAGTCTTTGCTTATTACTTCATGTCTCTGGGTGGTGTGCATGTGTGTTTGTACACGTTTCTGCATGCGTGTAGGGATGCCTGGGTGGGAATGCATGCATGTATGGTCAGTTTACACTCTCTTCTCCTTATTAAACCTCCCAGCCTTCTACTTGAGTCATAGAGACTTAACGGAAAAATTCCAAATCTTTTAAGGAAAAAGGAACATGATCCGGTTTCCTGCTTGAAAAGAACACTCTAATAATTAATCTAGTTCAATAAAAATAAGGAACCTACTGAAAATGTACTTCATGACAAAATGTTGAAGTATTTTTTTTTCAAGACTCAGAACACAGATTTCCTTTATTACCACTTCTGGGAAATCTTCGACAATGCAATAAAGCAAGAAATAATATTGGAAAAAAGATCTGGTAATATTTATAGGTGATGAATATTATATATGTAGAAAATCTAATAGAAGCTGCATACAAATTATTATAGCTATTATTATAATAGACAAACCTGATAAGGTTATAATATATAGGACAGGATGCAAAAATTACTTTTAGGTGCTGGCGATCATAAACAGAAAGCAAAACCTTACTGAGCGTTTTTTACAATAGCATTTGTGAAAATGCAAAGGTAAAAGACTAGTCAAGACCCTCTTTAAAAAGGGCCTTTCACTGTTAGGTACCAATACCTATTAAAAACTAGCAAAACTGCGAGGTGTAGTGGCACACACCTTAAATGCCAGCACTGGGGGAGGCACAGGCAGGGGATCTCTGTGAATTAAAAGAAGTCTAGTCTATATAGAGAGTTACAGGCCAGCCAAAGATACATAGTTAGACCCTTTTACAACAGCAACATCAACAACAAAACTACAGCTGACATGTGGATAGACAAAGTCAAAACCGAAGTGCCATCAGAAGCAGATACATAGAGCCACTCAGTGGCGGGGAAATGAATTTTTATTTCCTTAACTGCTACTGGGTCACCTTGATATCCGTGTTGAAAAAAGACAGCAGATTGCAGACCTATTGTGAAAGCGAGAAATAACCAAGCTGGAAGAAGAGCAGATCGGTAGATTATTTTGGAAGGAAATGTTGAGAAGAGCTTGTGGGTGGAGTCAGGGGGCAACTCTGCTGAATGTAGGATGCACCAAGCTCTGAGGAGGAAGGAGCAGGCACAATGGATTACATTAAAACCGAGAGCTGCTCTTCTTTAACAGATACGGGAAAGGAACGAGAGGGTAGAGCCAGAAATGAAAGGAAATATCTGAAATGTGTGGTTCTGACAAAGGACTCATTGTCGTCACACGAGAAGACTCGGGGAAGACAGACAGCTTTGTGGGAAAATGGACAAAGGGCTTTAGCGTTCATGTACAAAAGGAAATATCATTTCCATAGCCAGCAACAAAACCCATACAAAATGCTCAGCCTCCTTAGGATTCAGGCAGAAGCAAATGTGAACCATGATGAGTCATGAAGGATGCCCGCACCACGAGGCTAATGGGAAAATGATAGACATCTAACAGCAAAAACGTAGGGAGAATGAGAGATTCACATGTGGTTCAGAGTGGTCTTAATTGTCAATGTTCTTCTTGGAAAATTGGCAGGGACAATGATGTCGAACATACCCCCACACTGTGACCTTGAACTTCCCCTGTCATCCAGAACTCTCTTCTGGGAATACTAACACATTCTGCATTGAACAGAAACTTTGTCAATAAGGAGCTGAGAGGGTGTGTAGGTGCCCAGTGCTAGAGCATTTGCCTACCGCACACGGTACCCTGGGTTCATCCCCCAGCACTGCAATAAACAAGCAAACAAAATTAAATTAAACAGCATCAGTATTGGAAGACTTTGTGTTTAGAGCTCAATGGGGACACTTAAGTATATTGTTCTTTGGGGGAAGCAAGAGATACATTGGAAGAATTACATGCCATAGAGACGCAGTCCAGCAGCATGGTGGGGGTCTGAGGAAGGTTCAGGCTGACTTGGTGGAGGACTTGGCAGAGAGAGAGAGGGCCCCTAGAGAAAGGGGGAGGTCTATGCCATGCTGTTGATGAGTGGGTTACAGTGCAGACTTCCAGTCAGGCTGTCTCTGAATCAGCCATGAGGACAAGGAAGGAAGAGAACTTGAGAGACAGAGGCTGGTCTCGTATGAATAGTGAGCTTCAGGCCAGTGAGGATGACTTAGTAAGACTCTCTTAGCTCAGAAGAACAAACATTGAAGAATCTAGAAATCAAGTTACTGTAATATTAGGAGTTGTCACCACTGAGTCAAATGAAGGAAGCTTGTAGCAGGTCACGGCCCTGGCTAGCAGATGCCAGTACTATTTGTTTCAGGTCCAAACCAGAAACAATCCCAATGCCTATCAACAGAAAACCGATTGAACATGAGACACGGAACAGCTGAATCAAAGATCCCTGCCGTGGTGAAGGCATAGCTTCGTGCACCATGGGGTAGAGGAGGGGTCTCCAGGTGGCTTCTGATGTTCTGTCTCCTCATCCAGATGTTGGCCCTGGGAGCACATATACTCCATGAGAAACCAGCAAACTGTTCCCTTACGATTTGTGTGTTTTTGTACAGAGCTATATGTGGACAAACGTGTTACCTTAAAAAACAAAATGGGAAATTGTGCAGAGTAGAACATACAGTGGATGAGCAGGGCAGGAAAGGCGACGAAGTGAGGCCTACCAGCAATCACCAGTCAAGACCACAACATGACAAAGTAATAGTCCTGCTATGTGACGAAGCCTATGGGATGATGCTCCTGCTTTGTGGCGAACCCCAGCTCACACTGTGTGATAATATCCCCACTGTGTGATGAAGCCCCCACTGTGTGATGATGCCCCTACTGTGTGGTGAAGTCCTCCATAGTGTGATGTCGTGTGCCTGCTGTGTGGTAAAGCCCCCACTGTGTGATAAAGTCCTTACTGTACAATGATGCTCCCACTCTGTGGTAAAGCCCCCATGGTGTGAAGAGGTCTAGGGTCTCCTTTCGATCCTGTTTGTTTTCCTTTTTTAAAATTTTGTTCATTTTTATTGAACTCTACATTTTTCTCTGCTCTCCTCCCTGCCTCTCCCCTCCCCTTCAATCCTCACCCAAGATCCCCATGCTCCTAATTTACTCAGGAGATCTTGTCTTTTTCTACTTCCCATGTAGATTAGATCTATGTATGTCTCTCTTAGGGTCCTCATTGTTGTCTGGGATTGTGATTTGTAGGCTGGTTTTCTTTGCTTTATGTTTAAAAACCACTTATGAGTGAGCATATGTGATAATTGTCTTTCTGGGTCTCCCCACTCAAAAATGACAGAGAACTCTCAACAAAGGACTCTAAAATGACTGAAAGACACTTAAAGAAATGCTCAGAATCCTTAGCTATCAGAGAAATGCAAATCAAAACAACTCTGAGATTCCATCTTACACCTGTAATAATGGCCAAGATAAAAAACACTGATGACAAGTTATACTGGAGAGGTTGTGGGGTAAAGAGAACACTCCTGCATTGCTGGTGGGAATGCAAGCTGGTACACTCCCTTTGGATGTCAGTGTGGCGATTTCTCAGAAAATTAGGAAACAACCTTCCTCAAGACCCAGTAATACCACTTTGGGCTATATATCCAAAGGATGCTGAATCGTGCCACAAGGACATGTGCTCAACTATGTTCAAAGCAGCATTGTTTGTCATAGCCATAACCTGGAAACAACCTAACTGCTCCTCAACTGAAGAATGGATAAGGAAAATGTGGTACATTTACACAATGAAGTACTACACAGCAGAAAAAATAACAACATCTTGAAATTTGCAGGCAAATGGATTGACCCATTTGTTTTCTAATCAGTAGCTGCATAAATAATATCAAGTTCAATCCCCAGCTCAACGTGTGCACATACAGACATCTGCTAGTGGTCAAAGGCAAGTGCCACCTTGCTTTTATTTACTGACATGTTTATGTAATTTGTTTTGTATATGTGTGTGTATACTCTGGTATACCGCAGTACCTCTGTAAAAGTAAGAGGACAACCTGCAAGAATCTGCTTCTCCTTCTATCATATGAGTCATGGGGATTGAACTCTGGTCTCCAGGCTTGTCGGCAAGTGCCTTTACCTGAACCACCTTACTGGCTCCACACTTTCTTATCAAGCTTTTGAGGTCCCCTCTGCTGGTGATCTCTGACTCAGAGTAAGGGGAAGAAGAGGGAACATCTTTCCCAGTACCTATATCTTCTGTCTGAATTCTGCCTCCACCCCTATGATCCTGGCAGGTTGGTCGACTTTCTTCTTCTGCAACGAGAGAGGTTTGCACTGCTTTGTCTCTTGGAATCCTTTACCTGATAAATATTAATGATTGTAAATTGAATGGCTCGTTGGATGTCCAGTTCTGCTACAGGTAATTGACATTGTGACCCCCCTGCCTTCTTGTAGAGGGTCAAGGCGTGCTACTCCTGACCTCTACGCTTAATGCTCATCCGCTGACATGAAATTTGAGTCAATCATGCAAAAGCCTCCACTGCCCAAATGCATCCAAGGCCAAGAGAGAGCTTCTGTGAATTCTGGCCCTGGGGGAGCGATTTCACATGCATTAGGGTCTCCGCTTCCCTGGACTGGTTGCCGCCTTCCCCGTATGCAATCACCGAATGCTGGAATGTTCATTCCGAGGAGATCTAGGGATGAGCAGGAGTCCATCCATGATGACCTGTATCATCACTGCAATGGAAGGGGCCCTCCCAGGATTTGAAGAGGGAGGAATTGGTTTATTCATTAAAACACTGCCCAATCACTTAGGAAATGTGTTAGTTTTCCGTTGCTGCAGCAAAGCACCTGATACAGGTCACTTGTGAAGAAGAGGAGGTTTATTTACCTCATAGTTTCAGAGGTGCAGGGTCTAATGCTGGTGTTGGCTCAGTGCCAGTGAGGGGTCTTTTGGGATGTGATACCCCTGCTGTCTGGTGATGCTTACACACTATGATATCATGGAGGCTCGCCTATACAAAAGAACTTTTTCTTCAAACAGGAGGGGACTGGGGTTTTACAATCCCTTCTGATGCCATGGTCCTGCAGTCTAAGGACCTCCCTTTAAGTGGCAGCTCTGAAAGGGCCAGTGCCTCCCAACACTACCACATTGCAGACCAAGCCATCACTCACAGTGGGCCCTTGAGTATCACCAAACCATATCAAACACCTATCTATAAATAGCTAATTGTAGCGGTCTCTATGACCACCATGGCAACCAGGGTATTAATCCTTGAGAGAGAAGACGGTTCGGTTCAGCATGACCGAATGTTGATTCAAACTTAAGAGTCTGACCGCAAGTAATTTATTTTAGGCATTTTTAAGCACAGCACAATTTTGGGAAAACATTTCCTGGTGATATTTAACTCAATCTTATGTGCACAACAAAGCATAAGACATGACTACATTGAAATTCTTAATAAAAAATAGGTCCTGTAAAGATAGGCCCTATAGTTTAAATGAGAAAACAGTCTCAGGATAAGGGTCTGATGGAGGAGGTTGTGTGGTCTGGCCGTGCAGATAGATAGCACCAAGGTCATCGGGCCATTGACCGTATCTGCTCCCAGTTTCCTAGGTGGAAACAGGTTGTACGTCACTCTCTGTGAAGAGACAATCAGGTGCGTTTAATTTTCCTGCTTTCCCTAGGGCTAATCTGTGAGCACAAAGACTAAGTGCCTCCTACAGCTAAAATGTGTCAAGCTCAGAACTGAGCTTAGGAAATATCATTTCAGAAATGGGTTCAGTCGTGAGGAACAACATCATTTTTATTGGGATAGCAAGGGAAGAGATAACAATGTGTGTGTGTGTGTGTGATAAC
>NC_022016.1:41933774-41939164 GCF_000317375.1 Microtus ochrogaster
CCCCTCTGCTGGTGATCTCTGACTCAGAGTAAGGGGAAGAAGAGGGAACATCTTTCCCAGTACCTATATCTTCTGTCTGAATTCTGCCTCCACCCCTATGATCCTGGCAGGTTGGTCGACTTTCTTCTTCTGCAACGAGAGAGGTTTGCACTGCTTTGTCTCTTGGAATCCTTTACCTGATAAATATTAATGATTGTAAATTGAATGGCTCGTTGGATGTCCAGTTCTGCTACAGGTAATTGACATTGTGACCCCCCTGCCTTCTTGTAGAGGGTCAAGGCGTGCTACTCCTGACCTCTACGCTTAATGCTCATCCGCTGACATGAAATTTGAGTCAATCATGCAAAAGCCTCCACTGCCCAAATGCATCCAAGGCCAAGAGAGAGCTTCTGTGAATTCTGGCCCTGGGGGAGCGATTTCACATGCATTAGGGTCTCCGCTTCCCTGGACTGGTTGCCGCCTTCCCCGTATGCAATCACCGAATGCTGGAATGTTCATTCCGAGGAGATCTAGGGATGAGCAGGAGTCCATCCATGATGACCTGTATCATCACTGCAATGGAAGGGGCCCTCCCAGGATTTGAAGAGGGAGGAATTGGTTTATTCATTAAAACACTGCCCAATCACTTAGGAAATGTGTTAGTTTTCCGTTGCTGCAGCAAAGCACCTGATACAGGTCACTTGTGAAGAAGAGGAGGTTTATTTACCTCATAGTTTCAGAGGTGCAGGGTCTAATGCTGGTGTTGGCTCAGTGCCAGTGAGGGGTCTTTTGGGATGTGATACCCCTGCTGTCTGGTGATGCTTACACACTATGATATCATGGAGGCTCGCCTATACAAAAGAACTTTTTCTTCAAACAGGAGGGGACTGGGGTTTTACAATCCCTTCTGATGCCATGGTCCTGCAGTCTAAGGACCTCCCTTTAAGTGGCAGCTCTGAAAGGGCCAGTGCCTCCCAACACTACCACATTGCAGACCAAGCCATCACTCACAGTGGGCCCTTGAGTATCACCAAACCATATCAAACACCTATCTATAAATAGCTAATTGTAGCGGTCTCTATGACCACCATGGCAACCAGGGTATTAATCCTTGAGAGAGAAGACGGTTCGGTTCAGCATGACCGAATGTTGATTCAAACTTAAGAGTCTGACCGCAAGTAATTTATTTTAGGCATTTTTAAGCACAGCACAATTTTGGGAAAACATTTCCTGGTGATATTTAACTCAATCTTATGTGCACAACAAAGCATAAGACATGACTACATTGAAATTCTTAATAAAAAATAGGTCCTGTAAAGATAGGCCCTATAGTTTAAATGAGAAAACAGTCTCAGGATAAGGGTCTGATGGAGGAGGTTGTGTGGTCTGGCCGTGCAGATAGATAGCACCAAGGTCATCGGGCCATTGACCGTATCTGCTCCCAGTTTCCTAGGTGGAAACAGGTTGTACGTCACTCTCTGTGAAGAGACAATCAGGTGCGTTTAATTTTCCTGCTTTCCCTAGGGCTAATCTGTGAGCACAAAGACTAAGTGCCTCCTACAGCTAAAATGTGTCAAGCTCAGAACTGAGCTTAGGAAATATCATTTCAGAAATGGGTTCAGTCGTGAGGAACAACATCATTTTTATTGGGATAGCAAGGGAAGAGATAACAATGTGTGTGTGTGTGTGTGATAACCTATAATATTACCACTGTTAATTGAAGGTGGATCGAATTAATACAGGCCAACTGGTATAAGATGATACAAATTTAATATAAATAGCACACTCACGCAACCGAAGTTCCCGCGATGCCCAGAAACAGGAAACAGGAAGAAGCGACCAGCGTCTGTGCACCCCAATTCATAAACATTTGCCCGAGGCTGTCCCGCCCCCAAAGGGCGGGCTCTCTCTACAGTTAATGATTTTTACACTTACTTACTTTGTGTGTGTGTGTGTGTGTGTGTGTGTGTGTGTGTGTGTGATGTATGTGCAAGCATGTGGAGGTCAGAGTAAAACGTGTAGGAGTTTTTCCTTTGACATGTGGCTCCCAGGAATCAAATCCAGATCCTCAGGTTTGGCTGACCAGTCTTGTTGCTGTTTTTATATATCCACTTCTGACGAGAGGTTGGGGATAAAGGTGTTGATGGTGTTAGCACGGGTGATAGGGCTAGACACTATTCTACGGTCTTTACATGTATTAACCCAATTTGTGCAGTGTCAGGAGAAACACAGGAGAGGTGCTGTCAAATACAGCCGAGAGATCCACTGCATGCCCCATCGTTCAGGAGGCATGTCTAACTCTGTGGTCCCCTCTGTTTGCAAACCCTGTGGCGGTTGCAAAGTCTATTAGCTATTTTGCTTAGTGTCGTGACAAAATACCCACTGTAAACAGCTTAAGGAAGGCAGGGTTTATTTCAGCTCACCGTCTCAGAGCGTAGGCCTTCATGGTGGAGAAGGCATGGCGACAGGAACTTGAGGCAACCAGCCACATTGCACCCACAGTCAGGAAGCAGGAAGAACACTGGTGTGCAATCTGGGGTGCCAAATTTAAAATTTCAGTCTGGATAGTAGCCTGTGAGCTGGTGCCACTCACATTCAGGGTGGCTTTTCTGCCTCAATTAATCCAATCTAGAAACTTCCTTACAAATCCAGAGGTTTGTTGTCTCTATGGTGATTCTAGATCCTGTTAAGTCGATCATCAGTTGTCAACTGCCAAATCTTCCTTCTTCCCCTGTCTGCTGACTCTCAAGGGATGCTTAGGCAAGTCTGTTGTCATGGTAACTATCATCCGCAATGCCACCTAAGGAAGTTTTCCAAACATCAACCCTGAGTCAATTGTTTTGTAAGTCAGACTCCTCCATGGGCATAAGGCATTGACTTCATTGGTTCCTTACACACTGCTACATTTTTGCTTCTGTTGCCATGACAACACACCCCGGCAATAAGCAACTTAGGGGATAAAGGGTTTCTTTGGCTCATAGTTCTGTCATTACAGGGAAGGCAAGGCAGGAACATGAAGCAGCCATTCACATCCACAGTCAAGAGCGGGGGTGGGGGTGGGGAAGGCGGGGTAAAGAGAGAGAGTGAGAAAGAGCAGAGAGAGAGAGAGAGAGAGAGAGAGAGAGAGAGAGAGAGAGAGAGAGAGAGGAGAGAGGGGTTTTCTCATGCCCAATCTCCTCTCTGCACTTATAGACCCTAGGATCTTCTGTGTAGGAAGCAGCGAGCAATCAAGACAGTCCCCCCCAGACACGTCCACGGACCGTCCTGGTCTAGGCAACCCCTCACAGAGCCTCTCTTCTGGGGTGGTGCTAGCCAGCGTCATTGACGCTTCTCAGTAACCCCCTCATGCACATCAAATGAAACTGCACTTCCTATGGATGCCTCCCAAGCTCCTTACTTCCAAGTCATCCTGTGCTCACAATGGGGAGCCTGCCAATGGCATTGCTGTCCCATTCATGTCTCTGTGTGTTACCCATAGTGCGGCATTTTCTGTACCTTTGTTTTATTTATTCTCTTATTTGTATGCGTGGTATGCACCCATGTGTGTGTAAGCATGTGTGTCTGTGCACACAGAATGGTCAGAAGGACCCTGGGCATTCTGCTCTATTACTCTCCACCTTATTCCCTTGAGACAGTTGCTCTCACTGAACCTGTTGCTAGGTTGGAAGCCAGCAAGCCCCAGCCAGCCCCAGCCAGCCCCAGCCAGCCCCAGCCAGCCCCAGCCAGCCCCAGCCAGCCCCAGCCAGCCCCAGCCAACCCCAGCCAGCCCCAGCCAGCCCCAGCCAGCCCCAGCCAACTTTCCGTCCTTTCCCCTTTAGGTCTCGGGTTACAGGTGCAGGTGTGACCTCACCCAGCCTTTTAACAAGTGTGCTGGGAAATTCAAACTCAGATCCTTGTGTTTGGGCAGCAAGGGCTATTAGCCACAAAGTTGCCCCCTTCCCACTTTAAACCTAGCCAGAAAGAAAGGGAGGTGTCCACGTAGACTGTAAAAGTGCTGAAATTGAGATGTGGTGTTTAATCTCCATTCAGGGGTGCGCCTGGTGGGGGGGAGTGGGGGGCACAGGTGAGGAGAGGTGACCACAAGCCTCACTGCCTGGTGTCCAAAGGCTGCTCTGTCTAGTCGTCCCACACCTCAGTTAGAAGCTGCTCTTTTGAGATTTGCTTTGCTCTTTCTGAGCAGGGCTGGGACTTGTCCTCATTCTGCCATGGGCTGGGGGAACTTGGGCAAGTGTTTTCAGCTCTCAGGGGCTCCATATTTTATTTTGAGGGCAAGGTGTGAAAACAGAAATCTTCCCCCTCCCTCCCCCCCCACACTGTAGGACATTGCAAGGATTGAGCAAGGTAAGGGATATCAAGTGCTCTGTGCTTCCTGGCATAGAGTCAGCAGGATAGAAGTGGGGAGGCTGCCTCCCCGTTGTGTGGAGACACACCTGTCCCTGAGAGCACAGCTTCCCTCTGGAGGAGGGTGTGTGGAAACGTGGGAGGTTGTTTGCCTCTCACATTGACCCAATGAGGCTCTGGGGGCTTGGTGGATGGATGGAAATGCTAAGTGTTTCGCAGCTCACCGGGAAGTTTTTTCCCCCTCTCCCACCAGATGTTCATGTAGGTGATTCACCCACCAGATGCCTGTGTCACTCGAGAACCTGTTTACAAGGATCTGATCGTCAAATTATTGTTTTTTTGCATGCTTGGCTTGGTGTGGAAGTTGTAAGGAACACAGCGGCCCACACTTCGAGGAAAGACATGTCTTGCTTTGCTTAGGGTGAACATGACTTGTTCTCTTTTTTTGAAGACATTCATCAAAGGCACACACATCTGGGGGCACTGGAGCGAACTGTCATCGTGATTCTTCGTGAGCACACAAAAAAGCATTCCCAGTTCTTATTCCACACGCCAACCTTAAAAATCAGGGTCAGCGCCGACCAACACTGGCCCCAAATGAAGTCAGGCTGTGAGGCTAAGGGTCAGCATCTGGTGGGGTCTCCGGTGGGGCCCCATGGGGACCGATTTTTCCAGATATCTATTGTAACAATCATACTGTTACATTTCATCTTGGCAGTTCGGGTGGGGGTGGCATAAGGGGAAATGGCAGCATGGGTCAGCAGAGAGTTAAGAGAGATCGGCATCTCTGACTTGTGGTGCCTCCTGGTCGCTCCTGATCTTCCTCTGCATGGCCGTTCACTTAATGATTGGAGACACTGACTACATTCCCCTGGTTATACTTGAGCCTTCGACTCTCAGAATGTGGAGTTCCAAACCTCTTTCATCCAATAATGTGGTTTTAAAGATTCCTCATAAGGAGCCGGGGAGATAGCTCACTGGGCAAAGGGCTCATTGTACCACACGAGGGTCTAGGATCAGTTACCTAGTACCCACATAAAAGGCCAGGCCAGCCGGGCGGTGGTGGCGCA
>NC_022016.1:41939984-41946059 GCF_000317375.1 Microtus ochrogaster
ACACACACACACACACACACACACACACACACACATACACCTCCTTAACAGCCTGGTAGCAACTCTGTATTTTAGTCTTTTTTCCCTAAATGCTGATTTTAAAGGAAACAAACAGAACTTTGTAGCTATCCTTTCAAATATCAAGATTGTTTTCTTTCTAGTATGTAGGAACCAAACTGAGGCCAGGTCTAGGTTTTCCATGCAGTGGTCAGTGTCCATGTTCCACTACAGAACAAGGAAGTCCAGCAGTGAAAACCCACTTTAAAATGTTTTAATTTATTTTGTAGTAAGTTACATGAAGCAATTTTCCTGATGGTACATAACGTACTCTGAGCAGTACCCTCTCTGTCCTCTTCCTCCCTGTGATCTACCTTGTCCCCCTGGGCACTTGTTTCTACTTTCCCGTGATCTATACATACACGATTTTATGTATCTGTAAAGTCCAGGGCCCAGAGATGGAGATAACACGAGCTATTTGTCTTTCTTAGACGGTCTTAATTTACTTAATGTGATTATTTCCACTTGCATCCATTTTTCTGCAAGTGATTTATTCTTCTTTATGACCAGAAACAATTCCATGGTGTATATAAACCACGTTTCTATTTGCCATTTTTCTGCTAAGGAACACCTAAGTTTAAAAGGAAACAATAGAATAACAACAACATTAACAATGACAAACCTGGCCCAGCAGCCCCCAGCGATTTCACAGGCTTGGTTATTTCCTCAGTAGCAACAGGAATTTGGCTGCTGGGGACCAGACATTGCTGGTCTGTGATAGCATCAAATTTCAATTCCCCAGTCATAGCAGAATAAAAACCAGAGAAGGACACCAACCATGAAGCCTTTGGAACAAAATGGCCAAGCAGGCAATGCGTGCTGGTGCCAGGTCTCCATTGTTGCCACGCTCACATGACCCCATCTTCATACTGAAACCCTACTGATTTTCCACTGCACTGGCCAAGCAGGAGCTCTCCTCCCTTGGTGAGCCTGGGTTGAGGGGCCACCACTAAGCGCGGGTGCCTCTTTCTGGGAAATCCTCTCCAGAGACTCCCGTCTCTGATTTGACCTGACAGCAGATTCTCTGGAAGCTTCCCAGATCACTGTGATGTTGGCTGGAGTTGTCAGAACCTTTCACCAGCCCGGGATTAGTCCGGTGACATAGTATTTGGGTGTGACACCTTTAACCCAAGGGTGACATTCGTGACAGCTCTCTCTGAAGGCTCAGCAGGAATGGGGGCTGTTGCCTTCAGTTAAGTGGCCTCAGGGGGCTCAGCGGATCAGTTCTCGTGGACTTCTGTGCCTTGCATATCCAGGGCAGATGAGTTTGGCTGAACACAGACTCTCCGTGTCACTGAACAGTATAACAGCTATTCGTGCAGTGTTCGTGTTCTCTTATGTGTTGTGACACTGAGAAGATTCATGTCAGAGAACGTGTGAAGAAAGTGTGAAATACCACGCCACAGCCCATATGGAACTTGAACATGCAAGGGTTTTAGTACCCATGGGGCCTCTGAGGAGGGTCTTGGACTCAACCTCCGTGAGTGTTGGGGGACAATTGTATTTCATAGCTGGTTTTTTTTATGGGTGTGTGTGTGATTTCCCCCCCCTAACTCGTTTTCCTTCTCCCGCTCTTTCAAGACAGGCTCTCATGTTTCCCAGGCTAGTCTAAAACTTGCTTTGTAGCAGAGGGTAACTTGAACTTCGGATCCTCCTACCTTTGCCTCCTGAGTGCTGGGATAATAGGCATGCCCCACCGGCCCTGGTTTGTGCTGGGGAATCAAACTGCAGACTTTATGCATGCTAGGCAAGTTCTCTACTAACTGAGCTATGGCCCCTTCAAAGTATTTTTTTAAAATGATGAATCTGTGTAGTAGCATTTCATTTGTCTTTAATAAATAAAGCCTGCCTGAGGATCAGAAAAGTAAAACAGCCACACTGACCAGCCTTACAGACCAGGCAGCAATGACACACAACTTTAATCCCAGTAGGAACACTAGCTTGCCATAGAAACCAGGCAGTAGTGGTGCACGCCCTTAATCCCAGCACTAGAGAGGAATATAAAATGAGAGGAGACAGCTCTCAGTCTCATTCTGAGATTCCTGGAGGCAGGATCGCCATTTCAGACTGAGGTAGAGGTAAGAGCCAGTTGCTGGCTGCTTTGTTTTTCAGGTCTTCAGGTTGAATCCCAATATCTGTCTCTGAGTTTTTATTAATCATGCTTCAAATCTGCACTCCTCCTTTGTTCCTGTTTGTCCTTTTAGGGGGCTCCCAAGGAGTCAGTAGCATTATCAGGAGACCAGGACTCAACACCCCATTTCTGGGCAATGTTCTTCAACTGTTCATCGTGATCTGGGATTTCCTGTCCAAGCTGGGCCATGCAGGGGCAGAGGCATCCACACTGCAGTGCTGGGACAGCGGCATTCTGTCAGGGCCAGAAGGTGACTCAGTTGGGAAGCTGCACGCAATGCATGTACGAGGGCCTGAGTTCAGTATCCGGTGCCATGGAAAAGTCAAAAGTGACCGTATGCATCTGTCATCCCAGAACTGGGGAAGAGAGACAGAAGGACTCCCAGGATTCCCTGCTGCTTGTCTCGCAGATGGGTGAGGTCTAGGTCGGTGAGGGACCTTGGTGTGAAACATAGCATGGAGCATGACGGAGGAAGACATTGGATGTGGACCTCTGGCCTCCACATCCACACGTATGTGCACACATGTGTGCACACACGAACTCATACATATACACAAGAAAGAAAAATGAGTCCCTGGTCAGATTGGCAGATCTGAAAGAGTGTGTTTAGCCAGTTGAGCAGAGCCCAGGTTGAGAAGGGGCGGTTGCCTCGGCCCTTAGGTATTGATGCTTCCACTGGAGTCTGAATGGGTGCAGCGCGGAAGACCCAGAGTGACCGTCTGCAGACTTTGGCCCAAGATCGAGTCAGGCTCCTGGCTTATTTTTCTTAGCCTTTAAGCTAAGAATTTATTTTGTTTTCTTCAAATTGTGTGTGTGTGTGTGTTGTGTGTGTGTGTAGCAAATGCATGTGCATGCAGAGGTCAGAAGATGGTGTATGCTTGAATGTGGTTCCAGATGGTGTGAGCTGCCCCACAGGGGTGCTGAGAACTGGACTCCGGTCCTCCGGCTGAGGAGTAATTCCTCTTCCTGAGCAGCAATTCCTCTTACCTGCTGATCCATCTCTCTAGCCCTTAGGAATGTTCATTAAAATGTTTAAATGGTGGAGGAGGGAGGGGTGAAAAGGAAACAGGTGTCTGTGTCCATACAGTTTGGTTGGCAGGACCAGGATGCTGCTGTTCAATCAAAGAGGACATCTGGGAGAAAAATCTAAGCAGGCAGGAAAGCGAAGCCCTGTTTAGAACAGCGAGCATCTGTCCAAGTTACTAAGATCACTTTGACGAAATGAGGCTGCCTAATCCCATCAGCACGGGGTGCGGATGCCTCCTTTGGTTGAGCAGGGATGTCGCCTCCATCACCTGGGCACTCAAGTCACTTACCCCGTGATGTCTTGAGATGCTTGCCATGATTTTACAATGAGCCTTCTCTCTCCTGGCTGGAGGGAGGTTTTTATTGCCTCGAGTCTTGCAATTTCACTCTTGCTAATATTGATTTTGCCATAATCTCTTTTGCCTTTTTTTCCCCCTCTAACACTCCTTGAGTCATTTCTTGATTTGGACAAAATTCACATTTTAAAGCAGCTTGAAGATATGAAAACCAACCTTTGGGAAAATGTATTATGATAATTATATTTTCCTACTGGTTGCCAACATTATGCGTGCGTGCCAACAGAGGGAAAATGCAATTTGAAGCCCCGAGACTTTGTTCTCTCTTTCATCTTCTGTTGGCTTCTAGCATGCTGCAGCTCAGCTCAGGAATGTCCCCCAAAGGCCCAAGTGTTACAGTTTGGTGCTGGAGGAAGATGATGGGACCTGTGAGAAGACAGGGCCTCCGGAGGTCTTCAGGATGTCGGGGGTGTCTTTGGAAGGGGATTGTGGGACTCGGGGCTCTTCTCTTTTTATCTTTTGTACCCCAACCTTGAAGTAAGTGAGTTTGCTCTGCTATACACTCTGGTCACATTGTGCTGACTCCCACAGACCCAGGGACAGTGAGACCAGCCAATAGGGACAATGGATCTATAGTTAACCTTCTCTGGTTATAAATTGATTATCTCAGATATTTGTTGTAGTAACAGAAAGCTGATCAATGCATAAGGAATGTTAAAGGAGACAAGAATGTTCCAAAAGATCTTGTCTGCCAGGAAGCAGGTTTAAAGAAGGTCTACAATTTCCTCTTCTGAGTAAAATTTATTGTTAGAAATAAATGTTGTAATTCTAGAAGGTCAGTGTTCCTTCCATGTGACAGAGGTGGAATCAAGCTTATAGACAGGTGTCTTCTTCCCCAGCTCCAATGGCTTTTCAGGGTGGTCATGAGAATCAGATTCTAGTTCTAATTCCAGGGCTCTGTGATCTCTCCATCATGTCAGGACACGGGCCCAGGGCATTAGAAGGCTGGACCACAAGGGCCACAGCACAGGATCCAAAAGGTTCCATGTTTCTTTAAGAACATGGCATTTTTCAGCCCTGTTGCTAGGGCAGCTGCGTTTCCAGGTGGACTAATTAGGTCTTCGCCGAGCTGGGTAGGGTCCTTGCTCATGGCTTCTCTCTTGGTGCGGGTAGGCGCTGCCAGTGCCTGGTGTTCAATATGAAGGGCAGTGTGAAGCATGGGGATTAACTCTTGCTGTGTCTGTGAAGCCCCTTGCACTTTATCCATGCCATCTAGGGGAGATGCATACACAAGACATAATACTAGATTCCAGGAGCGCAGGTCAGTTCTATTATAAACTATAAACACAATAAATGCCTTTTATCAGTGCACAATAATGGCTTTCAGGAAGACATTTACACACATGCATACGAATACTTCGATCACAGATGCTCTGCCCCACCTTCCCCCAATAAACCCCTTTTGCTTTATTGTCTTTTTTTCCCTTTCTTGGATTTTGCAAATGATAGGAAACATGGTATTTGTTTTTCTGACTTTGGCTTAGTTGCTTACTACGATGATCTCAAATTTTATCAATTTTCCTGCACGTGTCTTCTCTCCTTTCTTCTTCATGGCTGATTCTGCTCCATGATGTGTGTGCTACATTTTCCGTATCCATTCCCATGTGAATGGGCACCTAAGTCAGTGCCATGCTGCGTAGCAACACACAGGGCAGTGGAGGTACCTCTGTGGTGTGCTCCCGCAGACTCCTTAGTCCCAGGAGCAGTGTGGGTGGATCGCAGTTCTGCCTTTAGTTCATTTGAGGACCTTCCAGACTATTCCCGTAGGAACTGGTGGTGATTCATTCATCTAGACTGTCAGCTTGATGGGATTCTGAATCTCTGTGGAAGAAAACCTCAGGGCCCATCCATGAGGAAGTTTCTAGATTAACTGAAATAGGAAGGCTCGACCCTAAACACGAGTGGCACCATCGCATGGGCTTCAGTGACGGACTGTAACACAGCTGCAACAGCAGTAACAAAAATCATCTCTCTCTGTTTCCTGACTGGTTATGTGAGCAGTCATCATCTCATGATCCTGCCGCCGTGCCTTCCCTGACATGATGGACTGAACCCCCAAACTGTGAGCTCTCTTTCCTTTGATTGCTGCAACAAGACAGGTTTGTAATACCGGTCTGTACTAGATTACACTCCCTCAGGCAGTGTGGAAGGCTCCCCACCGCGTGTCTCCAGGGACTCTGTCTTACAAAGCTTTTTCATTTAAGCCTCTCACGGAACAAAATGATGCCCACTTCATAGATAAGGAGATTGAGGAGCAGCTCACTGAGGAGACATACCTGGGAGAGGAGAGCCCCTGTGTAACAGGCCTTCTGACCCCATAAGAACCAGGGCTTGGGCCATGCTTACAATGCTGTGTAGAATCTGCTAGATGCTCCCGAAGTACTTGGGACTTCTCAGAGGAGCAGTGAGGAATGCTTTCCCGATGGCCTCCCAGCAGCATCTTCTAGCGGCTCCCCAGATGGTGTGTGTGTGTGTGTGTGTGTGTGTGTGTGTGTGTGTGTGTGT
>NC_022016.1:41946159-41948951 GCF_000317375.1 Microtus ochrogaster
TGTGTGTGTGTGTGTGTGTGTGTGTTTTCCTTCTCTTTCCTTGACCTTTGCCCTTGTTCTCTTTAATGACTCAATGACTCTTTTCCCCATTAGCCTCTTGGTGTGTGTGTGTAGGGGGGGGGGATGAGCAAGCTCATTTTGGTTAGGCTCACAGAACCTACTGTGCCTTCTGTAAAGATCCTCAAGGGAAAATACAGATGGTCAATTTCCCTTGTGTTTGCTCTCATCCCATCAAGAAAGGTTCATACTTTGGAATTTTTTTTTTTGTCTCATTAATTTGGGCTCAGTTCATTTGAATAGAAAACAAAAACCTGGTTTTTGTCATCTTGGGCAGAGTCTTGGAGCTAGGTTCCTTTCATCAAGTTTATCTTGGACTTTCTAGACTATTTTTCCTCCGGGGAAGAATTGCTAGCCCCTCCGGCCCAGTTTCCAACAGTGTGGGCAAAGGTAAATGGAGCACCCAGCTCCCCAATGCTCTTAGGAGCAGATGCCGTGCTTGCAAAGGCAAAAACTGTTCTTTTCCATGTCCTTGAAGTGTTGGGGGCCATTTTGACATGGGGGCCGCGGGTTCTTCATTCCCTGCTGTGATGCTCCTTCATACAGCTCTTCCCCCATTAGTGATTTTGGGGTTTGATTCCTTTTAAAGCCTCAGAACTGTTTGTTTTTGTGCACATGTGGAGGACAACCACAGATACGGGTCCTCACCTTCCACTTCATCATGAGGCCAGGCTCCCTCTCTTCTTTGCCACTGCACTGTATACTCCAAGTTAGCTGGTCCACTAGTCACAGGGAACTGTCTTGTCCCTGTCTCCCATCTCTCCATAGAAGAGCTGGGGTTAGAGACACCTGCCATGGGGCGTGACCATTACAGCGTGGGTCCTGGGGATCTGAACTCAGGTGGTCAAGGTGGTATGGCTTCCTCCAGCTCAACCATCCCGACCAATTTTATTCTCAGTTATCTACAAAGGATTTAGGGACCCTAAATCTGTGTGTAAAACTCACTTTCCCACTTAAACTTGAATTCAGAAAGGAGATGGAAGAGCCTCTGTGATCTCGGCAGCAGCCGGTTCTGCTTTTCAGGGAAGACGGGAGGCAGCCTACGTTAGCTTCATAGATGCCGTATTCCAGACACGTGCATTTGATCTGCACCTCAATCCCATGCCTTCTTTTAAGCTTGGGGGGGTGGGGAGAAGGGGACCCTCCCAAGAGCATCACGCAAGATGTAACCCTCAAACCCAGTCCGTCTGACCACAGACCGGATGCGGTACATCTGGAGGAGCTGCTAGATTCACTGCAGCTCTTGCCTTCTCGACTATAGTCCTTTACTATGTCCGAACGCCATTCTCCTCCTGAATGGTGAGCATGTTGAAGATGCCCTGTGGAAGGTTTCCCTGTTTTCATACTTCAAGCTTAAACAAAACAGGATTAATCATCCGCCAGAGCTGTCAGGCCTGGGGACATTAGTGCCGGGCACATTTCCCAAGACCGTTCAGAAGCCACGTGCTGTTGCTAAGCTCTGGTCACCTGGATTCCGGGAGGTAACCAGGAAAATGACCTTTATAATAATGAGCTGATGTTTGTAGAGAGCCCAGTGCAGCCCTGGGCTGAAAGTCCTTGTGTGAATTAACTCAATCTTAGGAGCATCCTAGTGATTGTGTTGTTATCCTCAGTGGACAGACGAGGAAACAGAGGCACAGTTTAATTAGATCTTATCTCTGGCTAACATTAGCTTTTAAAAAATGGGGTGTGTGTGTGTGTGTGTGTGTGTGTGTGCATGTGCACGGGTGTGTGTGAATGAGCATGTGTGTGTAGGTGCATATGCGCATGAGTATTGGAGAGGAGGCTCCAGGTTGACAATTGGTATGGTTCCCTGAACACAGTCCATTTTATTTTTTGAAGATTTAGTAGTTTCTATTTTATTTTATGCCTGTGGGTGTTCTGTTCGTGTGTATGGAAGTGCACCATGTGCGTGCAGTGCTCCTGGAGGCCAGAAGAGGGCATTAGCTCCCCTGGAACTGGAATTAAAGACAGCTGTGGGTTTGCTATGCGAACGCTGGGATCTGAACCTGGGTCCTCGGCAAGGGCAGCAAACGCTCCTTAACGGCTGCGCCATCTCTCCAGCCCCATCGTGTTTTTAGAGACAGGATCTCTCATTGTCCTGGGACTCACTGAGTAAATTACACTGGCTGGTCAGCAAACCTCAGGGGTTCATCTCCTATATCACGGTGGCTAGGATAAAAAAATGTTTGCCCCAAGCCTGACGTTTTTTGGGGTCTGGGTACCAGACTCAGGACCTCATACCTGTGAGGTGAGTGCTTTGTTGACCCCTCCATCTCCCTAGCACTAACCCCCTTTTTCTTAGGTAGTATGTTCACCTTTTCTTCTAGTCATTAAGAAACATACATTTTCTTACCTGCTGCTAGATCTTACCTGATTAACCCAAATACCAACAAAGTAAAACAAGTAACACAAAAACAATTAAATTTCTTTAAAGCAAAACTAAACAAGTCTGATTAATGTCTATCTTGACACGTATGCTTGAAGCATTATTTTTTTTAAATACCAAAACAGACTTTTTAGACTAACTGTGGAATAGGGAGGGGGCTCAAAGCCTCATGCAGATGAATGCCGTATGGACAGTTTTCCTTAAAGGTTTTCAAACCAGACATTTCATTTTGAGCACTGTTTGCCAGATGATTCTAGAAGGAATGAAATTCTACCCATAGGAGGGACTAGGGCAGATGTTCTTCCTCTTCCCCTACTCTCTCTCTCTCTCTCTCTCTCTCTCTCTC
>NC_022016.1:41949271-41963584 GCF_000317375.1 Microtus ochrogaster
TGCACCCATGCAGGGCAGAAGAGGGTGTCAGGTTCCCTGGAACTGGAGTTACAGGTGGTTGGGAGCCATCTGGTGTGGGTTCAGAACCTAAACTCAGGTCATCGGCAAAAGCCGCAAGTGCTCTTCTTAACCACTGCTGCATCACCAGCCGCGGGAACGGACATCAGGATGGAAGGAGCAAAGTTTCCCTTCTGCGCCATTTACTGACATTCAAAACAGAGGCACACATGCCCCGAGAGCGATTATCAATCTCTAAATGCAAACTTGACCTTAGCCCTTTGGGGAGACGTTGTAGAGCTAACAATACCAGCTAAATGTGAGCGTCCTGGCAGTTTGCACATGTGTGGCATTTGAGTCTTCCCAGGTTCTTTCTTATGTAGAATTAATTAGTACTGGCTAACTAAAGGTCAGAAGAAACTTAATTCATGTTTTCAAACTTACTGGTTAGAAATTCATCGTATAATTTAACATGGTTTCAAAATCTATATTGGATTCTTGAAAAAAAATACCACATCCTCCAAATATTTGTTAGCTGCTATGTCCGTGGTGTGTTGGTTTAATGAGAATCGTGTCTTCTAAGGGCTCCCTGCTTTTTTTTTCAGAATACTAGATAACATCTTATAGAGATAGTGTGCTTCTGAAGGCTTTGTTTCACCCGCCCAAAGGATACACTGTATCAGCAAAAGAAAACTCCAGTGGCTACAGTAGACTGATATTATTTAAGATTTATTTTAAGTTATATATGTATGTGTGACTCTGCATGTGGGTTTGTGCATGTGACTGCAGTGCCCACAGAGGCCAGAAGAGGGCACCAGATTCCTTAGAGCTGGATTTGCAGGAGGTTGTGGGTGCTGGGAACTGAACTCAGGTTCTCTGCAAGAGTGCTTTATGCCCTTGTGCTGAGGTGTCACCCCATCCCTAGATAAAAGAATAGACTTAAATTTTTTAATGGTCTGATCTGACATCATTAACTGTGGTGTAGACTGACTTCCTGGCCAAGCACAGAAAATTGTGGCAAGCCATTATTCTTAGCGATTTCATGTGTTAGTTGAGAGTAGCTGTTCCCTGAGTGTTAAGTGCAGGTGCACTTGGTATTTGGTGCAGGCTTGTGGCTGTGTCTGTTCACCCTGGTTCCTTTGGATATAGCTCAGAGATGTGTTTGGCTAACCTGTGGCCACTGAGAAGAAACTGAGTTGAATTTGTATCATTTGGGGGCCCTCTAGGGGCACCCCAGTGAATACTGTTGATAGTACAGTACTCATGAATTCATGGATTGTGAGCATAACTTAACCTGTTTAACAAGACAGGTACTGGCTTATATATGTAGGTGTCTTTGAAGAAGCAAATCAGGTGTCAGGCATGGCTGTTTTGGGGGAGCTCAATAATGTTTCCAGGACTCAGTTTCTCTTTTGACATGGCAAGTCCACCATTGGGCAAGCTCTCCACAGTGAAGACCGCAGGCAGCTCCAGACTTCTGACATTCAGAAGCACAACTCTAGGAGAAAGAGGGTTTCCGGAAACACCCAGATTTAAGGCCTGCTGATCTGTGGGGATGATGGGCCCATGACCACATCATCTCAAACCTAGGGCAGCAGAGTGTACTGATTGATCCCCTTGGCTCATAAACTCATTGTTAAGTTCAAGGGAACTATGGTTAACTCACCTGGACCAAACTGCCTGAGAGCTGGGTGTGCCTCTGGAGGAAAATGAATGTGTTAAAGGGTATTGTTTGAGTTTGGAGGAAGTCAGTGCCCAGCTTGGGAAACAATGGTAAGCTCCCCCTGGGTCATTAGAATTTGGGGTCTGATTCTGCCTCTCTCTGCCCCGGTAGCTCCCTTCTCTTTTGCTGACACAGTTGCTATTGCCAAGTATTCATAGAATGTTTTCCCATTGAGGTAAACTCTGGGCTTGGCACAAATTGGGCAAAGCACAGGCCTTTACCAGCCATTGTCCACAGTCCATTTGGAGAGCTACACATGATCACACGGACTCAATTCCAATACCTGCTGTCATGGCTCGAGTCTGGAATCTGGAATTGCACACAGGTCCCTGTGTTTGAGCACCTGCTCCCAGGCTGGTCATGCTATGCAGAGAGGGTTTGGAGCCTTCAGGGGGCGGGGCTTGGCTGGTGGAAGCAGGTCACTGGGGCTAGCGCTACAATGTCTGTTCTTGCATCTGGGTCCAGTCTAAGTGTTCTGCTTCTTGGTCAGTTACCATATGAAGAATTCTGGTACCTTCCGCCGCTGCCATGGGCTGAGCCACTCTCACAGCCATGCCTTTCCCTGCAATCATCAGCTGGAATGCCCCTCACACGAGAACACAAGTCTCTTCTCCTGTAAGTTGCTTCTGTGAGGATTTGGTCACAGCTTAAGAACAGGAACTACCACCGGACAAAGGTTCTATGGTGATATTCAAGATAGTCATCAGTCTGACTATGGGACAAGGCCAGTTCAGGCACCCTCTCCTCCACTGCCCAGGGTCCTAGCTGGGAACATCCCTGTGGACATCTGGGACCCCCTCTATAGTCCAGCCTCTTGCCAACCCCGCAATGCCTCCCTTAATTAAGATATCTTCTTCCCTGCTCCCATACCTGTCCTTCTTCCATCTCAACCATCCCACTCCCCCAAACTCTCCCCAACCCTCCCCCTTCTCCCTTCTCTCTCCAGTCCTAAGAGAGGAGGGTGAGTGGGGGAGCAGGAGGGAAGCGGGTGGAGGGGAGGAAGTGGAAATTTTGATTCCTAGTATTAATAAAGTAATAAAAAGAAGAACACTAACTACCATGCCCTATGACTAGCCATGAGTTGTAAGTTGTGAGCTGTGTGCAAGCTACATTCCGGGGCCTGTTGGCACCGCATGTGAAGAATCGCCATCCTTTTCGAAAGACAGGAAATGCTGGTGAGACCCGAGGCTTGAGTGTAGCAGGCCTGGCATGTGTCGGGTGTGCAAGGTCACCATCACCAAAGTGACTTAGAGGAGGAAGGGTTTCTTGGAGTGCGTGGTTTCAGAGGGAAGAGTCCATGAGGGTAGAGGAAAGATGTGGCAACAAGTGGCAGGCATGATGGCAGGAGTGGGAAGCTGAGGGCTCACATCTTGAACCACAAGCCCAAAACAACAGTATACTAGGAATGGCACATGTATTTAAACTCCCAAGCCTGCTTCCAGTGATGTACTTCCTCTAGAAAGGCAGCATCTTCTAATCCTCCCAAACAGCAGCATCAACTGGGGACTGAGTATGCAAGTGCCCGAGACTATGGGAGACAGCGCGTTCAAACTATAGCACCTGCCCTCTCCCAGCCACTCCTCTTCATCCCTGTCTTAGCCACCAGCTTCTACACACACACATACTCAACCCGTGTCCCTTCCCTCCACCACGCCCACAGCTGCATTCATCAGAACTTTCCTCTGCCTGCAGGAAAGGCCAGGAGTTCACTCCCTACACCATGACTAGGGCTGATAGGGCTCTCCTCCAGAGTTCCCCGTCCCAATGGGCCACTGAGATTGTGTGCTTGGCCACCACTCTGATCACGGAGCATCATGTTGCCCTTCTCCCAGGGACCAGATATTTTTCAGGTTTCTGGTTTAGTCCCTGCTTTTGAAATAAAATGAATGGCACAGCATAGCTAACCCTGGCTAGTAATTTGATGGGATTTAGAATCACCATGGAGAAGATCTTTGGGGCACATGTCTGAGGGATTATCTAGATAAGGTTAATCGGGGGTGATCCATCCTACATGTGGCTGCCACCATTCCATGGGCTGGGGTCTCAGAATGAGTAAGAAGAAGAAAGAAAGAAAGAAAGAAAGAAAGAAAGAAAGAAAGAAAGAAAGAAAGAAAGAAAGAAAGGAAAAAGTAAGGAAAGAAAGAAGAAAGAAAGAAAGAAAGAAAAGAAAGAAGGAAGGAAAGAAAGAAGAAAGGAAGGAAGGAAAGAAAGAAAGAAAGAAAGAAAGGAAGGAAAGAAAGAAGAAAGGAAGGAAAGAAAGAAAGAAAGAAAGAAAGGAAAAAAGAAAGGATAAGAAAGTAGAAAAAGAGAGAAGCAACAAGAAGAAATGAGCTGAGCATCAGGACTCCCCTCTCTGTGTTTCTTGTCTGTGGGTGCGATGTCACCAGCTGCCCCAAGCTCCTGCCTGAAAATCATGAGCCAAAACAACCCCTTTGTGATTTAGTTGTGTTTGTTAGGTGTTTTTGTCTGACAATGGAACAGCAATGGAAAAAGTAACTAGTACACTATAGATTATCCTACTAAGGTCAAAGAATGCCAGGTCCCAAAGTTATGGACACCTATTTACCCCTCATCCTATGACATATTCAGCTCGGGTAGAAGCTCCCCATCTCTTCTAGAAGTGTCTCAGACTAGATGGTCACTTGTCTTCAACCCATCTCTGTGTTACCCAGGGTCCTAAGATCTGTAGGACAAGTCCATTTCTAGTCTCAGACAGGATGACCAGGAAGCCCCATTTCTCCATAAAAACTATTAAACAACCCAGCCCAGTGGCATATTAAAGCTAAACATGTCAAGGAGACCAGCAGATGGTTCTGTGTAACTAAACAAAAGAACTTGAAGTTGCCGTTTTGGATAGACAGCAAAGGCCTAGCTCCCTGCCTGAGATAATCCATGCAAGTTATGATACGCTTGTGTGCCCGTCTCTCTTTAGATTTTAGCTTTAATTAATTGGGGCACTGGGGAGATTTGACACCTGATTTCCAGCCGAGCAGTTCCCCCTGTGGGTCTCCATAATTTTGTAATCTCCGAATAGGAAGAGAAAAATTTCAGACTGTCATTTAAAATTCTGGAAACAGCAGGCTGTTTGGAAGCACGCTAATGTCCCCCGCATTCGTCCCTTTCCTGTGGGTGCCCGAAGGTCAGCTGCCCGGGGTTACTCGCAAAAACATGATGCAAATCAAGACTCCTCAGGTGCCACTGTCTGAGAGGCAGATGGTAATTTTACATTATTTTCTATCTTGGCAACATGGTGACTTTTACCATTCAAGCTCCCTTGGTGAGATAGGATGCCCATCTTTGTTTCCCCCTGGGTCTGTGAGGGTCCTCGAGTACCTTCTCAGCTTCAACTCTGATGGGGTTTTGGGCTTTGTTGAGGTGCTCCCATGGGGCCATTCTGTGTGCTGTGGAATGTTTAGCAGTATCCCTGACATCTGCTCATGGAAAATGCCATAGGCCACACCTCCCCACAAATATGGCAACTCCAGCCATGCCAAATATCTCACTGAACGGTCAAGCCTGTGCAAGGTTTTGCCCTTCAGAGTTGGGCTAGTACCCCCAGGTTATGAACATTGAATCTGGCCTTACCCAGGCCTACAGGATCAGTATCTTCATTGAAATCAATTTCCAAGTGTCTCTTGTACGTATGGACCTTTGAGGAACTTGGTGGCTCACAGACTTAAAAGTAGAAATTCTTGACTAAGATTTGTGTTATGGTTTGTTTAAATACTTGGTCTTCAGGTGGTGGTGAGAGTTCAGCACTTGGTTTAGATGTTACACCAAGTCTTAGGAAGGCTGTCAGAATTAGGAACAGTGTTGGACTGCTTGCACCAAGAGCCACTGTGAGCCAGGGGCAGAATGTTATGGTTTGAATATGAAATGCTTCCTTGAGGAGTCTATGTTTGGCTCCAGTTGGGGGGGGTCCTGTTTTGTGAAGTCATGAAACCTGTGGGAAGTGAGGCATAGTTGGAAGAGGTGGGTTGCTCAGGGGAGGCTTATATCCCAGTCCCACTTCTGGTATTGTTTCTGCTTCCTGATCAGCTCATATATGAGGAAGCAGCCTCAGGATGGTGCTGCCAAAGGCATGAGCTGTTCCCACGGGCTTGGGAGACTGCTTCCTCAAACTGTGAGCCCCAGCTAAGCCTCATTCCTGTAAGTTCTTCTTTGCTATCTTTTGTCATAGCTACAAGAAAAGCGACTAAACCAGAGTGCACCAAAATCTCCTTGACAGCATGAAAACCTCCGAAGCCAGGCTTGTGAGAGCGGGCGAGGGTAGTGATCTGGGTCTTCTCGAGTTTCCTGAGGTTGACTGTGTGTGTGTGTAGAACCATTGCCTTAAAACTGCAAGATCAGAAAATGTCAGAGCGCTATTTCAAAATTCTGGAAGGTGAATTTTCAAGGAGCAATGATCTCTCCACAGCAGCTGAGACAGGTGTTGGCAGCGGTCAGCATCTCATTACCTCTCAAGCGTGGTAGGAGATGCTCTTCTCAGTCCCACAGGAAAAGCCAATCCACTCCAGCGCCGCATCCCAAACAGAAATTCGGAAAGTATTTGCACTCATGAGATGCAAACTGGAAATGGTTTTCTCTGGGGTCGATATTCTCGGGAGGAAATGGGTTGCAAATGAACGTGTTTTTCTTCCTTTCTTTTTTGATAAAGGTTCCTCAGGTGCAATGCATCTGCTTGTTCCATGTTGGCTAAGCCTCGATGTCACCACACGCCAGCCTGGCACCTAGTAAACACAGGGAGAATTGATTTTGTATCTCATTGAGTGAGGGTGGGGGCAGGTGAAGTCTGAGGGTCGGCTTCGCTAGGACAGCTGTAGTATTGTGCGCATGACAGGCTCTTACCGGCTTGTTTTTTCTCTGTGGCAAAAATTGACTTTTCTTTCTTCCCCAGTTCATTAAGTCCAGCGTTTGTATCTGATCTGGGAGGTTTAAAATCTTTTTTGATGGCGTCACCTTTGCAAATTCACTGTAAGCTTTGTATAAATGCAAGCCTCGGGCTGCAGTCCTGTGAAGCCTGGGAGGATACAATGAGCAATAGCAATCTTCAGTGTTCAGAAGACTGGCCCGCTACAGAGAAAAAGTCCCCCATACGACAACATTAGCAAGGGCCTTTCACTTACAGAAAGCGCAAAACAAACCCTGTGGATTTCACATGTCCAGTGATGCCATATTTCTGAGATACATTGTGTGGCCTGCTACAGAGAAAAAGTCCCCCATACGACAACATTAGCAAGGGCCTTTCACTTACAGAAAGCGCAAAACAAACCCCGTGGATTTCACATGTCCAGTGATGCCATATTTCTGAGATACATTGTGTGTGTGAGTGTGTGTGTGTGTTTCAAGACCCAAGGCCTTGGGCTAGCCTAGCTGCTGACACAAACCTGATTCTCTTCTTTGCTTCTTCCCTACACTGTGACACTGTGGCATGAACTTTCAAATGGCTTGAACAGTGTAACCAACAGTTGACATCTGGTGTAACGATACAGCTGTCTAGATTTTACCGGCAGGACACATAGGTTTGTGGTGATACCAGCTGTGACATAATCAGCCTTGGACTTCCTTGATGACATTTGAGCAGTTCCTTGAAAGCTTTGTCAACATGACCGAGCCTAGAGTCATTGGCGAGGAAATCTAGGTTGAGGAATTATCTGCATCAGATTAGCCTGTGGGCACATCTGTGTGGGATTGTCCTGATTGCCAGTTGATATAGGAGAGTCCAGCTCACTATGGGAGACACCGCTGCCTGGGCAGGCAGTCTCGGGCTGTATAAGAAAGAGTATTAACTACTTCTGTTGCCATGATAAAACACCACGATTAAAAGCAATTTATGGAAGAATGATTTTGATTTTGGCTTATGTTTCCAGATGGGAATTCCATTAATGGTGGGAGAAACACGGCAGCAGGAGGCTGGAGCAGGAACCTAAGAGATGACGTCTTTAACCACACACCGAAAGCAGAGAGAGAGAACTGGAAGAGGGGTTAGGCTGTTAACTGCTGCTAGTGACGTATTTCCTCCAGCAAGGTCCACCTTCCCATATCCTCCCCAGTCAGTGCTACCAACTGGAGACCAAGCCTTCAAATACCCGAGCCTATGTGGAACACTTCATACTCAAAATACCACAGAGAGCTAGCTAAGCACGCACGCCGAGCAGCCCAGCAAACAGCGCTCCTCCATGGTCCTTGATGTACTTCCATGGCTGTGAGTTCTCTGGTCAGAAGAAAGGGTATGTGAAATAGCAAACAGGCCTGCCTTCAGGCTCCTGCTCTGGTTTCCCACATTGACCTGCCTCAGTGATGCCCGCAACCTGTACATGTAAGCCACATCAACTCATTCTTCCACTTTCTGCTTTCGGACTAACAACAGAAAGGCAACCAGAAGAAGCAGGTGGCATAAGTCCTCTGGACTTGCAAGCCTTCCTTCCTCCGTAAAATGGGCCACCCTCTTGATTTTGTGTGGTCCTTGAGGGAGATGATGACAGCCTCAGCATCAATGCTAATTTGTTTCCTATTCGGCCCACATTCTACTATGAAGTTACCCATAGCAATCACAGAGGCCCGTGGGAGTTTTATTCTTACCTAGAGTGCATCCTACAGAGGAAGATGTTTGTCCTCTGGCCAGCACCTTGTCTGGGATGACACAGCCAAAAAGAGATCCTGGCAGGATTCTGACCTGAGCAGTCTGGTTCCAGGCATGTGATCTCACACCTTGGTTGTTCTACCTCTCCCAGTGATCCCTGGTTAGAGAATGACCTTCTCAAAGGGGTTGCAGAGAGGAAGCAGGAGAGAAAATTGAGAAAGGCCTAAATTAAAAAAAAAAAGTCATTTGAAAAAGTCATAGTGGCAAACTGAATGGCAGAAAACCAGACCCAAAGATCCTGCAGGCAGAGCGAAGGCAGATGAGTGTGACATATACAGCCGGAGCTGGTCCTGCAGGCGGGGCTGGCTCTCCAGACCTCTCCTGCTCTGAGGGCTTCCCTCACCAGACTCCGAGAAATCGGTAGAAAATGATGGGCAATAAAGGGGTAGAGATTCCCCCTCTGGGACACTGGAGCCCTCGGGTTGCCACAGTGAGCTAGGATACTGTTGGCAGCTAGTAGAACATACAGGGCTTCCAAACTTCCTATGAAGTTTTGGGAAAGCCATACATTCTGAAGCCTTGTTCCATCCTAATGGCCAGAGCTCCACCCTCACCCCCAGAGACCAACTGGAAGGAGTCCTGTTTGTCCTTGTCTTCGCTAGAGAGCAGATGACAAAATCAAAGGAGGTCCTGGGTGAAGCAAGACAGGTAAATGGTACCAACAAGAGAGGGCCTCTGGGCCCGTGACCCAGCGACAGTGCGATATGGCACTGTCCTTGATGCTTCCCTGTTTACCAATAGCAGAAATTAGAGCCAGTCCCAGTGCTCAGGCATCAGGGCGCAAATGATGATTAATCATCTTTATGATGGGAGATGCTGCTAATGCAAAAATTCTTTAAAAATATCAAAAAAAAAAGGACGACTTGGCTTTGCACACAAGACTCAAAAGAATCAGCTAAACAGACAAGAAAGCTCCTTGGCAGTTGTCAGGCTTTGACTGATTAACTCTGCCCATGCATATGCATGCATATGGTGTGTGTGTGTGTGTGTGTGTGTGTGTGTGTGTGCGCGCGCGCGCGCGTGTGCACCCGTGTGCGCTTGTGTGTGTGTGAGTGTTCGCACATGCACGCCCCACAGCCCATGTATGGAGATCAAAGGACAACCTCAGGAGTCAGTCCTTGCCTTACACATTGTTGGTGACAGAGCCTTTGTGTTCACTGCTGCCCACTGCAGACTAGCTGGCCCACAAGCTTCTGGACAGTCTCCTGTCTCCACCTCGCATCTCACAGTTAGGATGAGGTCTTCTGGAAGAACAGCCAGCGCTCTTAACCACTGAGCCATCTCTTCATGCAGACCCTGTAATTCTGGGTTTAGAGCTTAATACAGTTGCAACCAGTCACATGTGTTTTTGAACAGTGAAGCGTGGTGAACACGACCGAGTAATATGATTTTTTTAAATCTTATCTAGTGTTATTTTTATTAAAACGGAAGCAGCCAAATGGCCAATGGCTACTATGTTGGGTGGTCAAAGGCTCTTTTCATCTCTAGCTTCTGCTCTTTCTGCATCACAAGGTTAGTTAGCTCTCCAATGAGTTCCTTTAAATTTTTTAAATTGTACTTATTCAGTGTGTGTGTGTGTGTGTGTGTGCGTATGCATGGCTGCATGCCATGACACATGTATGGAGGTCAGAGGGCAACTTGTAGAAGTCAGTTTTCTCTGTCATGTGACTTTTGCGCATTGAACACAGGTCTTTAAGCTTGGCAGTAAGCTCCTTTTCCCACTGAGCCATCTAGTGGCCTTTGGTGAACAAATTTTAAAGCCATGTTATATTGATCCTTCAACTTGACTCTGGTGGGAAGTGATGTTCAATCTCACTCTGCCCTCTAGATGAGTTTACTTTTAGCTTCCAATAGCAAGATGGCGCACGGTTATGATCCCACTGGCTTAGCTCTGGGGAAGCAAAGCAAGTATGTTTGTACTCAGGAAGAGGATTGTAAGACAGTTTTAGAAACTAAGTGATGATGAATTAAAATTCCACATCTCAGGCTGAGCTCCCTGCATGCATTGCTTTATTTAATTCCCAGGACAAAAAGACAGGCTGCTTTGTGTTTATTTCACTGATGACTTCAGAGGGTTTTGATGGTGAATGGTGCACAGTGCAGACATTCAAGTAAATACCAAGTAAGTGGATGGAATACTATTGCTCATTTTAAATTAATTAACTAATTAATTTTGCATATGTAGTGTGTGTGTGCGCGTGTGTGTACATTTGTGAGTGTGTGTGTATGTGTGCGCGTGTGTGTGCATGTGTGAGTGTGTGTGCGCGCTAGCACGCGCATGCTCATATGCCAGAAGAGGGCATCAGGTCTTCTGGAGGTGGAGTTATAGGTGGTTGTGAGGCACCCAACCTGGGAGCTGGGAACCAAACTTGGGTCCCCCGGAAGAGCAGCAGGTGGTCTTAACCACTGAGTTATCTCTCTAGCCCATCACTTCTATTTTATAGATGACAAGATTGTGGCACAGAATGGTTAAGGGGAGACCAAGTGACCCAATAGACTGGTTAGATGTTGAGGCATTTTAAGCCTTCTGCAGCGTACCCCACACCTCTCTGCAGTGTGAGCAGCCAGCCTGTCCCACTGCTAGTACCTGAGTACTTGGTATCTGGGTGCATCACATCTCTGCCCCCAAAAGCAGGGGTAGCATCTAGAAGCAAAGGGACTGATAAAGAGGAAGTTGGACTTAGAAATGTTCGTGCAGCCCCTGCCATTTGCCTTGTTCTCAGGATGCAGGGCTAGAACAGCAAATCATAGCCTTCCCTGTGTAGATGGCACTCCTGGGGAACGTTATGGTTGCAGGTTTCCTCCTGGGTAATCTTTTTGCCTGCAGGTTCCCATCCACCTGTAGTAGATCATTCCTCACAAGACTGCAGAGGTACCCAGACTGCTGGTGCAGGGAATGAACCCAGCCTGGTCTGGGAAAGCAGGAGGTTCACATGGACACTGCAAGCATGGTTGCTCTGATAGGACATATAGGTGCTGCAGTGATGGGGTCTCTCTTGTCTCTGTGATTGTGCTTCATACCCTACTCAGGGTTGGCTTCCTCGGAGGCAGTGATTCCAAGGCTGTGACCCTTTATCACAGCTCCTCATCTTGTGGAGACACCCCATCAGAAAAGTATTTCGTTGCTATCTCATAACTATAATTTTGCTACTGATATGAATCATAATGTAAATATCTGTACTTTTCAGTGGTCTTAGGTGGCCCCTGAATGGTTGTGACCCACAGGTTGAGAACTACTGCTCTGTGGTTCTGCTTGGTTCTGCCTTCCCTCTTCTTGGGCATGCTGGGATAACAGATGCACACCCCTTACTCCAGATGGATTTTAAGGTGGGATCTGGGGACCGAGCTTAGGTGGTCAGGGTTGCTGGGTGCTGGTTTTACCTACTGAGCTTCATATCCAACCCCTCCACGTGTTTTTTAGAGACAGAGTCTCTCATTGGAGCTCACCAGTTCAGTCAAGCTGGATGGCCAGTGGGCTCCAGGAAGCCACCATGTCCACCTCCCCAGAGCTGAGTATAGGCGTTCACTGCTACACCTGGCTCTTGGCATGGATGCTGGGGACTTGAACTCAGGTCCTAGTGACTGCCAAGAAAGCACCTTATTGAGCAACCCATCTCCTTATTCCTCCCAAACTATCTTGATATTGTGTGATGCGCTGCTTCTCCTCAGGCTAATGCATATCTGAAAAAAAAGTTGGTTGTCTTTTTCTTTCTCTCTCCTCTCTTTTTGGTTGTAGGCTGGAGCCCAGGACACCTATAGATAAACAGCTTCTTCCAATTCTCATCCTCAAAGCACTGCTTGCTCCTAGTTGATATTTCTGATTTTCTATCTGATGTCTGGAATCTTCTGCCCACTGCTCCTCTGCCCCATGCTATGTGCTGGCTTCCCCAGAAAGCCTAATGAGGCAGTTGCTATGGTAACTGGGTGACATCCCTGTAGCTGATGCTAATGCCGTGGCTCCGGAAGCCCCTTGCCTGTTCCTCTCTGTTTGGTAGATTAATAACATTTAAATGAAATGTATTAATTTATTTCATGTCAATTAATTTGTATGTTAAATGATGTGCCAGCTTCACCTTCCCCTCCCCCCTCAACATTCATTAATTAACTCCAGCCAAATCAGGAGCACATCCTGGAAGGTGGCGATCGCTTTTTAGCAAACTGCAATTACAATACTCTGTTCCCATGTAGAAAATAATCAATGTCAAAATAATTGCTTTTCACAGGCCACAGTCAACTGTCTTGTCAGACAGTTAACTTATAATTATAGCTGTTTGGATTTTTGAAATAAAAAAAATTTAGCCAACATATTGGGAAGACAAGAGTGACTGTTACTATATCGGTGTGTGATACCTCGGTCCGTTTTGTTCAGTGGCATCTGCAACTGCAAAGGGCTAGCGACAGAAGAGACCCAGGCTTGCCAATGGGTTAATCTGGCCTCTAGCAAGAAGGAAACCTTTGCTTCTTAATTCTCCATCTTTGGTGTGATGGTGAGAAAATCAGTTCCTTCCAATGAATTGTTGCTGGTGTCTGCTGCTCACCAGAGGGGTGCAGAGGCTGCCAAGTTCCATGGGAGGGAGCCTGGCTAGTCTTGCTGGGACAGCTCTGTCTCCTTATTCCCCACAGATTGTGAGCACACCATCCTCTCTCTCTTCGTGCTTTAGGATACAATTGTTTATGGCAATGGTGTGTGTGTATCTGGCAAACCAGATGCAGGTGATCTCTGCCCCATCTCCAAAACATTTGTTTCTTAATTCTAGAGAGAAGTAAAGCTGATGGGAGGTTAGTGGATGGGAACAGATTTATACACATTTCCTGGCTTGGAACTTTGCATATTGTGTGTGTGTGTGTGTGTGTGTGTGAGAGAGAGAGAGAGAGAGAGAGAGAGCGCTGTTTATGTTGTAGCCTAAGATCCCTTGCTCATAGTCTTGTGGTCTTTGTGATGGGTAAATTGTTGACTTGACAGAACCTAGACTTGGTTGAGGTGGGAAGAGCTGCCCACTGGGGGCAGCATCATTCCTTGGCTGGGACCCTGAAGATTCTAAATGGAGAGAGGGCACTGAGCGGCAGCAGGCATTATCCCTCTCTGCTTCCTGATTATGCATGTGGTATGGACGGCTGCTCAAACTCCTGCTGTACCCTTGAGCCATGAACCGGGACCAACCTTTTGGGTCATAAGTGGCTTTTGGGGGTGTATTTTATCACAACAAGAGGAAAAGAAGCCCAAACCATTCAGGAGCTCAGATTTGTTCTGTTGTTTACCCAGCACCTGGGGCAGGCAGCCAGCTGGCTGGTTGTCAACAAAGCACCTCCTGTATCTCCCTCTGTGTTGGGACTGTGGTGATGGCAGGCAGGATGTCCCACCTCAACTAACCTAAATCACAAACCACCAGCCCTAGCTGGCTTGGGACTTAAGCACGACCAACACCCTTCTTTATCTTTTTGGATTTTTACAGGAATTTCAGACCAAACCAGATTTCGCATTTTTGCTGCTGATACAGGGAGAGAACCCTTTGGTGATTAATAAAGACTTTCATTCTGATCTCAAAATGTCCTGTTTAAAAGTTAGCACCTGAGATGGGGAGGGATGCTTGGGTGGTCAAGTGCTTGCCTTGAAAGCACGAGGACCCAAGTTTGATCCCCAGAACCCATGTAAGGAAAACGAGGTGTGATAGTGCAAGCTTGTTAAAAATGTGTTTCTATTTGTGTGTGTGTGTGTGTGTGTGTGTGCATGGGGGGTGGGAGGCGGTGGGTGTGTGCACATGCATGCAGCTATCTATCCACAGAGGCTAGAAGAAGGTGTTGGATACCCTGGAGCTGGAGTTGTAGGTAGTTTTGAGATATCTGGTGTGGCTGGTAAGGATCTGAACTCAGGTCTCCTGCAAGTGCATCCAGGGTGGTGCTGGGGAGGGAGATGCAGGAGGATTCTTCTGGCTGACGAGCCTTAACCTGT
>NC_022016.1:41963684-41972733 GCF_000317375.1 Microtus ochrogaster
TGCATGTGGTATGGACGGCTGCTCAAACTCCTGCTGTACCCTTGAGCCATGAACCGGGACCAACCTTTTGGGTCATAAGTGGCTTTTGGGGGTGTATTTTATCACAACAAGAGGAAAAGAAGCCCAAACCATTCAGGAGCTCAGATTTGTTCTGTTGTTTACCCAGCACCTGGGGCAGGCAGCCAGCTGGCTGGTTGTCAACAAAGCACCTCCTGTATCTCCCTCTGTGTTGGGACTGTGGTGATGGCAGGCAGGATGTCCCACCTCAACTAACCTAAATCACAAACCACCAGCCCTAGCTGGCTTGGGACTTAAGCACGACCAACACCCTTCTTTATCTTTTTGGATTTTTACAGGAATTTCAGACCAAACCAGATTTCGCATTTTTGCTGCTGATACAGGGAGAGAACCCTTTGGTGATTAATAAAGACTTTCATTCTGATCTCAAAATGTCCTGTTTAAAAGTTAGCACCTGAGATGGGGAGGGATGCTTGGGTGGTCAAGTGCTTGCCTTGAAAGCACGAGGACCCAAGTTTGATCCCCAGAACCCATGTAAGGAAAACGAGGTGTGATAGTGCAAGCTTGTTAAAAATGTGTTTCTATTTGTGTGTGTGTGTGTGTGTGTGTGTGCATGGGGGGTGGGAGGCGGTGGGTGTGTGCACATGCATGCAGCTATCTATCCACAGAGGCTAGAAGAAGGTGTTGGATACCCTGGAGCTGGAGTTGTAGGTAGTTTTGAGATATCTGGTGTGGCTGGTAAGGATCTGAACTCAGGTCTCCTGCAAGTGCATCCAGGGTGGTGCTGGGGAGGGAGATGCAGGAGGATTCTTCTGGCTGACGAGCCTTAACCTGTTACATAAGTTCCAGGCCAATGAGAGACCCCATCTTAAAGACACAAAGCAGTCAGCATCTGAGGCTGTCCTTAGTTAGCCCCCTACGTGTGTTCATACACATGTTCATGTGCACTGGTATGTACACACACACACAACACACACACACACACACGCTCCTGTATATAGTTTCCAGAGGTCTGCTTTGGAATGGAAAAGAGTGAAAATAAGAATAGCACACACACAAACAGCCTAGTCAACTAATTTTCCTTGAGTTATCATGGCCTCCCTTGGACAGATGGAAGTTTATGTCCAGAATAAAGCATTCAGACTAAGGATTTAAGAACGGGTGCTAAAACAAAATGACTCTGTAAGTTTAGCAAGTCTGAGGGGGAACAGGCCACATTGCAGGTGCAGGCAAATGAAATTTACAGTCTTCTTTAGCCAGCAACTATGTCTTTTGACCTAGCAACTGCCACACGGTGAGCTTTTTAATGAGTGTTTATTTTAAGGCCCCAAATTTCTTTTTATATCCTTGGACAAATCTCTAATCTGCTTTATGACCACAGTTTCTCTTGAAGATAGACACAATTTACCTTCCTGCTTCCAAGGTAGACCACAAGCGGGCCAAGATGCCATGGCACGGCTTGCGGCAGCCAGCAGATGTGTCATAGCACAGTCCTAGTATTTGGAAGATGCGATTCCTACCCTCTTAATGACGCGTTGTGCTTCCCAGGCATTCCGGCCTCTGGATTGGGCTTGGAGGCTGCGATGGGTGTTCCCAAACAATGTATGTGTATAATACAAAGTCCGGGACAAGATGGCTCAGTGGGGAAAGGCACCCACTGCCAAGCCTCACAACCTGAGTTTGATCTCTAGGAGAAAACCAACACCCACAATTTGTTCTCTGACCCCCACACAAGCACCTCAGCACATTCATGTTGGTGGTGTGGGAGGTCCTTCTGAATATGTGTTGATTTTATTGGTTAATGATTAAAGAAGCTGCTTGGGCCTATGATGGTGTAGGATAGGGCAAGATGGGAATTTTAAGCAGAGATAGTGGAGAAAAGAAGGCGGAGTCAGGGAGATGCCATGTAGCTGCCTAAGGAGATGCCCTGGAGCCTTACTGGTAAACCGCGAGCCTCGTGGTAATATACAAAATGATAGGAATGGGTTGATGTAAGATGTAAGAGTTAGTTAGTAAGAAGCCTAAGCTAATAGGCCAAGCAGTGTTTTAATTAATTCAGTTTCTGTGTGATTATTTCTGGTCTGGGCAGCCGGGAAACGAACAAGCAACCTCTGCCTACATGTTGGTACACATGCACCCCCTACTCCTCCTACACATATACACACAAGAACTAAAAATGTGGCAAAAACCGCAAAGGTGGAACGGCTTCCATAGGCACTTGTATTCATATGTGCAAATGGCTGACTAGTAGCCCAGGCAGGATTCCCAGAACAAATAATTTCTGTTCTCTTCCCTCATCATGAGGATTCATGAGCTAATTCCTACAGAGTAGCTAGCAGGCTTGAAGAAGGATGCTCAGCGGCGGGGACGTTGCAACAGCTCCCACAGTAGCTCCTTGTCTTCCCGAGACAGAGAACAGGGCTCTGTGGTCCAGAAGCCCTGCGGGAATTGTTGTTTCAGTTCACCTCATTATCAAGGAAAATGCAAAGATCCCTCTTAGGATGGCTCTGCCCCCTCCCACAAACAAAACACAGAAAGCCTCTTTGCGCCCCTATTCAGGTCTGTGGCTGGCTAGATCTTGGCCATGGGATATGAAAATAATGGCAGTTAGGTTGTCATAGCAACGCATTCCATGCCATCTTTCTGACTCTGTAGTTGAGTCCTTCCTTCTACTTTTCTCGTAAGAAATGCTCGAAGTTTCTCGAAACTCTGCTTCAAGCGTGCGGGGGGACTGACAGCCTCAGTCTGATTGACAAGCATGGGGCTCGCCTTCTGGCCTGCACCATGGTAGCCAGAGGGAGTGAAATTGTCAAGTCTCTGCACTTGGGAGAAAAATCTAAAAAGCCCAATCTTCTCTCTTAATGAAACCATCTTGGCACCCAACGTCTGCCAAAAGCACCAAGGCAAACTTTGTCTATCCAAAGTCCATTCCCAGATTTGTACCTGAGTTTGTACCTTGTCTCAGTTATTGGGGTGTCCTCAACACTCACCTTTCCCTTGTGCTGTTTTTCCTGGGGCCACCTGTCCAGACATCATCGCCCCTTCTTCCAGACCCCTGACTCTCCTTCAGCTTCCGCTCTTACCTGGCTAATGGTCCCACGGTTCCCTTGTTTCTGTGACAGCAAGCAGTGATCATTGCAGACAGCGACCTGGAGGACATCCTTCCAAACCCACAAGTTAACAAATTAAGCTTCAATGTCACCACTGTCAGGTTGGCAGTACTCCATGTTACCTTTGATGTACAGATGGGGAAACTGAGGCATCATTGGTCAGGGTATCTAATCAAGGTCGCGGGAGCAGAGACAGCAGATGAGGGTTCAAAACCGAGCCAGCTGAGCCACAGCCTCTTTCATCTCTACTGGTCTGTAGGGCACGCCAGCCTCTGTCACCTCTCCAGAGACCCCACCCCTGTCACGTTGAAATCAGCCCGTGGTGGGGGTATACACAACTCCGGATTGTGCCTTTTTCTAGTCTGGGCCACTTCAATTCACTGTGTACACAGCTGTCAGAGAAGTACACGTCTATCAGATGATACCACTGTTTCCCTTCCTGCCTCAGATCCTGCGCTGTCCCTTGGTGTTTTCAAGGACACCTGCTGGCTCTCTAACACATTCAGAACATTCCTGGGCTCTCGCCTTTGCCTAAACACTATTGGAAGGGAACACTGGTGGGATTGATCTTGGTTGGGGTGAGAGAACCGGTGTTGCCTAAGCTTTCACTACCTGCATCAATCCCACCAGTGACGGCTGTCACTTAGGATGTGAGTGAAAAAGGAGGCAGTCCTCAGTACCCACGCCTACAGTGTTCTAGAAGCTTCCAAAGATACCCCATGGCATTCATAAGCCTCCTGGCCTGACTGACACATCGGGTCCACTTCCACTTCCGAGTTGGCAGTGCTGTCCCTGCCCACCCTCGACCCCTTCCTCCTCACAGGCCAGGCTGTTGTCATGCAACAGCAGCGTCTCTGCAGGCTTTGTCCTGTTCGACACGGCTTCATTCTTTCCTGCCATGCCAGCGGCAGCAATGGCTTCTGAACAAGGGTGGATCTTCTGTGACATCCTCTCACTCATTCAGGGAGGGAGGGAGAGGCAGAGACAGAGGCAGGAGGAGGACAGAGACGTAGAACCCTTGGGGAGAGTGTGGAGTACTACATGCTCCCAGGACACAGGGAACCAAGGAACCAGTGGGGTGGCTTAGGCAGCAGAGCCTCTGCAGTCCAAAGTCACAATGCCATCCACTCAGTGGTTGTGGCCCCGGAAGAGCATTGGAGGGTTCCATGAGATGACCCCTGAGACCCAGCACACACTCGGGACACACTCAGATAACGTCAGTTCTTGCCCTCATTAAGATCATAAGCTGAACTGGGGAGTGGGGGTGGCTCAGCAAGCAAAGTAATTGCCATGATCATGAAGACCCGAGTTCAATCCCAAGATCCTATATGAAAACAGCTCATTGTAGCAGCACACGCTTGTAATCCCAGAGCTGGGGAGGTGGAGACAGGCAGATCCCTGCGGCTCACTGGCCAACTAGTCTGCCTTAATCAGTGAGTCCCCGGTACCAGTGAGAGACCCAGTCTCAGAAACAAGGAGGACAGCTAATAAGGAATGACACCTGAGGCTGTCGCCTGTCACACACACACACACACACACACACACACAAACACACACACACACACATACACAGGATTCCATGCATGTGCTGGCCCCTCCTATGCACTCACATCCTAAGTGACAGCCGTCCCTTTCTCTGGCTTTCCCGGCCCCGATGACAGGACTCTATGGCAGCCTATTGGCAAAGCCTTGCTGAAGAACGTGGTTTCATCATGAGCTGTGTAGAGCCCCTCTGAGGTGGCTTGATGCAGAGGAATGCCTGCCTATGTCATTTAATCCTGCTCTTTCTTTGTAGTGGAATGGAAATGCAATGTTCAAACACTTGCCCCTGCTCCCCCCACCCCACCCCAGCCTCAGTCAGCTCTGGTGACGTCCAATTTACCTGCACAGCAGCGACCATAAGACTTCAGGAAGCCCGTGCAGAGCATAGCAAGTGAAATTGAAACCTGGCTTGGCACAGAGATTTCCCCTTCTTCCCGGCTCACATGCAGGGGAAGGAGCTGCAAGATTGATGAAGCCAAAGCAACCTGAGAGATTCCATTCGGCTTCCTGCCAGCCTACCTTCCTTTCAGCCAAGAACATTGCGGTGCCACCTTCTAAGCCAGACTGGGCCATCTAGGATCCAAATGTACTTTTCCAATCTCCAGGTTGGAAAAAGAAAAGGAAGCAAGGAGGTTGCTTTTGATTCTTTGATTGCTGAGTTGCTGTCCCAGAAACGCAGTCTGACTATGTGATTCCGTCCCAGGAGGGGTAGGACGGAGTCTCCTTTGGGTGCTGACTTTGTCGGTTAGCCTATAGCAGGTGGCTGAGTGTATATCATGAAGCTAGACCTGGATCCCAGGCCGGAGGAAGAAGAAAGGCTCATGACCCCAAGCTACCCTCAATGTAAAAAAAGACCAGTGGTGTTTTGTCTTAGCTAATCTTTCAATTCCCGCCCCCCATCTCTGCTCCCCCCGAGTCTTTGAAAAGACTTTCCCAGGGTCCCCAGGAGACAGTCTCCAGTGTGCCTGCTCACAAGAGAATATGGGTTAAGTACTGAATTGGTTAATTCCAATATGGCATCATTAAGGGAAGTAATTTCTTTCTCATGGAGCCAAATTGGATTAATTATATGCATGGGGAGTGTGCTTAACAAATGGCCGGATTCAAAGGTGCCAGGCGGGGTCACACACAATTTGGTTCTTTGTTGTGCTGCTGAGCAAAGCGTTTGCCATTGACACCCCGAATGAAGTGGGCCCTGTTTGAACATTCTCGAGGCCGTTAGTGTTGGAGATGGGATGTTGAGCATTTGTTCTCCCTAGGCGATACATAGGACAGCACGGATGATCCCAGACAGAAGTAAAGCATGCCCACAGGAGCTGGGGAGACAGATCAGTGGGTAGCGTGCTGACCAAGGGAGCATGGGCATATGAGTTCAGTCCCCTGGAGCCCTGTGAAAGCCTGCTGTGGCAGCATGCACCTGCCACTCCTGTCCCGAGGAGGCAGACAGGAGGACCACTGAGGCTTGCTGGCCAACCAGTAGAAGTGAACTGGTAAAGCTCCAGGTTCAGTTAGAGCCATACCGTGGTTGGCTTTAGGTGTCAATATGACTCAGCCTAGAATCAGCTGTGAAGAGAGTTTCCATGAGGATGGTCTCGGGTGGGTTGGCCTGTGGGTTATCTGTTAGGGAATTGTCTTGACGGCCCTTACCGATGTGGGAAGACCCAGTCTGAAAGGTCCTAGTCTGGTTTGGGGCCACCCCAGACTGCCTAAGTGTAGAGAAATCTGGCTGAGTACTAAGGACACATGCGCTCGCTTTCCCTCTGCTCTTGACTGCTGATGTGAGGAGATGGACTGATTCAGTGCCTGCTGCCCGACTTCCCTGAAATGATGCCCCGTACCGTAGAGTTGTGAGAAACATGAACTCTTCCCCCACCAAGCTGATTTTGGTCAGGGCTTTTCCTTTGTAAATTATAATAGCAAACACGAAAACAGGGCAGACCCTGTTTTTAAAAATTAGGTAAAGAGCAACTGAGGAAGAAAAAGACATCCAGCATCCATCCCTGGCGTACTTATACACAGGCAGACAGACAGACAGACAAACACACCCCACAAAACACAAACATATACACAAATCACAAAACATATACTCGCGCACACGCGCGCGCGCGCACACACACACACACACACACACTCCCAGGAAGAGTAGATGGCTAACAGGCACATGTATTACCCGATCAGAATGCATAGTGCCCTCAGCCCACAAATGAGATGTTGGCTGCTCCATGGAATTAAAGAAGGAGGCAGGCTCATGGGTCTTTTTTTCCACTCAGATTTGGTGGAGGTGTTAATCCTTAAAAAATGACTGGACTTCCAGAGCAAACAGATGACACTTTTGGGCGCATGAGGGTGACAGGAAAGGGCTCCGAGCTCCCAGTCCAGAAGAGTGGCAAAGAGAGACTCGTACTAGATGTGTTTTCAGGTGAGAGAGGCCAAGGGCCCAGCAGCTCCATTCATGGTGTTCCCTGCTTCATGACACAAACCACCTTCTCCTTATTCTGCAGTGACAGGAGGAGGCAGAATCACCTTGTCCTTTCTGATCGCGTCAGCACACAATCTCTCGGAAGGGGCTCACAGGCCATAAGATGGCAGGGCTGCAAGGTGATGAGCTGGGCTGTGGCTGCAGGATGAGGCTGTGCCGTGATTGTCATCGCCAGACCATTTGTAGATGTACTATCTCCTTAAGGGCAAGGGAGAATGGTTTTCATAATGCAGGAAATCACGATGGGTTCCCAGACGGAGGAGGAAGGCTCCTCCGCTCCTCAGGTGCCCACAGTTGAAGGTGACACCCTCTCCCACTCAAGGGAGGATGCACTTGGGTGAAAGAAACTTCTTCCCATTGTCATGAGCCCCTGGGAACCCTCCAAGCCACTTATTCCAACAGTTAGAGTTTGTGGCATCGTGTCTCTCTTTTCTCGAATATCTTTGGGGGACAAAACCAACCTCCTTTACATTTGCTGAAGGAGAACATGAAACCATTTCATGGGAGCATCTCCCAGCAGGTTCAGGCTTTGGGTGTCTGAGGTCAACTTCAGCTGGAGGTGTTTCTCTGAGAGTCTATAAAAGGTTTCCTAGAGGGATGTTTCTTTGGGTTGGGAAGCATAAAGAGGAGTTTCCTGGGCATGCTATAGAGGTCAGGGGCACCTCTGGAAGACTTAACAGTACAGACAGAAGAGAAGAGGCACGGAGGGAAAATTGCGAGAGCCGCTGTTGCAGAAGTTGAGATGGAGACAGGTCTGCGTGTGAGCAGGCGTGGCCCCAGAGTGAGATGCAGGAAAGCTTTGGCAGTTAGGGGGAGGCAAGACTTGCATTAGGAGAAACAAGCCCAGTTCTGGAGGTCACAGCATGTGGCTGCTGACAGCTTTAATTTAAGCAGTTGGACGAGGGGAGGCTCTTCATGTTCTGCGTGTGGTCATTACTGTGTTGATATTCCGTGCGCAGATAAGTGGTTCTTTTTTTTCCTTCCTCACACCAGCCTAAAATCTACATGCTGAACTCTTTTAAGAGAAAACTAGACATGATGTAGAAGATGTATTACAATAGAAGTATAATGACCCAGGCTCCCCTCATTCAGAAGCAAGTGGTGATTGTTTTCTGGGACTCGCTTTTAGCACACATCTAGGTTCTGAACAACAAATGAGATTAGAAAGAATAGGTAAATTTCCTTAGCCTGTTATTTTTCTCTCTTTCAAGATCTTCAGAAAACCTTTATTCACATCCCTAAGTCCTATTTTGCGGCCCCAGTTGGAATGACTATGTGGCTGGCCTTTGTTAAAACACAGGGGGCATTTATTTGTCCAGGTGGCTATTATTAGGCCTCCCGCTTAGAGGACTGCCTGTCACCCTTCCTCCTGCCTCTCTTACTGTCATCTAAGCTCATCCAGATCCAGCCCCTGCTGGTGCAGAGAGGTCGCCACGCTGTCTCTTTTCTACAGCTATTTTCCCATTCTGTTCTAAACCCTGTTTGTTGCTTAGTGGAGAATCAGGGATCGAGTTTGGAGTTCCAACTTCTGCAATGCATATCTTAGATCCTGAAGCAATGGATAGACTTTGACTGGAGAGGAGAAAGAGCCTTTGATGTCTGAGTGCCCCTTCCCCTTCACACGCCCCTTCCAACCACGGTACAGAAGCAGTCATCAGCTTCTGTGGCAGACGTGGCCTAGTGGTAAACGTGGCCTGAGACAAGCCACTGATGCGGATATATGAGGATGCGTGAAGCTGCTCCCATCTCACATCTGCGGAGTGATGCGGAGCTGAGCTGTGTTTCCACTTGTGTCTGAACCCTCAGGCCTTGGTGGATGGGGCATTGTGGTACCAGCAGTTCGTTTGGGTGCTGTTCTCTGCTGAGTTTGCATCCCTGGAGCTGGAGAACACTGTGTGCC
>NC_022016.1:41972833-41975762 GCF_000317375.1 Microtus ochrogaster
GTGTGTGTGTGTGTGTGTGTGTGTGTGTGTGTGTAAGTTATAGGGTGACTGTGGAAGGTAAAGTGGGAAGGAGTTTCCTATAGACCTGAGACGCCTTATGTTCTAGAATGATGAACACGCATGTGTGTGTGTGTGTGTGTGTGTGTGTGTGTGTGTGTGTGTGTGTGTGTGTGTGTGTGTTCTAGGCATGAGAAACTCACTGCCTAACGAGAGACTTGTGTGTGTGGCATCTGTAAGGACCTGCAGGAAGAAGCCTTCAAAGGAGATGCTACCAGAAGAATGTGGGATAAGGATGTTTGTCTGTTCTCTCATGCATTTGTCTGTCCACCTATCTGTCTATACACCCATCCACCAGCCTGTATCTCCACCAATCTACTGACGAATCTTTTCACCTACCTGTCTATCAACCCACCATTCCATCTATCTACCCATCCATCCGCCTACCATCTATACACTCATCCACCTTCCCTCTCATCTACCTATATACCCACTTATTCATCTGCTCATCTAGTTATCTAGCTACTTACCCATTCACTCACTGGTCCACCTGCTCATCTATCTACCCATCTGACCTCAGTCTACCTTCCCACTCATTGACCCACCCATCTGCTCATCTCCCTACCTACCCTTCATTTCACCCATCTATCCATACATCTGCTCATCTCCCCAGATTTTCATATCCATCCACCCATCTACTCATCAACCCACTCATTCAATCACCTATTTTCTCATCTGTCCACCTACCCACCAGTGCATCTGTCCATCCATCCATCTGTCTACCAACCCATCTTCCCATCATCTAGCCACCATCCACTTGACTATTCATGTGTATCCATTCATCTACCTATTTATCCATCCATCATATCCACAGACATATATTTATCCATCTAGCCATCTAGTTACTTGGGTATTCATTTGATAAAATGTAATTATGCAGGCTACTTTAGACACTTAGGACACTCAGAGGATAACAATGACAAAAATCCCTGATCATGAAACTTAGCTCTAGTGAGGAGAGACAGGTAATACACCATGAGAATGGTAAATGTTGCATAGTAAGAGTCACTAAGGTGTAGTGATATTTTGTTTGTGTTTTAACAAAGCTTGACTGAAGATCAGAGTGCAGAGCTAACCACACTAGTTAGCCATAGAGGCCAGGCAGTAGTGGCACACACTTTTAATCAAACCACTTGGGAGGTAGAGGCAGGTGGATCTCAGTGAGTTCAAGGTCAACCTGGTCTACAAAGCCAGTTCCAGATAGGCAGGAACTGTTGCACAGAGAAACCCTGTCTCAAAAAACCAAGTACAAAACAACAAAATGAAAAGCAAACTGGGGAGGAAAGGGTTTGTATGGTTTATACTTCCATAGTTCCCTTGGCAAGGTTTGGCAGTCCCTCTCTTTCCTGTCCTGCTTGTACAATTTAGACAGTATAAAGTCAGCATTCGAGGCAAAAGCACTTTCTTGCCCAGCGGCTAACTTTTGCCACAAAGAAAGTAAACTCCACGTGGAATTTTTTTCAATGGCTATCATCTCCTCTGAAGTAGATTGGTACTGCAAGGAGCAGACCTGTCTCATCATAAAAAAGAATCTCTATTATTAAAAACATCTTAAATGCGATATTCTGTAGATTTCTGAAGTTCTTGAAGATCTGTCTACCTAAAATATGTCTGTTTGACGTTGAAAACATACTTAACATGACTATAGGCTTGATTGTAATAGGTGACTAACTACTAATTTGCATTTCCTGGTGAAGACGGGAAGTGACAAGGCTGAGCAGAGAGAGGAATATAAGACAGGAGGAGACAGGAGACAGGAGCTAACTTCTGTGTGAGGACTCCTAGAAACTGGATCACCCATCAGTCTGAGGTTTCATAGAGCCCATCAGTCTGAGGTTTCATAGAGATGGCATTCAGTCTGAGGATCTGTAGAGCCAGAATTGCCCCTTTGGTCTGTAGATTCAGTAGAGGTAAGAACTAGTAGCTGGCTGCTTTGCTTCTCTGATCTTTCAGCATTAACTCCTATGTCTGACTCCAGGTTTTATTATTAAGACCAATTAAAATTTGCACAATACTAAGGGGTAAGGGTCAAAGCATAGGAGGAGTTGGAAGGCTGGAGGTTAGAGTAGAAAAAATGCAATAGTTAGCTTCAGTATTAACAAGATTGGGGTTAGAATCACCATGGGAACACTCCAGCTGTTGTATTATGAGGGTGTTTGTATAAAGGTTTGACTTAAGCTAGAAGAGCCATCCTGATCATGGCAGCACTGTGGATGCAGGTGGGGTTCCTTGATGACTGGAAAAGAGAAAGGCCACCTGAACATCAGTGTTCATCTCTCTCTGCTTCCTGGCTGGACACTGTGTGACCAGCTGCCTCATGGTCTTGCTGTCTTCCCCGTCATGATGGACAAGTCCTCAAACTGAAGTAAAACAAGTTCTTCTTCTATTGTGTTCCTGGGTGCATGGTCTTAGCAATGAGAACAGAAACTAACACAATGTGGTTGTGTCTTAGGCGAATGGGTAAGGGTAGACAGCCTCGACAAGGGAATTAATGAATTCTGGCATGAGCCTGTGAAGGAAGGGTCATGTGATATTTGTGGAAAGAGTGTGTCACATAAAGATTCTCAGTGAAAACAGCTGAATATTTAAAGAAGCATGCTTGAACCAGGTGAATTCAGTCACGTGACCTATGGGGCCCACAAAGATAATGAGGTACAAGGACAAAGCTCAGGTCATCGCACCCTCTCAAAATACCCTTCGAAACTGGGTCATGAAAATGGGATGCTTGATGTGGGAGTGTCATATATCAATCTGTTGATTTCATTGGTTAAGTAATAAAGAAACTGCTTGGCTGGCCCTCATAGGTTAAAACATAGGTGGGAGGAGTAAACAGAACAGAATGCTGGGAGGAAGAGGAAGTGAGCTCAGACTC
>NC_022016.1:41976138-41987505 GCF_000317375.1 Microtus ochrogaster
CGAGAATTAGCCTAGAAGAGGCTAGATAGAAATGGGCCAAGCACTGTTTAAAAGAATACAGTGTCCATGTAATTATTTTGGGTAAAGCTAGCCAGGTGGCGGGAAGCAGAGCCCGCTGCTCATATTACTACAGGATGCTGGGTGCTGAGTGCCCACCCTAGACTTCAGTACCTTCATCCCTGGGCTCCATCAAAGCGCAGGAGGGTGGTCCAGCTTTGGGAGGAGCTAGGAATCCACAGTGGAAATCAGTGCATGGTAGACTGTGGGACTGAGGATTTGGGTTCAAATCTCTTTCACTCACATTAACAAAATACTCAGCATCTCAAAGCCTTGGTGTTAGTGTCTGTAAAGTCATTTGAGAAAAGCATGTCTGTTTGTAGGAAGGTAGTTCAAGATGGACAGTTGCAGGATGGAGGGCTAGACCATCTGGGTTTCCCCTTGATACATCTGCATACTGATCTCACTCCAACTACCTAGATTACAGAAAAGAGCACACCAGCTCGGAAGAATAAGGCGGCTAGGAAGAAGTCAAGAGTCATTGTACTGTGTCACTGTTACAGATGAGGCTTTAAGATCTGAGCTGCCCCTGGTATTTAGCAATGCAAGATGGCCATCAAACCTAGTAACGGCCTTTGAGTGACAGCTGAACCCTCTTGACTGAAAGTCACCCGAGGACTCACAGGGTGAACGGCTTCCATCATCACGTCTTGAACTCAAAACTATTATTTACACAGTGTGGCCCAGCTTCTGCTGCTGCATATACATTTTGCTAATTGATTGATGTTAATTTCCACACACGCTCTCTTAGTCAATACAAACAGCCTTGTATTATTGTATCCTTAGAGATTCAGAACAAACCCTCACATTGGTGCGCTCAGCACGCCAGGCGACCTTTCCAGCCCTCTTCTGCACAGGGGAATGGAGTGCAGATAACCATGGATTATCTAGATTTTTCTACATTGTGGCGCACGCCTGTTTCCAATCAATTGGGATAGACAAGCTTGTACTGCAAATTTAGTTCAAGATCAAATTGCTGCCAGCGATGCTGACGGTGTGTAACACCTTTAGGCTGGGGATGTTTTATGTATATGCTTCGCGAATCTTACCTGGCAATAATAATTTCATCTTGATGGGCTTGGAAGAGTGTTTGAGGTGGGGAAGGAAGAGAGTTGGGACAGAGGTGAAGAAAGCAGGGGAAGGGGAGGGAGGGAGGGAGGGAGACAGAGAGAGAGAGAGAGATGTTTTCCCTTTTCTGCCTGTGATGTTTTGAACTGCAGAGAGATTTTGTTTTTACCGAGATGGCCAAGACTACAAATTCAAACCTGAATTGTTTCTACCAAATGCATGAGCTCCCCCCCCCCATATCACTTACATCTGACCTTTTGAATTCGGAAACAGCTGACTTGAGAAAAGTAAAGGCCAGCGTGGAGGAGAGGGAAGGCATATCAATCAGGAAGGCTTTCAGCCCCGCTCTGTGTGGCCAGATGTGTCGATGGAGGAGCTCTTTCCAGCAGATTCCAATGGGCTTAAAAGCCTGGCTCGGTTTCCTCAGAAAGCCTTGGTCTGAATAACACACTCTTCCAAAATGTGAGGAGTTCACAGTAGTGAAAATAAAATCAAAGTGCTTCATTAGAGTATAGGGAAAGAGGTAGAGAGATGGCCCATTGGGTAGAGGTGCCTGCCACCAGGACTGATGACTTGAGCTGCATCTGTAGGACCCAAACAGTGGAAGAGGAGAATCAGGATCCCAGAGTTGTCGTCAGATTTCTCCATGCTTACTATGGCCATATTACACACACACACACACACACACACACACACACACACACACACACACACACACGTAATGTAATGGAAATAAATACAGAGAAAGGCTATTTTAAATTTTTGAGATTGTTTTTAATTTTCCATGGAGTAATAGTCTCCTGGGTTTTGAGCATCTGGTAGCTGAGGAAAGGCTTCTCTTGGCAGTCAGAAATTGTCCCCTCTGCATCCCTGTCCTGCTCCCCAGGGTCTCTTGCCTTTGAATTCTCCCCACTGCTCCCTCCAGAAGAACCTGCTTAGGTGGCATAGGGTCTCTCCTCTTCCATGCAGGCAATTTCCTCTGGCTTCTCCCGCTTTACTTTCCATTCGCCCCCTACTCTCTGTAGTATAATTCTGCATCTTGTTGGAATTATTGTTGTTTGCATTGTTATTATGGCTATGCAAATATTGTTTATTGCTGATCCAGGGAGTATGTAATGATTATGTGTCTATGATTACATTTTCTTTCTGTTCAACTTGCTAATAATAAAGCCCACATTTTCCCTTTCCCTCATTTTATTTTACAACTTTGTCTTAGCCTTTCTGGAGCAGCCAAGGCTTTCTAGAATGTCTCTCAATGCAGCTTCCCCTTCGCCACACCTGCCAGATAATCTACCTGACCCACTTCTTTCTCCTTCTTGGTCTCTTTCTCCCACAGCCCTCTCTCTGCCCTCATCTGGTCGGGTTGCTGTCTAAGCTGCTTCTTGGAATTCACCTGGGGATTTCTCTCCATTGTTGTGGAATTCCCTGGTGCTGGGTTGCTGCTGTCCTTGACTCAGGTTTTCATCTTCCTTAGTCCTCTGCACCAGGTAGACACCCTTTTCCTGGGATGACCTACAGAGAGCGCAGGAAGTAACTTTGGGGGTCACTTTGTCTAGGGAGCAGCACCATTGATACTCGGATCAGGAGACATACCTGGCAGCTTCCAAGTGTCCATGGGAAGACACTGGTCTAGGAGGAAGAGGAACTCACCAGGTGCCTCCTGAGGACAGACTGCTGTGGGAGGCAAAGGCAAGCACTCAGAACTCAACTGCCAGGGTTCAAGTCCAACCACTGTCACTGGATCCAAAGTCACATGTACATCTTTCCGATGGATTTGTTTGAGCTCTAGTAATGTTTGTTCTGGCTCCAGATAAGATGGGTGCTTTTAAATTACTTTCTCATTTGGTAAGAAACTGTATCATATGGAAGATAATTCTCTGAGAACCAACTGACAGAAGATTCCTGGGGTGAATACCCTCATCAGTGGAGAAAGCATGAAATTAAACACTGTATTTGCAAGTCACTTAGAGCATTAACTGACACTTGGGATGTTGTAAAGAGACATTTGCAGTTACTGTATGTGATTAGCTCATAGCAGATCCCACTTCACCATCCCTGGTTAGTTTTAATCTTCAACGTGAGTCTAGATTTTACTTGGGAAGAGAGTCTCACTGAGTGGGGGTTGGGAACACTGATTTGGCCTGTGGATATATCTGTGGGCAACTGTGTTAAGTGAATTGGTATGGGAAGCTACAGCCCACTGTGGGCAGCACCATTCCCTAGACGAAGGGACTTGTTTGAACTGTGTAAGCACGGATTCATCAATCTAAACACAAGAAAGCAAACAAGTGTGCAAGCATGTATGCTTTTCTCTCGGTTCTTGACTGTGAGTTCTTGACTACTCGAAGTTCCTGCCTTGACTTCCGCCCAATGACCTGGAATTACAAGATGAAAGAAACCACTTTCTTGCCTAAGTTGCTTCACGGTGGTGTTTCTATCACAACAGAAATGAAAGTAGAACATGTCGCTGTGTTCCTTGACTTCAGTCTCTCATGGTGGGATGTACGTAGGTATGACCCCACCTAGGTTTCTCGTGGGTTTTTTTGCCACTTCCAGGTTTCTATCCCCCCCCCCCACACACACTGTTTCTTGCGCACAGACTGAGGCTGCACCAGCTTACACGCAAACCTGTCTCTATCTTTACAACAGCTGCGCTTACAACCTCAGTTCCGTGCCTCTTCTCTTCTGTATGTGCTGTTAGGGCTTCCAGGGGTGCCCCTGACTGGGCACAGACAGGGGGCATCAGTATGGTTAGGCTGCATAGGGCGGAGAACTGGCAAGGGCCGCTTGCTTTCCTATCCTTCCCTCCAGAGAAGCTCTTTTATATGGCTTCTCTAAAAGTAGCTTGTGTTGGCTAGTTGGAAATTACCAGCAGTTTGATGAGAAATTTAATAGGAGCCATGGATGGAAAGGTCCCCTAATGACAGCCAAGAAGCCGTGGCATCTGCTGCAGCCTCCTCCAGAATCAGCTCCCATCCTGACACTCTCTCTCACAAAATGAAAAATTAATTTAAAACCCCCAACTCAGATGCAGCCAGAATACACATTCTCGCTGCCCCAAATAGGAGCGATTCATTCAAAAGATGTATAGGAAACAGTGCCCTTGTGGTTTTTATATCCACATTTATTGTTTCAGATTTAAGCAGGACTAGACACACATGTATTTATTTATTACTAAAACAAAGATAACACAACAAATAAAGGAGGAGGAGGCAGGGATCCCCAGGGTCCGTGTGTGTGATCTGAATGCATCACATCCTGCATTGTGTCGGCTGCCTTTGACATAGAGCAGACGTCCTTTTTCTTCTTGCTTGGCATTTGGCTTGCTGACATCGCTGTAGACAGCTACTATGGGCAGACCCAATGGGAAACTCACAGGCAGTTACCACGCAGTAATTGCAGTGGATGTTGGGTTTGTTGACTGAGATGTCCAGGCTTAACTGTAGTCCTTCCTCTTCCTCCTCCTCTTCCTCCTCCCCCTCCTCCCCTGCACTCACTGGAGCTTCCTGGAGGATGGTGTGCTTAAGCTCCGGTGTGTCTTTGGGCCACCTGGCCATATGCCCTGTGTTTGTGATCGCCATTCTCAGAATCACCCTGTTCGTTTCTGACTGTCACTAACCACGTCATCTACTTTGCCAGGAAATTTATTCCCATTTGGAAGAGAAGACCTGAAAGAGATTTTACCTTCTTAGGGGTTGAGTTTGGGTTGGGATTGAGATATCTGGGCTTTTTGAACCTAAATCTTCTCTGTCCATTGGATCTACTTTGTTTGTTTGTTTGTCTGTCCATCCATCCACCCCATCCATCTATTTAGCCCTCTGGTCACCTATCTTTTGTGCATATGTGTGTTCACATGTGTGTAGGTGCATATTTGTTTATGCACATGTGTGGTATGTGCATGCCATTGGACATCCTTGGGTGTCATTCCTCAGGCACTGCTTACTGTGTTATGAGGAAGGATCTCTCATTGGCCTGGAGCTCACTGATAGGTTAGGATGGCTGGCTAAGGAGAGTCCCAGAGACTGCTTGTCTCTGCCTTCCCAGTGCTAGGATTACAGGTGCATGCTGCTTTGGCAAGCTTTATGTGTGGGTTCTGGGTATCAAACTCAGGACTTGAGGCTTGTGTGGCAAGAACTTCACCAACTGAGATCTCTGCCTAGCTTATGCCTGGCTTTTTACATAAGTTCTGGCGAGCAAGCTCATGTCCTCATGCTTTTAAGGCAAGCAATTTACCCACTGATGTGTCCTCCTGGTCTTCACCTACCCTTTTTTTAAAAGATTGATTTCTATTATATGTGTATGAGTATTTTGTCTGTGTGTATGCTTACGCACCATAAATGTGCCTGCAGCCTGGAAAGGCCAGAAAAAGTCATTGAATCCCAGGAACTGGAGTTAAATATGGTTTTGAGTCACTGCATGGATACTTGAAGTTGAATCTGGGTTCTCTGGAAAAGCAGCCAGTGCCGTCAACCACTAAGCAATCTCTCCAGCCCTTCACCTCTCTTTTATTTATTCCTAAAGCAATCCTCATCAGTTTCCAATTAAAAATTCTTGCCAAATGACTCCAACAGAATCTATGGCTGATGCTCTGCCCTGCAGGAGTTTGGTTCAAGATGAAGTCTGTCAGTTGGTCAACTTGTCTCCTGAGCAGCTACCACCACTCAACCCATAAGAGACTATGCCAACCCAATGCAGCCAAACACTCACTGAGACTCCCTTTCCAAGTGTCTTGGTTAGGTTTGGTTTTTTTTTTTGTTGTTGTTGTTTTTTGTTTGTTTGTTTTTGTTTTTGTTTTGGAGCCTGTCCTGGAACTAGCTCTTGTAGACCAGGCTGGTCTCGAACTCACAGAGATCCGCCTGCCTCTGCCTCCCGAGTGCTGGGATTAAAGGCGTGCGCCACCACCGCCCGGCTCCTTTTTGGTTAGGTTTTTAATGCTGTGATAAACACCATGACCAAAAGTCATGGGGAGAAAAGGGTTGATTTTATCCTATACTTTCAGGTAGCAGTCTGTCACTGAGGGAAGCCAGGACGGGAACTCAAGTAGGCCAGGACCTGGAGACAGGAGTGATGGAGAGGCCGTGGAGGAATGCTGCTTTTTTATCTGCTCCTCGAGACTTGCTCAGCCTGCTTTCTCGTACACTCCAGTCCCACCTGTCAAGAGGTGTCCCCGCCCGCAGTGGACTGAGCCTTCCCACATCCACAGACTTGGCCACAGGCCAATCCAGTGGGGACACCTTCTCAGCTGAGGTTCCCTGTTCCCGAGTAACTCTCGCCTGTCTCAGTCGACAGAAAACTAGCCGAGAGCTTCTAGGTTGTGCCACGTTGAAGACTGAAGTGAGCCATCTCAGATGGTGACCTGGGGGGCGGTTTCTGTCATTAGCTAAGCACTATAGTTAAGTCGCACTCACCCCAATTGACAGTCTCTCCGTGGGTAGTGACAACTTCACACCACACACAGCAGAGCTCAGAGTTCTCTGTGTCTATGTAGCTGAGAGGGGGGATGTCTAAGAACGGCCACCTCCAACTGTTCCCTACACCCTGCTGCTACCCAGAACACATATTTGTCTGTGTACCCTGGGGTGGGGCAACCGGGGAGCTGGTTCTCCTTGACCCAGCCATGGCCTTGACTCTGAACCCCAGCAGGGAGCTTGACATGAAATGTCCATGACAATTATCTGCCCGTTTACACATTCTGCTTTGTACAAAGCCATTAACCTTTCCTGGCCCTATCAGCCGCCCTCATCAATATTTCAGAACTATGTCCAAAACATGAAAAAAGAAAAAAGGGGGGGAAAAAGAAATGTTATCATGATAATCATTAAAAGGAAAAATTAATAAAACGCTTGCTCACTCTGTACTTCATGTGCCCTAGGGTGGCTGGAGGGATAGCCACTGCCCTACCAAACCACATGGGCTGTCCTCTGGGAGTTTGCCGTAATGCCTATATCCTGGGATACTACCATACTGTTTGATTACAGGAAGTGCTGAAGTGAAACTTGCACTAGGAGACCCACAAGGAGGCACTGGGTCATGCCGTGGACCATACGCAGTGGTCAGATGTTCTTAGCCCTGCTGAGATTTGCTACAGCTCGGGGAGGGCTAGGGGTTAAATTAAGATGCAAGAGTTAGCCAAGAAGAAGCTAGAGCTAATGGGCTAAGCAGTGATTTAAATAATACAGTTTCTGTGTGATTATTTTGGTTCTTGGCAGCAGGGACAAACAAGTGACTCTCCTTATAACACCTCCTCATAGATTTGTTCACAACCTCACAAACTGATCTCCTAGGTGATTCCAGATCCCACCAAGTGGAGAGCAAAGACTAAGCATCATAGGCCCCATCTGCTATGCAGACAAGCAGAACACAACTTTAAAAAAAAAATTCATAATACAAGCTGGTTCACTATTGAATCCTCGTTACAGAGTTCATTTTTATTCTGACTGAAAAAGTAAAGTTAAAGTGAAAACATTTTTACAAGCCCTGAAAAACGTTTGTATGGGCCTGGGGTGCCTGGTAGGGGATGGTTTGTCTCTCAATGCTCCCTATACTACTCATAGATTTGGAGTTGTTGCATTTTGAGCTTGAGTGAAGGAAGGTGAGATGGGCACATGCAGGAGGGGGGCAATGGGAAGGGAAGGAAGACGGGGAGAGCATCCCATATCAGCGAAACTCTTGAAGGTTCATGAAGAGTCCCCTTAGGGGTTAAGGCCATAAGCATAAAGGGGGCTCAGTCCCTGCCCTCAGAGACATCTTAATTTAATAGGAGAGAGAAGAGAGCACCCGGATAATTATAAATTAACATGGAAGACGATAAGGGCGATAATGAACAAAAAGGAATGAATTAGTCAGGGAGAAAGCAGATTCTGTGTCCAGATCTTTCTGTGGTCCTTTGCTCATTCATTTGACGTTTATTGAATCGGGTCATGCCCGAGAGATAGTAATATTACGAGAGTGGTCCCCGCCTCAGGGAGAAACTCACAAGCTATGCAGACAAATGGTTTTTAGCAGATGGTAGGGATATGGCCAATGACTGCTCCAGGAGGCTGCCCAGTGTGTGCTGTCCTAAAGAAGGTGTCTCCTTGACATTGCTCAGCCAGAGACTTCTTCGTGATGGTTAATATTGACTCACAACTCATCCAGATCTTTAATCGCCTAGGAAACGAAGCCCTGGGCATATCTGAGAGGGAGTTTCAAAGTTAGATTAACTGAAGTGGGAGGACCCACCCTGAAGGTGGGTGGCACCATCCCACGGGCTAAGGACAGAGCAGGAGAGCGTCCCCACATCGGCCCCCTGCTCCTGGGCATCATGGCTGGCGAGGACCATTCCTGCTAGGCTCAATCTCTTCCTTGGCTTGGCTGAAGTAGTGAAATCTGGTGCCATCTGCGGGGCTTCTCAATATTATTTAAAGAACCACACTCTTCTCCCACCACTGTCAGAGCCACTTTCAAAGCCTGTCATTCTCCCAGCTGGCTTCCTGGCAGGCAGGATGTAGGTTTTACAGAGTGCCGTGTAAATATTAGGCAGTGAGCCCTACAATCCTGCCTAGCAGGCTTCAGGCAGAGGACTCCAAGGTACACTGCCCAGTCCTGTCAGTGTAGGCTCTTTGTACATGGTGTGTGTTTATGACTGTATATGTGAGGTGTACTACATATGTGAGCAGGTGTATGGGAAAGCCAACACATGTGTGCAAATGTGTGGAAAAAGCAGAGGCTGGTGTTGAGTGTCATTTTCAATTGCTCTTCACCTCCATGTTTTCTGAGTCAAGGTCTCGTGCTGAACCTGGCGCTTGCTTGTGGTCAGTGAACTCAGCTTCAAGACCCCTCATGTCTCTCTCCCTTCAGCATGGGGGCTGTAGACAGGCGCCACCATGTTTGGGGTTTTACCTGGTTTCTGGGATCCGAACTTGGGTCCTCATGCTTGTATGCATGTACCTGCCAACTGAGCCATCTCCCCAGCCTCTGAAGTCTGTTACTAGCGTGTGATCCTGGCTTGTGGAACCACCTCCTACGGCTGCCGAGGGAGTTTCAGCAAATGCTTCTAGAATAATATTTAAGTGAGTTTCTCCCAGTGTCCTAAAGCTGGGTGCCTCTGTAGGTCTCTGCAGCCAAATGGTGGGAACGTAAGAAGGTGGCCAGAATAAATTATACTGGGACAATGCCATGCATGAGGACCATTTGTGGATGCTTTGTCAGCCTACACATAGCCGTTTGCATCCCTACCAGATTTTCGCAAGTGCAGTCTCCTACCGCTGATATTTACGACACAGTGCCCTGGATCTGCAGGTGGAACACACGAGTTCAAGTTCTTAATCTACTTCTCACCAATAGTATGGCCTTTGACAAAGCAGTGACCCTCTCAAACTACAATGAATGCTTCTCCTGAGAAAAACCTTTAAGCTTAATGGGAGAATGCTGGCTGTAGACCAGTAGGAGAGAGCTTTCCTAGAATGTACAGGGCTCTAGGTTTAATCCCCAAAAGCACCAAGAAAGGGGGAAAAGACATAAGAAAGAAAGATGGCAGGTGTCCAATGGGTATAAGAGGGGGGCACCGGGACAGGAGGGAGGATGGATTCTGCTGGTTGCTAGCAAGAAGAGAGGTGCTAACTGTGATCCTATGAAACAATGATGTGCTGTGGACTGGGAGGGGAGCGCCATGCTCTCCTGGCGGGGGGCTGGGAAAGGAGTCGCCAGTGGGTTGGGAGGTATTGAGGAAGACTTCCTGGTGAGTCAGTGGCTTAGAAGCTGGGTTCTGAGGAGTGAGTCGGAGGTTCCTGATGTATGGACACCAAGCTGATTCAGACTGAAGCAACATGGCTTCTAGTATGACACAAATGTCTATTGAGGTACAAGAAAAGACCATCACCATTTTTCTTGGTGTCCATAGAGTGACCGTCCTTTTGTGATTTCACTTTGGCTCCCAGATCACAGATGGACTTTCTTGTCTTCTGCAAGATGCCAGATTGTACAAAAGAACATTTTTAGTTTTCCACTGAGATCTGAAACTTTGTACTTTACTTTATCATATGATGGTTGATTTTAGTTTTTAGTCAATTAATTTTTATTAATTTTTTGAGAATTCCATACAGTGTTTTTGGATCATATTCACCCCCTCCCTCAACAGCTCCCAGATCCACCCCTTTTCATACTCACCTAACTTGATATCCTTTTTATTATTAACCATCAAGTTAATATGTGCTGCTCTTATATTCTTAGATATATGGCCTTCCACTGAAGTGTGGTGCCTGTCCCCTAGCGAGTGTAGGATCACACTCAAAGGTTTTCTAGGGTCCTGTCTGTTGGATGGTTGTAAAAAAATCTTGGGTTTTTTTTTTTTTTTTGTTTCCAGCCAAATTGGAAGCAAGTTCAGTCTGAATTGGTGTAAAGAGCTAGAATGGCTAGTCTTTAAGATGATATTTTTTGATAATCTATCAGACATTTATTGAGTGTGTACTAAATGATAGTCCAATACTGGGAATCTGTAATGGGCAATAAAGACCATAAAAATCCCCCTCTGCTCAGGAAGCTTACAGCCTTGAGCAAAAGCTAAGCAGTCGCCAAACACCTGCCAAATCTATGTACCTAAAATTGTGATCAGCCCTGGGAGCGGGAAGGCAGGGAGCCAGGACAGCATCTAAGAAGACCATTTAATAGTGTTTGGGAGTGAGGAACAAGTCCAAGGATGGCGGCTCCCAGGAAGTGACACCAGTGCTGACAGGGACAGTGACCCCTGATAAGAGGTAGTCCAGAACAAACAGGGGAAGCTCAGGCCAGGTCTGCTTCCATGAATAGTTAGGATGTGGCTGGAAGCAGAGAATTGCAGAAAACTAAAAACCATGTTTTCTTATGTGAGCCAAATGCACACATCCTTTACCTTGTTAGTCTCTTAGTTGCTCAGGTTCCACTCCCAGCTTCAGATTCCCGACATCTGATTAACGGTCATCGGATGTTGCTTCAGCCATTTCATGGTTGTTGCTGGCTGCTTTCTTCTAGGTACACAGTAGAATCAGGAATAAAATATCAGAAAGGTATGAACAAATGTGAAGTTTGTCCAGAAAAAGAGTGACTGTGTTTCGGGTGCCCAAGAAAGCAAGTAAGGAACTGTTAAGAGATCAACCCCATTAAAACAAAGCCACTTGTTTTGAGCCGAAACCACAGGAAAAAGTATCTTGAGGGCAAGCCATCATATGCTCCAGGGCATAAAGGTACAAACTTATTTGAAAGACTTTCCTTTGAAAATAAAGTACC
>NC_022016.1:41987675-41989459 GCF_000317375.1 Microtus ochrogaster
AGAGAGAGAATCTCCAGGGTACCCTGGTTGCTCAGGAAAGAGATTTCCAGATTTAGCTACCCAAGCATTCAGAAGCAACAAAGGCCACCGTCCAGGAGAGAATGCTGAACTATTTCTTGAACTATCAGCAGAACGTGGCTTTGTCCAGTGGTGCTGATTCTTCAGGTATGCAAACTATGAGATCAGGGGGCCACATGGGCTTAGACATGTTACAGAGAAAAGTTTAGATGTCCAGGCAGTGTGATACAGAATCAGATTCCCTACAGATAGGCCCTGAGAAGCAGATTCATGATGATGGAGCCTAAGAGCATGGGTTACCATCTGAGTGTGTGTGTGTGTGTGTGTGTGTGTGTGTGTGTATGTGTGTGTATGTGTGGGTCTGTGCCTGTGAGTGTGGGTGCATGCAGAGGCCAGAAGATGGTGCTATTTCCCCTAAAGTTGGAGTTATAGGCAGTAACACCTGATGCAGGTGGTAGAAACCAAATTCGGGTCTTTCTGAAAGAGCAACAAATGTTCCTCCTAATTTTTGAGCCATTTGCCTAGGCCCACCACTATGGATCTATCTTAACCATTCATTTTATTATTGTTAGTTATTTGAGACAGGGGCTCCTCATGTAGACTAAGCCAGCCTTGAACTCTTGATGCTCTTGCCTGAGTCTCCTGAGGGCTGGAATTATACGCATACATTGGCACACAACCAGATAACTCTTAACTTTTAAGCATTTAGATGTCAGTGTTAGATCCTTTGTGACACTGTCCTAGGATGTGCAGTGTCACTGGACTCCTCTTCTAATAACAAAACACTTGGGGTGGAATCTTGAATACCGCCATGAAAACATTGTAAAATTTTCCTCTGGGACCATCATCACATCCGGTCCTCTATAGTGACTGGGCCTTAGGATTTTTGTTTTTTGGCTTTTTTCCCCCCATGTTACTGTGATAAGATACTCCAACAAAAGCAACTTAAGGAAAGAAAGTTGAGTTTAGCTCACAGTTCTGCATTACAGTTCTTCATGGTTGGGGAGTCAAGGCACCAGGAGCATGAAGCTGCTAGACACAGTACATACTTTCTTAAAGGAACAATCTGTACAAGCACACACACGCTTGTGCATGGTTCACTTTCTCCACTCTTCCACAATCCAGCATCCCCTGCCTAGGGAATGATACCACCCAGGGTGGACAGTCTTCTCACTTCAATTAATGCAGCAAAGATAATCCCCACAGACGTGCCCAATGGCCCAGTTCCCAGGTGATTCTACCACTTCAAGGTCATAAAGTTCATTAACTATGCAAATGACTAAGCAACAAAGGGTTTGGAGGAGGTGGAGTGTGTCAGGGTGAGTTTTTGTTTTGTTAATTTGTATTTATTCTTTGGTAATTTCACATATGAATGCAATAAATTTACATCATACACACCCCACACCCCACTTCTTTCTTCCAACTCTTCCCAGACCTCTTCCCTATCCCAGACCCCTTCCCTATCCCAGACCCCTTCCCTATCCCAGACCCCTGCCCTATCCCAGACCCCTTCCCTATCCCAGACCCCTTCCCTATCCATCCCAGACCCCTTCCCTATCCATCCCAGACCCCTTCCCTATCCATCCCAGACCCCTTCCCTATCCCAGACCCCTGCCCTATCCCAGACCCCTTCCCAACTTCAGGTCTTATTTTTCTCCCTCTCATTTTGTTCTCAGTGAGCTTTTGCTAGCACAGTTTGGCAGCCCCTGAAACCTTAGAACAAAAGGAAGCCTATAGCTTTCATGTTAACACAAACACACCTGACA
>NC_022016.1:41989559-41994096 GCF_000317375.1 Microtus ochrogaster
TCCCAGACCCCTGCCCTATCCCAGACCCCTGCCCTATCCCAGACCCCTGCCCTATCCCAGACCCCTTCCCAACTTCATGTCTTATTTTTTTCCCCTCTCATTTTGTCCTCAGTGAGCTTTTGCTAGCACAGTTTGGCAGCCCCTGAAACCTTAGAACAAAAGGAAGCCTATAGCTTTCATGTTAACACAAACACACCTGACACAAACCAGGCAAGGACAAGAAGAACAAAGAGCCATTTAGGGTAGGTAAGAGAAGCTAATGCATCTGGGGACAAGCACTGTCAAAAAGATCACTCACCTTTGAAAGCTAAAAGCACAGCTGAAGCCTGTTGTTTTTCTCCTCCTATCTCCCTAAGCCTACATAAGCTACTGTTATCCTAAGAATCCTGGGCTAACTCAGAAATGCATCAACAAAGAACACCCTCAAAAGAAAGCTGTTTCAAATCACAGGAATGAGGGAGCATCTGGGCCCCCAATTATTGCAGCAGGTTCCAACCCGGCCATCAAATCCACAGTCCTCTGAACTTGAGAATCAATCCACACTGGGCAGGGCGTCTGGCATTTTCTGTTAATCTATATGGCCATTGCACATGTACTCCTGTTTTATCTCAAAGACGAAGGACAAGGAACTTGGACACTTGTTCCTGTGCATGTGTGCAGTGTGTGTGTGTGCAGTGTGTGTGTGTGCAGTGTGTGTGTATGTGTGTTGTGTATTATTCAATGCTGATAACACATAGTTGTTTACTTTCCTACCAGAGAGATCTGCTAACCACATGGTCAGAACTTGGTTTTGGACCCTTAGTGACATAAAGGACGTGAGCTGCGGCTAATTTACTTTAAAATCGTTTTCTCCCACATGATCCTGATGCGTGTTTGGAAATGGTGGGACCTTTCTTAGCCGTGTTGTACATGACTCACAGACCTGAGCTGCTGGACACTTAGGGCCATCGAAGATGAACCTGGGCCAGTGGCTCTGCCTTTGCTGTCTCATACCAGTGAAGGTCAGTGGTGTGAACGCTTCTGGGAGTGCACTCAATGGAAGGAGGCTTTATAAAGAATTATTACAGAAAAGTGAGAAATTGAGGAAAAACAAGAAATTAGGGAAAATGACAGAAACTCCTGAGAGAATGGGGGAGGGGGTTCCAAGAAAGTCAAAGGCTGCTGTATTTCCTTGGTCCTAGCGGGAACTGGACAAAGACAGAGGTGATCTGTATTGAGATGGGCTGTTCTCTGGGCTGTCATGGGCTGGGCTAATGGAGGGCCCACAAACCCTGTACATATCCTCCACACCCAACGCGGGAGAGGGTCATGTGCTGCGCATGCCTTGTCTTCTTTTCCATCTCTGGCTTGTGTTTTGCCAGCTCTCTACCTGACGATCTTAGCTACTGGCTGACTTTGCTACTTCAGACCTTGTAGGTATCTTGAGTGCTGTTAATTATGATAAGTTTTCTTTGTTCTCATGGGTATCAAAAAGTAGTTTCAATGCTCTTGGCCATTTGTCTATGGGATGGGCTGAGATCTGTTTCCCGAAAGAGGGGCAGGCTCATTGGATACCACCCTCACTTACAGTCAATGTAGTTAGCTGTTTCAAAAGCAAGGCAGTAGAAGCAAGAATGGGTAACAAACAGCAGTGCCTTACATGTGTCTCCCAAGCAGGAGGCTCTCATGGGAAATAGACAACAAGCCAACCAGCCTGTTGTCATGGGCCTTGCTTCTTAGAGTCCGTCTCTTCTCATGTCTCCTTGGCTCTCTCATACCAGCTGCAGGTGTCTTTGTCTCTCAATCTTAGTGTTTCTATGTCACTGCTTCAATCTTTACATTTCTTTCCTATCTCCACATCCATTCACAGACCACATATTGCCTCCCACACAACACGCCTTAGCATGAGACAGAGGCAGTTGAGAACCCGTGTCCCAAAGCTCAGCATAGTCCCTGCTTTGGTCTGAAGAAAAGTCTCCCGAGTACAAAGAACCTTTCAGGAAATCTATCCAGCCAATTAGTCTTAGAATCTATCAGGTGGCTTTATAAAACTCAGACTCTCAGATGAAGCCCTAACAGTTTAGGTAAAACTGTTATGACCCAAGACCTATGCATTTCAACAAAGCAGAACTCAGCAAAGGAAACCATTGACCAAATTCATTAGAGACGCTTATTGTAAAGTTTTAGGGTTGAGGAGGATGGGAGGGTGGTGTCATGGCCGGATGGTGGGAAAGGAACTTGGGTTTTCAAGGACTTGTACAGTCCTTCCAATATGCTGTACACCAAGCTGCCCTCTACCAGCCCCCACAGAGAGCATAACTTGTCCTGACCTTATTATTCAAGGGTTCATGTTTGACCAGAAGTTTCTGAATTCTCCTCCGTGGTCTCCAGCTAATTGCCCACTAATGGTTTGCATTATTGACCCAGTAGCTAATTTAGGTACCCAGGGCAGGATGTGAGTGGTAAGTGGATCTGTAGCCTCATTACCTGGGGGGATCATTATCAAATGAAGGAGGAGAAGGATGGACAGCTTGTCCCTCAGCCATGTCAACGGAAGTCATGACAATGTCCACAGCAGAGTTTCATGACGAGAGGGGCTGATTCTGTCCTGAAGTGTCTGAGCAACCACAGGTATCTGATAGATATGGGAGCAGGGGATGTGAAGGTGGAGTGTCATGCCCAGTGCCATCAGTACCATCCTAATAAATCTGGATCATAGTGGCATTGCTTTTGAATATGGTTATTTGGAAGATTCTACTGGCCTTCTGGAATGCTGGAGAGAAACACTGGTAAGAAAACACAGGACATTTTCTATTGTCAGCCCAACTTATTACACCTTTGTGTGTGTGTGTGTGTGTGTGTGCACATGCATGTGTGCACATATGTGTTTGCAAGTGTGTTTGCACATGTATGTGTGTAAGCCAAAGCTCAGTCTCTGGCACTACCCACCTTTTTCTTTATTTGAGACAGGGTCTCTGTTGGCCCTGCACCTGCTGAGCTGGCTAGCCTGACTGGCCAATGAACTCTACTACTGATCCACTTACTTCTACCTTCTCAGTGCTGGCATTACAAACTTTTGCCCCCATACCTAGGTTTTTCCTTGCATTCTGGAGACTAATCCAGGTCCCCATTCTTGTGGGACAGGCACTTTACCTACTCATCTACCTGCCCAGCTCCCTTCTTTAACAAAATTCCATTTAGATTCCTGAAAAATGTTGGCTGGATGTCATGAAAGGTGCAGGATACTTGGCAGGAGAGCCAGAGACCTCTGAGGGTTTGTTCCTATACCCTGTGTTTTCCTTATCAACTACAGAACAAGGTCTATGGAGGGAAATCTGGGGCCCTCAGGAATACTTCCGAGCCCTGATTACCTATTTATGTGCCTTGGATGGATAGGAGGAGGGGCAGGAGATGACATAGTAGTAGAAGAACTATTTTTTTTTAAATTGGTTATTTTGAAAATGAAATAAAAATGCACATTTTTGGTTGATTGCAAAAGATATCTTACATTTGGAAGGAATCTCATAAATCTACAACTTCACAGAGGAAGGAAAAGAAGTCACCCCAGGATGCTCTAATCACAAAGGTATCATGAAGTCGAAAGTGGAGAGATAACAGCCTGTCATCTGCAAGGGTAATTTGAAGGCAGGCAGCAGTGGAGTTTAGTAGGAAAGACATGAGGGATAATGGCCGGGATTTAAACCATGTCTCCCTTTCCCTTTGCTGTGAAAAACACCATTGCCATGGCTCCACAGTCACTGTTATTTATGATGGAGATGACACTTGATATCAACCATCTTAAATAATTGGGAATTCAGTGGTGTCTATTTTCTTGTTGAAAATGTTAGACATTGGGGTATGTCTCACCTCCACTCAAGGTTGTGGGCTGTGTGGATTTTCTTAAGGTGTTTTCAATAGAAGCAGATCATGATGGAGCCATGTGAGAATCACCTACACCAGAAAACCTCAGTGGCTGCTCCCTAGTGCTGGGATTAAAGGTGTGTGCAACTACCACCCAGTTTCTATGGCAACTAGTGTGGCTACTGGGATTAAAGGTGTGTGCCACCACTGCCTGGTCTGTATGGCTGATCAGGACAGCTGTTTCACTCTCTGGTCTTCAGACTAGCTTTATTTATTAAAGTATAAATGAAATATCACTACATTTGGGGGACCAAGGTAGCTAGCTCAAATAGAGACCCATACGGTACGCATTTATACCCATACCTGCATATATTTAACTGTTAAACCCATCAGTCTTCCACCTCACAGACAAACCTGCTACCAATCTGAAGTGTTGGGTTTGAATGCTGGTTCTGAGTTCCTGAATACTTCATGTGGTGGGAGCTATGAGAAAAGAATTGGCTCTTTTTCCCTGGGCCCTGCTCCCCAGCCCCGGCTCACTACACCTCCCTCATGACAAGGCTTCCATACCTGCTTATGGATGTCATGGCCCTACATCTGTCCACATCTGCAAAACACTGCCGCTTGCCATCCCTTAGGTTCATGTGTGGGGGGAACACACACACACACACACACACACACACACACACACACACAC
>NC_022016.1:41994196-41995171 GCF_000317375.1 Microtus ochrogaster
AGCTGCCATGGGGAGCTTGGGTCATATATCTGGAATTCTGAGGATGCAGATGTTTGGAGATATGGACACCTGGAAGTAGAAGGAGGAGACATGGGCACAAAGACCAGAGATGTCTCTATGGTGTTTAACTTGGGAACCAGGACCAAAGGTGTCTGGATGCTTCAGGGCTCCCATGACATGTTTTCACACATCTTCATAGCCATGGCCAGGAGGGTGGAGGTCCATGCCAGTGTCCATCTGCATCTTGTTCTGTGCCTTGGGAACACACGCACGTCCTCTTTCGGGGCCTCCCTGTTCCTCGTCAGTGAACTCAGAGCCTCTTTTTCAATCTCTGAAGTGAAACACATTTGCTGCATTTGCCGCAATTTATGAGAAACTTTGATTTTTGTACAAAAGTTAGAAGTCATTTAAAATTAGCTCTTCACTCAAGAGGCTGAGGCAGGAGGTTCACCGTGAGTTCAAGGCCCTAACAGGGACACAGAGTGAAACCCTGTCTCAACCACCTACCCACCCAAACAACTTTTAATTTCTCATTTGGAAACAGTTTTCTTGTCTGTTTGATCACTAAGAGGGGGAAAAAGGTTGGGGCCAGAGGTTGCCAGCCATGAAATATTTGGCTTTTTATTGCTAATTATCTGTACAAAGTGGTTATGTAATGGAGATTTTGAGTATAAACACTCAGTCTTTTTAGTCTTTCATTTACCGATGTGAATAACAAAACCCAGAAAATGCAATCAGAGTTCATTGAAATGGTAATTCTGATTTGTACTTACCACGGAGCCTCAAAACTCTAATATTCCTAAGTTAAAGCGCCCGCCACCCAGGTTCCTTCCGCTGCCTCTGATGGCTTCACTAGGGGACTAATGCTTGGTCCTTCAGTTTATTTCTCTTGTATGCCATTTTTTTTTTCAAAAGAGAGGAGAAAATGAGTTTCTTTAGAAGGCGTTTTAATCTACCTCTGCACACATCAACGCA
>NC_022016.1:41995271-41997732 GCF_000317375.1 Microtus ochrogaster
AAGGAGCCCAGATAAGGGTGGGGCATTGAAAAAGAAGATGGCAGGAGGAATTTTGCACTTCAAGAAAAAATGGATTTGGGTCGACCTTAAAAAAGAGAAAAAAAAAAGCTTCTATTATTTATTTCAGATGCAGGCTTGCTTGGAGCAAAAATGGAGAGTTGCTTTATAAATGCTGATTTTGCCCTTTCCAGGAGACCTCATCCTTGTTTAGAAGTGATTGGTCTGTGCACAGTATCTGAAGCATGGGGGTGGATCTCCCAGGCATTGTTGAGGGCTCAGATGTGTCCTGGGTCCCCACCTTCTTTCATTACTGGTCCCTGCTAGGGGTTGAATTGTGCATCCCCACATTCATGCAGAAGTCCTAATCCTGGACACTTCTCGTGTGACTTTATTTAAAAATAGACTTTTATATGTGCAGTGGGTTAAGACAGACTTGGTTGTTAGGGTGGGTTTTGGAACCAGGCTGGTAGCTCAGTCAAGTGCTTAACCACACAAATGTGAGGGCCAGTTTGATTCCTTAGACACCATGTTAGGAAGGCCGGGCATGGTGGTGCCCCCCAGCACTGTAAAGACAGAGACGGAAGGATCCCTGGGGCTCACTGGCCAGTCGGCCTTGTCTAATTGGCTCCAGGTTCAGTGAGAGGCTCTGTTGCAAAAACAAACAAAATCAAAACATGGACAGCTACTCAGGAATCATAGCTGATGCTGCCTCCTGGTTTCCACATGAATATGGGTGCACGCACACACACACACACACACACACACACACACACGTACATGCATGCACACACATGTACACAGACATATTTTTTAATTAAATAAAGGGAAGGTTTGGGCACAGGGACCTGGATGCTGAGTGAGGGACTCTATGGTACAGTCACTGGCTCATGGTGACACCTGCAGTTGGGAGCACAGAAAAGCCAGGTGCAAGGAAGGGGCAGACTCTACCATAGACTTCAGCGGGACGTCCCTGGGGAGTCCCAGTCCTGGCATCCAGAACTGCCAGGCAATACCATTCTGTGATGCAAGGTCTTCAAGCGGAGTCCTTTGTGACAGCAGATCTAGGAAACGATATGCCTCTAATTGTGACTACCGAAATGGCCCCCAAGCCTCAGCAGGTGTAACAGAGACTGCAGGCCAGTGGGGGCCCCAGATTTAGCATGTGTTCTTTCATGGGAGAATGTTTGCAGCCCCTGATCTCAGTTCTCCCGTAGCGCCTTCGAGCTAAGTGTTGCCAGAACTTCCTAGCTCTTAAACGCTGCAGCCTCCCTTCCTCTCCTGGACAGCCATCGCCATGTCTAATTATCTAAGCATCGATACAATTATCTGTCTGTTCTATCTGAGCGCTGTCCACAGCCTTTGGTACCATAGCTAACAACAACAGGTACTCAATGTGTGTTTGTTGAAAAATCATTGGCAAGCCATTTATCATTTCTGAAGCTGCATTGCTATCTGAAAAAAAAAATAGAAATATTGATGGAGGGTTGGGGAGAAAGAATCTGCCTTGTCCTTAGAGCCCGCTAGAGCACAATGGCACCCTCAGAGCGGCTTGCACCCAAGAGACATTGGTTTCTTGCTTTTTAAAAAAATGTTCATATAAGTGTTTGTGTGCAGACATGAGGATCTGCATTTGTATGTAGTGTGCCTACACGTAGGTACCTATGCATATGTGTGCACCCATGCTTAAAACCATGGGACAATCTCAGGAGCCTTCCTTGGGAATGTCTACCACCTCTTTTAAGAAAGGAGACCTTGGGAGAGGGTTGAAGGGGAGCGGGGAGGCAGGGAGGGGAGCAGAGAAAAATGTAGAGCTCAATAAAAATCAATAAAAAGAGAGAGAGCAAGTGTGGTCAGGCAGTAATGTCCTGTCTGAGACCAAGTGAGAACAATGAGACTTGAAGAAAAGAAAGAGAGAAAGAAAGAAAAAGAGAGAGAGAGAGAGAGAGAGAGAGAGAGAGAGAGAGAGAGAGAGAGAAAGACAACTATGCAGCCTGTCAGCCCCAGGGGTCCTGCTGTCTCTGCCTCCCCAGCAACTGGGATACAAGCATATGTAATCACACCTAACCCTGTGTGTTTGTGCTGGGTGGGGATTGAACTCAGGTCCTCATGCTTGCAAGGCAGGCACTTTACCGTCTGAGCTGTTTCTCACTTTTTCGAAGTCAGGGAAGCTGAGTCCAGGCCCTAGCAGGTTCCGTGTCTGGCGAGGCCAGCATCCTTGTGGTATCATCTCACTGTAGATGGCTGCTGGGAGGGACGAGGTAGTTCTCAGAGCCCTTCGTGAAAAGGGACCTAGTCCCATTTGCAAGGGGTCCCATCTTATGTTCGAATCGTTCCTCGTAGCTCCCACCTCCTGGTGAGTTGGGAGTTAAGGTTCAGCATGTGGATTGATGCTGCCCCGAGGTATTTATTTATTTATTTATTTATTTATTTATTTATTTATTTGGGTTTTTCGAGACAGGGT
>NC_022016.1:41998938-42009021 GCF_000317375.1 Microtus ochrogaster
TCCAGGCTAACCAGGGCAGCCTGAAACATTGTCTCAAAAGTCAAAAGAGTAAACAAGCAACCAAAAAGAAGTGGTTCAAAGCTCAGACTTATTCTGCACCTTCCACAGAGAATAATGCTTTCATGGAGGAATGACAAAAGTCAGAGAAGGAAAAAGGGGCCTTGGTCCCTAAAGGGGAGAAACTGTGTGATGGAAACACGTAGTTTTAGTGTGTTCACAGACTGCTCTGGCAATCTCTGGGCTTGGGAGAACCTAGAATTGTAGAGAGAATTTGTTCCCCGCCTGGAAAGGGGAGGGATGAAACAGCGGAGGGGTTTTAGCCTTTGTTGCTTCTTGATGGTGTTCAGGTATGTTTGGGAGTAGCATTCAGACTCCCTCAGTGCCCTGTGCACTGTGCCCGCCCATCCTGCCGTGTGTGGAGGGCATGGGGGAAGTGCTGCTTGCCGGCTTTCTTCAGGCTCCTTCCGTGTGTGGTTCTGCAGACCTGGCGGTACACAGAGCCCCGGGCTTTGTGTCCCCACTCTGAATTCTGGCACAGTGCAGAGCCAGCGTGTGTAACTTGTTTTGACAACCCCAGGTAATGATTTGTCATTAGGAGCTACTGTGAAAGCCTGACCCCCTCCGGGGTAGTTTCCGTGGTTTCCAAGGCCTCATCACTAAACAGCCCCGGAAGATGAAGAAAGAACCTTACTCGTCACCCCGGGAAAAGTTAATGGACAGAAACATATCGATGTGTTCCTGGTCTCAGACCTTTCCCCTAAGTAAACCTTTAGGTAGCGAGGGTTTGTTCACCTTAATTACAAATTATCCGATGGCCTCGTCTCGTCCATCACTCTGCAGACGCGAGGACATGAGTGAGCTTGATTATTTTTTCTCTCTTTAAGGAAATTAAATTTTAAAACTCACCCTTTTTTAAATAAATCCTTTGTTTGCTTTATTAAGCAGACAAGCCCACTGGCTCTTCGTTGTCAATTAAATATAGGTGTTAATTAAAACAGGCACACACAAGCACACCCAGGGATTAATTGTCCACTTCAGACCGGTCTTTGAAGGAGGCTGAGACACACAGGACATGACCTGAAGCACTCCTGTTACCTGGGGCATGGGAAGACAGTCTTAAGGATATGTTTGCTGTGTGAATTTGTGTGTGTGGCATATGCACACTTGTGTGCACAGGTGTGTGTGCCCATGTTAGCACATAGAGGCCAAAGGAGGGCATGGATGCCCTATTCTTACCCACTAAGAGAAGGCCTTTCATTGAACCCAGAGTTAGCCCAGTGGCGAGGCAGCCCCTCCCCACACAGTGCTGGGCTTGCAGGTATGTGCATTCAATAACTTTTCATCTGAGTGCTGGAATCTGAACTCAGGTCTTCATGCTTATACAGCCAGTGCTCTTGCTCACTGAGCCATCTCTCCAGACCCCTGACACGCCACTTTTAAATAGCTCTTTTCACCAAAAGAGCTCATGTTCTTGGGTGGCTTAAATTAGTACTGCGCGTGGGTCAGATTCTGTGTTTAGCCTGTGCTTGCTATATGACACGTGAGTGAAGATGGCTTTGACAGTTTCTAATATCTGAGCATAACTGACAGTTGTTGCAACACCCAGAAGCAATGAGGCAACTGGAATCGCAGTGTTTTGTTTAAAGAACAAAGCTTTATTGACTCATGGTCATGACAATTCAGTGACTATCTGTGTTCAGCGAGCACCTTGACACTAGCGTGTGACCTGAGTGTACTCACACATGCACACACATGCACATACATGCGCACACACAGGCACACACAAGCACACACATGCACATACATGCGCACACAGTGCACACACAAGCACACACATGCACATACATGCGCACACAGTGCACACACAAGCACACACATGCACACACATGCACACACGCGCACACACATGCACACACTCACACACATGCACACACATGCACATACATGTGCACGCATGCACACACATGCACACATGTGCACACACATGCACACACATGCACCTCCACACATCTGTTGTGTCTTTAGTCCTTACGACTGACATCTTTCTGAAAAAGCTGCCAAGCGACTCCCAGACACTTGAAAAACCATGTTTATTCCCTGAACAGCAAAGTAATATTAACAATGATGTCATTTACCTGGTCTCCTAAGCAACCAAACTGAGGCTTTATGGGCAGTCATTGTCTGTGGTGACATGGGATTTGTACAGCAAGCACTTTAGCCTCTGTTCAGTGCCCAAGAGTCCAGAAGAGGGGATCAGATCTCCTGGGACTGGAGCTGCAGACTGATATGAGCCCCCCATGTGGGTGCTGAGAACTGAACTCTGGGTCCTCTGCAAGGTGAGCAAGTTCTCTTAGCTGCTGAGCCATCTCTCTAGCCTCCAGGGACTCATTCCTTTGCGTTGCCAGTAATCTTCCACGGCAGGGTCACACCATATTCTCAGCTGATGGGCATCTAGGTGTTTTCTAGTTTGGGACAACCATGAATGACGTTGCTGTGCACATCCACATACAAGAACATGCGCCTCCATGTCTTCAGGCAACACCCAGAGGAGACTCTATTGGCTCATGCAGGATGCATGTGTGACACTTTGTAAGACACTGTCAGGCGGAGAGAGGACTCAGTTGGTAAAGTGCTTCCCAAGCAAGCGTGAGGACCAGAGTTCAATTCCCAGACCCATGTGAAAAAGTCAGGACTGATGTTGTGTGCTTATAAATCACAGCACTGGGGAGGAAGAGACAGGAAGAGTCCTGGGATTCACCAATCAACCAGTCTCATCAAGTATGCAGACTCCAGGCTAATGGGGACCCATCTTAAAAAGGCAGTGTGGCTGGGTAGATGACTCAGTTGGCAAAGCCCTTACTGCACATGCGTGAGAACCTGAGTTCACATTCCCAGAGTCCGTAGACAATCTGGGGATTGTCTATAAAGCCAGTGTCCCTATGTCAAGATGGGAGGCAGAGGCAGAATGTTCCCCAGAAGCTCTCAGGCCAGCTGGCCTGGCAAACACAGCAGTGAACACTAAGAGACCCTGTCTCAAATGGGAGGCAAAAATCAGCAGTAGAGGTGGGCCTCCCACCTGTGCTTGAGTGCCAAGAAACCTGCACGTCTGTACTCATACACACCTACAAATGTGCGCGCACATACATACACATGCACACATACATATACACTCTCACAAACACACAAATATGTACAAACACTACACACACATTCACACAAACACTCAAACACACACTACCACATACACTCATACATAACACACACTCACACAAACACTCATACACCCACACACTCACACACATATACATACCACACTCATACATACATACACTCGCACACCACACACAAGCACACATGCACCGGAAACTGTCAAATATTTTTTGTGTGTGAAATATTTTTTTAAGTGACTGTGTCATTTTTGTTGTCCCTCGGCATTTTATAGAGGTTGGATCATTTGCATCTCACCCTCCTCTCCCTTTCTTTATGGCCATCCTAAAGGGTGCAATACATCATAGTATTTTTTGTTTTCAATTCATGTTTATTATGGTAAAATGCACGTGCTCTGGACTTGGCTATCTTGACCATTTTGAGTACAAGTTCTGGGACATTACTAATGTGTGTAGCTACACCACCATCTACCCACAGAACTCCTCTCAATTCTGTGTCACTCTGACTACAGCCCTGGCCACCAGGATCCTACTTCCTATTTCTAGTCTTAACTACCATTGTGATGGAGGAAGGTCATTGGTTAAGTAATAAAGAAACTGCTCGGCCTCATAGGTTAAAAATAGGTGGGAGGAGTAAACAGAACAGAATGCTGGGAGGAAGAGGAAGTGAGTTCAGAGATGCCATGCTCCCCTCTCCCGGGCAGACGCGATAGCTCTGCTCTCTGAGGCAGACGCGATGAAGCTCCGACCTAGGATGGACGTAGGTTAGAATCTTCCCGGTAAGTGCACCTTGGGATGCTACACACATTATTAGAAATGGGTTAAGAGGCTGGAACTAATGGGCCAGGCAGTGTTTAAAAGAATACAGTTTCCATGTAATTATTTCGGGGTATAAGCTAGCCATGTGGGCGGCCGGGTGCCGGGGACACAGCCCCGCTGCTCCTATTTCAACACCATTGGTGTCATGTGAGTGGCATCTTAAGATAGTTTGTCATTGTGACTGCTTGTTTCACAGTCTAATGTACTCAAGCTTCCCTCAGGTTGGAGTATAGTGCGGCTCTCCTCCCTTTTCCAGGCTGGATAGGATTCCATTCTATGGATATACCACATGTTACTCATTCATTGATTGGTGTTTTGATTGCTTGTACATGTTAGCCAGGGACAATACCTCAAGGCATTTTTCATTTGTGTTTGCTTAATGTTAAGTATTTCCTGGCCGTCATATTCTTATTTCGCATCTTATACCCCATTTTATTGGGGTGACTTTGCTAAGTTTTAAGAGATTGTCATATAATCTGGATACATATCCTATATATCAAAGTTATGTACTTTCCCCATCCATTGTTTGACTTCTCTCTCGTTTTCTTCCTTTTTTATTATATTTTATTTTATTTGGTTTTTTGAGACAGGGTTTCTCTGTGGCTTTTGAAGCCTGTCCTGGAACTAGCTCTGTAGACCAGGCTGGTCTCGAACTCACAGAGATCCGCCTGCCTCTGCCTCCCGAGTGCTGGGATTAAAGGCGTGCGCCACCATCGCCCGGCTCGTTTTCTTCCTTTTTAAACTACATAGTAGTGTGCGTGTGCACACTTGTGCAAGTGCTTTAAGTAGAGTGGTATACTTTTCCATCCCTGAGATTGAATATAAGACTTTGGGCAGGCTAGAAAAACATCTTACTTCTGAGCTAAATCTCAAGCTCCACACTGATTATTTTATTTGACTTTTAGAATTCACATTCTAAAAATTTATTTTTTTAGGGGTTTATGGCTTCTATCTTGCTAACAGAGGATAGGCAGGAAGGAAGGATCAGTGTGTGGCCAGACCAGAGTCCAGGTACGTTCCTACACTAAGAGCACGCATGGCCAACCCTGAGTGACAGAATGTAGCTGATCCAGAAAGACACTTGAATATGCAATTGTTCCATAAATTACACCTTTATTGATTTTAATCACACAGGAAAAATGAATTGCACAGTGTACAATACCCAACACTTAGTTGCAAATTGATTCAAAAACTGGATAATTTTGTGGATAACCACTGAACTAAGAGACACAAAGTGAAAAGAAAAATAGGAGATGAAATGATGTCATTGTATGAATGCATGTGCATGCATATGTGTGCATGTGTGTGCTCATGTGTGTATATGTGTGTATGCTTGTGTGCAAAGGATTACTGTACAATTAAAGAAACACAGACCAGTGAGGTGGCCCAGCTTGCCACCAGCCTGATGACCTGAGTTTGATCCCAAGGACTCACATGATAAAGAAAGCTGACTCCCGTAGGTTGTTCTCTGACCTCCAAATACATGCAGTGGTATACATGCAATGTATGGTGGTGTTCATACAATAATACGTAATGGGATTAGATCAGTAAAGATGTAATTTATCCAGCAATTGCATAGTCAAGTGTCTTTCTGGACCAGTTAAATTCTGACACTCAGGGTTGGCCACGTGTGCTCTTTGATAGCACAGGAATGTGCTGGACTCTGGTCTGACCACACACTGATCCTTCCTCCCTGCCTAGCCTCTGTTAGCGAGTTAGAAGCCATGACTGCCTGCCCTAATGCATGTCACTCCCCCCACCACTCTATCACCTTATGCAGCCTGCTTTGACCCTCTGCTGCACCCCTTCCCTTGCCACCCTCCCAATAGTCCTTCCATGGATTAAACTGGATCATCAAAAGCTAGATTCATTAGGTCAGAGCCCTTGCAGTCTAATTTAATTGTCTCTGGAAATGGCTTTGTAAACATAGTCAACATTAGCATTGCAGGAGGCTTCAAAGACCCTTGGACCCATGTACATCTTCCCTCAAGTGTGGGACCACAGACACCTGAGTCATCTCCGATGCTAGGAGTGTAAATATCGCTTGTGGAGGAGAATGCAAAGCTCCCAAGGGGGAGGGGTCACGGTGTTTCATCCTGGAGACTTGGTAGGATGAGGCTTGCCTTGCAGCGAGGCACCAAATACTGAGCTAAACTCAATGCACTGAGCCCAGCTCTTCCCCCTTTGTCCCATGGTCCTACCTTGCCTCCTGAGGCCTTTGAAGAACTGCCCAAGAAAATCACTTGGACTGTCGGGATATTCTCAAACACCGTTGGCAGAAATGAAAGTGATTTTAGTGATGTGTATGGATGTCTGGGAGGTTCTGTTAAGATGACAAACATCTACCCAGCCATTCCTTACCTGAGTGGTCACCCTAAAGACAAGAATGACCCAAGTGAGTTGAAACTTCAAAGACAAAAATTTGCACAGAGTGTATATTGTGGCTGGGAAAGAGAGTTTGGTTTCCAGTATCCACATCTGGCAATTCACAAACCTCTGTAACTCCAGTTTTAGGGTATCCGATGCCCTCCTCTGGCCTCCACAGGCATTGCACCCACGTGGTGCACATGAGTGAAGGGAAACACTCATACACATAAGATAAAAGAATTCTCTAAAAGAATTAGTATCATACAGGTATCAGTATGTAAGTATTTAACTGTTAGGTACTCGTGAAATCGATTTAGATAATAGTGTGTGTATATCTGTGTATGTTTGTGTGTGTGCATGTGTATATATGCAGTTGTGCACGCAGTGCACATGTTTACGTGTTCAGATGGACTCAGGAGATACACTTCTCAGGGTACACGTGAGAGCATCTTCAGAAAGGTCTAACTAAGGGAGAACCCACCCTGAATGTGGGCAGCACAACTCCACAGACTAGCGTTCTGGGATAAATAAAGCAGGACACAGGAGAAAGTGCTCCCTGAGAGCCAGCATTCTCCTCTCTTGGTTCCTGGTCCCAACCTGTGAGCAAGCAGCCTCAGGACTCTAGGGATATAGCTGTACCCCATCTTCATGCCATTCCCTCCCCACAGGATGGTTCTGCATCTTATTTTGTCATGAGAACCGTAAAAGTAACTAATGTAGCGAGACGTCAGGCCACTTGGATGCTAACCTCATTTCATCATCACCTGTATCCTTTAGAGTGAAGCATTTTTTTTATTGAATCCATTTCACAGATGAAGAAATGGAGGCTGTAACATACAGAGTCCCTTGGTGGCCTCTCAGGCAGCCAAGAGTAGCCCACCCTCCCTCTGAGAGGCTTTCCCACCCCCCTCCAGTAGGTCCTTCTATCATCCCTCCAGCATCTTGAACTCAGTCAGCCAGGGCACAGAGCTGTCCTGTAACACCCCACATATATGTGGGGGGTAGTGCAGGGGGCTAGGGAGTAGGGGAGATGGTAGAAAGGCTTCTTCCTACCAAGACCCCTTTCCAAACAAAACAGAGCTTTTTAACTCATGCTCAAGCTAAGTAGGTGATTAAACGAACATGTTTTCCTTTGCCGGTGGTTAATGAGGGTTGAATTAACCTCTGCAGTTACAGTGTGCGCCTCTGAAGCTGGGTCTCTGCTTGCGACAGAAAGCCAACAGGGAGTGACAATTGCAAAATTATGTAAATGACCACCAGGAACCCAGTTGCTCCTGGCAACCAGAGAGTTGGAGGAAGGGGCTCTGTCTGTCTCTGACACCCTGGCCAGACTCCTACTTCTTATCCTGTTTGCTCTTCACTGTAATTCCTAGGGCGAGGGCATCAGGCGTGTCCCTGTGCAAGTGTCCCATGGAGGCTGTGCCTTTAAATGACGATACTACATGCATCTGCATTGGGGCCTCTGCAGGACAGCATCCCCCCCTCCTCCCGCCCCATCCCTTCCAGCTGCTTCCCTATCAAGGCCTGCCTCCTGGCTACTTCTGATTATGGTTTATTTTGTTTACTTGGTTTATACTTCCTAAGAAAAGGGATGGGTTCAACGTGTGTAGGCAGATCACAAACATGGTTCCCTTGGGCTAGAACAGAAGAGAGTCTCCCTCCTCGCCGCCTCCCCCAGCCTGGCCTGACCTTACCCTGTCTCCTGGGCAGGCACAGCACAGGCAAGGAAGGGGTAGAGTTCGTGATGATGGCAGAGGCTGCTCATGTCATGGTAGACCAGGAAGCTGAGAACGTGATAGGAACCAGGGGCTGGCCATTGCCATCAAGGGCCCTCTCCTAGTGACCACTTCTACCAGCTGGGCCTCACCTTCTAAGGGATCCCCAGCCTTCCAGGTAGCACTTTCAGCGGAGGGGCAAGTGTTTAAAGGATCTTCTAAAGGGGATCCTTTCAGACTCAAACCCTAACCTTGTTCTTCAAAGACTGCAGCCATACCTGTGTACGGCTCTGCCTTACACAGTACTGGACCGCTGTTTTATCTCGCACCAGGATATGTATCTAGAGGACAGCTCCAATCAACTTCTGAACACTGTTGAATAAGACACACACCATGTACTCCCTTTTATAGATGAAATTGTTGAGGGAGAAATAGCTTTCTTAAGTGAGAAGGCAGAGAAGGCAGGATTCAAACTCAGTGTAGCTGTCAACTTGATCCAATCGAGAATCCCCTGGTTAGAGGCTCACCGGTTGGCCTGTGGATGTGTCTGTAGGGGAGTGCCTTGACAGCATGAACGGATGAAGGATGAACAGCCCACTGTGGGCAGCACCATTCCCTGGGTTTGGGTCCTGAACTAGATACGAGTGTGGAAGGTAAAGTGGGCACTAAGCATGCGTGCATTTATTGCTCTTTGCTTTGGATGTGGACGTGATGGGCTGAGCTGTTCCTGCTGCCATGGCTTCCCTGTTGTGAGGGCCTGTAACCTCAAAATGTAAATGACAATAAACTCTGTCCACCATGGGTTGCTTTCTTGGAGGGGTGTGGTATCACAGCCATAGAAGTGAAACTGAGACAGCCAGGTTTGCCCGACTTCAGCCAGAGTCTTTCGAGGCTGGCAGGGAAGGGAAGGGCAGCAGTGAACAAGATGGCAGTAGTCTTTACTCTGAGCTAGAGCTGTCATGGTTGTTCCTAGTCTCTCCTTTCGGGCATTGTATTGTCTCTTTGGTCTGTAGTGGGTGCACTCCATTTTATCAGAAAATTGAAACATAATTCTATGAGAAATTTTCATTGTTCTTCATATAAACAGAAATCCAACATAAAGGCGGATTAATGGTTGGCGTGGCAATGTATGCCACTAAGTGACTGGAGTCCATTTATTCTCTTAAGCAGATTGGATGCTCTCCTGGCCATGCTGTTTACACATTGTGTTTGCCTAGCAAAACCTCTCTCCCCAAACAGAGCCAAGGTAAACGTGAGCCCAATTACTACTGAATTAGCCCATACCTTGAAGCTCCCATCAGTCTCTTGTGCTTGGAGCCAAAGGTCTGTTTCCAGCTGTGCCCACATCTCCCAGAGCAGACAAGGGACACAAAAGGGACTTGAAATAAAACAACAACAACAACAAAAAAAGACCAACTGTTATTCTTCCAAAACTTCAGGGAGTGGAGACCTCGTATCTCACAAATACCATATTTCATAGGATCAGCACTCAGGAAGCCAAAACAGGTGGATCTCTGGGAGTTCAAGTCTTGCCTGGTCTACACTGTGAATTCCAGGGCAGACATGTCCACATGGTAACTAACTAACTTTCTTTCTTTTTCTTTCTTTCTTTCTTTCTTTCTTTCTTTCTTTCTTTCTTTCTTTCTTTTTCTTTCTTTCTTTCTGTTTTCTTTTTTAGTAATACCCTTTCTTTCTTTGCCTTTCCTTTCTATTTCTTTTTGTTTTTTTGTTTTTTCTCTGTGTAGTTTTGGAGCCTACCCTAGAACTTGCTCTGTAGACAAGGCTGGCCTAACACTTTCAGAGAGCTGCCTACCTCTGCCTCCTAAGTGTCAGAATTAAAGGTGCACACTACCGGCCAGCATGATACCCTTTCTAAAACAAACAGACAAACAAACAAAAATTAGGATGGAACACCCAGATGGGCTCAAAGTTAACTTTTACCAGCACACAGTGTGGGGGCCCAGAAAGTCACACCTTGGGCCTCTGTTGAAATAAAAGCGGTGGGGCTGCGTCCC
>NC_022016.1:42011915-42029848 GCF_000317375.1 Microtus ochrogaster
GCCTACCTAAGGGTTGGCCTATGAAATGGGCCTAGGCAGTTTCTTTATTAATAAGAAATCATTCCCACATCAGGGCCAGCCCAGAAGCTCCATGCTGTTACTAAGAGGAATTGGCTGTTGGTTGTTAATTGAGCCAGAGCTTTTCCCACTGAATCCCTGGACGTAGAAAGATGGAGGAGGTGGGTAGTCCCAGTTCTTGTTGTCTGGGCACCTGCCCTGACTCTTTTGGTTTACAAACCCACATAGCTCCCTCTGTCAGCAGTCAGGTTTGCCCACACTGTCCTGCCTTGTGACATCCTCCAAATCCTTCCTTTGCTCCTAGTCTCTTGGTTGGACTCCTTCTAGAAATCTGCCTGGCAAGAGGAGTGTGTGTGCCTGTATCCTAGCATCTTCCTGTAACTGTGTCATTTACCCAAGGCCACTGTCACTAAGCAACACAGAAAACTGTTCTCTCCTTTGGAGATAGGAAGTCTTAGGCCACCGCGTCAGCTGGGTTGGTTTCTTGTTCTTTGGCTTATTGTGGCCTATTTGCTGTGCTGTACAGTTGACATCCTGGGCCCTAGCATGCCCTTCTAAGGCCACAGTCAGATTGGGCTAGGATCCACTCTCAAAACCTCTGCTGACCTCTTTAAAATCAACCTCCGAACGCTGTTGCAGTTTGGCATTCAGGACTTGGGAATGCCAGCATATGAATTGGGAAGAGGGCCTGGTGAGCCTGCAGTGGCTGCTGCACCAGCCGCACACCCCTGCAAATTTAGGAGCTTAAAAAAGACAAATTCTCTGCAGGTCGGTAAGCTGTGTGTCCTGTGTCAGTCTCCACCCACTGAGAAAAGATGCTTCTTTGATGAGGGTTGAGAGATGAACTAGTTTATGGGAATAAGAGTAAATCATTAGAGGTCAATTTAATAGCATGTCAGTTTAGGAGAATAGTAAGACTAGATCTCCTCTAGGGCCTATGACCTCTCTCACCCTGAATTATTGGCCCCGGCTACGTGCAAAGCATTGGTTCTGTCTTGTGGAGTGGGCCTCAAGTTTAATCAGGAAATAGTTATTTCTATAACATTCATGCCACGGCTGCACTGTTGGACATGTCCTGCCAGGTTGTTTCAACTCCTGGGTTTCATAGCTGGAGAGGGGAGGGAGGAGTTGGAAGGTAAGAGAGGGTGGACACAAGTACATACGCATATGCAAAACTCTCAAGCAGTTAAAAGAATACACTTTTCTGCTCAGAGTTCTGCCAGCGCAAATCTGTCAACTGTCTCCGTGTACTAAGATCAAGGTATCCAGAGCTTTTCCCTGTTTGTTCTGCATCCACAGTTTTGCTTTTTGTAGCTTCAGAGCAGTGGTTCCCAACCCCTCTCATGCTGTGGCCCTTTAATACAGCTCCTTATGTTGTTGGAGCACAAAGTCTAGTTGGTCTTAATAGTAAAAACCCAGAGTCAAATATAGGGATTAATGCTGAAGACGAAAGAAGCATAGTGGCGAGCCACTAGAGAGTTCTCACCTCTACCAATGCTCAAGACCAAAGGTGTGACCCTGTCCTCAGACTGTATCTACAGACTCCATCTGTCCACCAAACTTCAGACTGCCCGGAGCTCCTGCCTCCTGCCTTATATTTCTTTCTCCACCCAGCCATATTACTCCTGTCTCCACCTCCCCAGTGCTGGGATTAAAGGTGTGGGATCCCAAGTGCTGGGAACATCTTTGTGTGAGCTCTGTTTTTTGTTTTTTGACAGATTCAATCTTGTGTAGCCCAGTGTGGCCTTAAACTAACAGAGATCCCTCTGTCATGCAAGTCCTGGAATTAAAGGTGTGTGCCACCACTGCCTGGCCTCTAGCAGCTTAGCTCTGCACTCTGATCTTCAGGCAAGCTTGTTAAAACACAAACAAAATATCACTACATGTGGTGGTGATGCCCAACCTTAAAATTATTTCACTGTTACTTCATAATTGTAACTTTGCTACTGTTATGAATTGTGATTTGAATATCTTCTATTTGACTCTCAACAGGGTTGCAGACCCACAGGTTGAGAACCTCTTTTCTAGAAGGGCACCTTTCACCATCAGAGCCATGAGAGACCAGTGAGACCTTCCCATACTGTATCTCTACAGCTGCCCTGCCTCCTGGTTCCATTTCCCTCACCTATTTCTAAGCATCCCTGGGGGTCCCAATTCTGATGACCATGCCCTGATAATCTATATTATATATATTATTCAGCTTTGTGCCGAATCTCTGCATCCAACTGTTTTCTGTCTGTTGTTACAGCAAAGTCCACGAGGCTAGATTCCTTGTGAAAAGGAGAGCTCTAAAGGTTCAAAGGCATGGCACTGACCTTGCTTAGCCTGGATCCTAGATGAGGGCTTCATAGGAGATACTGTCACATGGTTGGGAAATAAATAATGTAGACATTAGGGTGGGAGGGACCAGGTTTTTACATAGCAGCCTGCTCTGTTGAGAACTAATTCTCACTGTCAAGTTCAAATGCCTTTGCTCAGCTATTTCAGACAACTTTATTTCTGAAGGAACACATTTTTTTTTCTTTTTTGGAGAAATGGCCTCACGTAGCCCAGGCTAGCCTCAAACTTGCTAGGTATCCAAACATAGCCTTGAACTTTAGGTTTGGAGAAGGAACAAGCTCAGAGCAAGGGAGGGAGAGAGGGAGAGAAGGAGGGAGTGAAGAAGGGAGGAGGGAAGGTGGGAAGGCAGGACTCGGGAGTTTAGTATATCAGCAAACAGCACCAGGGGTTTGAAATGAAAGCTCCAGTCCATCAGGAACAGGCAAAGCCATCCTTTTGCGGGTGCTTGTGAGGAATTAGGAATCAGGGAGAGGGGGGAAATTGTGGCAGGGGTCTGAAGTCAGCTGATGGGCACCAGCTAAGAGACAGTCTGTTTCTTGTTGATTTGTTTGCTCTTTTGGTATTTCTCGCTAAGGTGAATGTTACAAAAGTCCCCAAAAGTTACAAAAGACATTTCTAGGGTGCCAGGAAGAACAATGGTCCAGGGTAGTATGTGGCCTGTCAGCAGCAATGCCTGTAACCTTTCTCTGTATAGGGTTTTGCTATTCTGGAAGGGCACGGAGAGGGCATGATAGGTCTCTGTTGCCAGACACAGACCTTCCTGTGTGTCCCTCCCAGGTTCTGGGATTACAGGCTTGAGCTATGCCCCAGCTTCTAGAACATTTTGTGTCCTAGGAACACACAAATGTGTAGCAGGCAGGTTTTCTGTCATTGTTCTGGGTTAGAAAAGTAGCAGGAGGCGCCCCCTGCTCTTGTCACTTAGAACAGAGATAGGAGCTGGAGAGAAAGAAGGAGGAATCTTCAGACCAGAGCTACGAGACCATGGTAACACACATATCTAAAACACGGGCTGCATATTAGACCCCACACCTCCCCTGCAAGCTGATATCCCTTCTACTGCATGTACTTTCATGGGAGGCTTAAAGAAAAATCTGCCTGCCAACATTGTGATTATTTTGTTGCAAGGATGTACCCAGGGCTTGGTTTCTTTGCCATTTTTTTCCAAGCAGGTAACTGATTTCTCTCACACAAAAGCGCCCGTCCCCCATTCGTTTTCTGTTGGCTGAGTGGTTTTATTGTATTCCTAATGCATGCCTCCTATTTATCCAAATTGGTTTTCCTTTGCCACCGTTCCTGTAACTATGTATCTTTTCTTTCCCCGGGAGGTTGTGAACATCCTTCATTAGGTATCTCGTGGGCTCTAGTACAGAGTTGATAGAAGGATGGAGAGTTTCCTGTGGAGGCTGGTGAGGTTTGAACTCTGGCTGTGCTGCCATTCTGCCTCCAGTGACATGTGATGCTAGTCTGGAAGAGCTGGTGCATGTGTCAGATTCTGTGATAAGCAGGTGACAGGGACCTTGCTCTGTGGGAGGATCTGACTGGCAAGGGAAAGGACAGAATTCTGACAGTGGCATAGACGGGGTTCACAGTTCCCAGGTCTGAGCAAGAGAGAAGGATCAATTGAATGTGAATTATAAAAATCCAGGAGCTGGAGAGACAGCTCTGTCAGTAAAGTACTTTCTGCATATGCACAAAGAGTTGAACCATCTCCAGAATCCACACCGAAAGCCAAGTAGTGGTGGCAGGTCCCTTACCCAGACATTACCAAGCCTCACCTTGCCCTGTGCCTCCGTGTCCATACCTAGCCTACATGTTATCCCCTAAACCTAGAGGCTTTGAAAAATTCTTTCTTCAAAGAACTCCTGTCCAAAAGCAACCAACACAGCCAAGATGGCAAGTTATCTATTTGGGCTTCCATCTCGTCTATGAACACCACCAGTTCGAGGCCTCTTGCAGTTAACTGTCTGGGCTTCTGTGGTTTGGTCCTTAAAGAATCATGGCGATGATCCATGAACTCCAGATAACTGCCCTACTTAAATTACCAGGTACTCCAGATGTGAATTAATCACGGTGATGATCCATCAACTTCAGATAGCTGCCCTACTTAAAGTATCAAGTACTGCAGATGTTGGTGGAAGGGTCTTCTTTGAGATGTCATGAAATGTCACTTGTGTCTACTTGTCCCCAAAGGAGCTGGTAAGCAATTGCTGTCAGGGCCATTTAGGTGATGGGAGAAATTTCCCCTGTTGTTTAGTTTTTATTGCACAGGGTCTCGTGTTGCCTCGGCTGGCCTCAAGCTCGCTAAGTAGGTGAGGATGGCCTTGAATATTTGTTCTCCCTGCCTCTACCTCCCAGGTGCTGGGTTTGTGCCTTTTTGCCCCGTTTAATGAGATGCTAAGGGTGGGACCCAGGGCCTCATGCATGCTAGTCAATCACTCTATTAACTGAGACACAACCCCAACCTCAAAAGGGATGTTTCTAACCTCATAAACGATCAATTTCTTCCCTTCTGCTCCATTTATGGCAATCTGTTGGCATAAAATGCTTGCAATTGTTTTGGCATGATGACTTCACCATATAATCTTTTACAGAGAAAGACAATAGTTAATTGGACAATTAGGGGAAGAGCATTCCACATGAAACCCCCTATCCTGCCGTGAATGAAACTGGAGGGGTTGTCCCCAGTACAGGAAATACCCTGATCCCTTTATTTGGAAATCCAAAGGGTTCCTAAGACCTCTCCAGGCCCTCTGGAGGAACCCAGTACTACTCTGACCTCCTACCCACCCTCACCCCAAGCTTCTTTTCCTTCCTAGAATTCTCAGAGCAAATGATGGGGTGTTGTCTGTGCATCTTCAGGCGGCTATGAGAAACGGATTCTCTAGCTGAGATGGGAGGCAGGGCTCAGCCAAACTTGCTATGTATGTAGAACAAAGTGTCTCAGGGAAGTTGGCTGGTGTGTCTGTTTGACACCACTCTGGAGCAATCCACTGCCGTTTTCTCAACCTACCTCCAGCCCTCTGAACCCCTGAGGACTTCATCCTTTGCTGCTCCCTCCCCAGGCATCCCTCCCTGGCTCTTTCTTAAAGATCTATCCTCCCCAAACCCCTTTCCTCTGCTCTCCTCCATATCCAAATTATCGACTGTCCGTGGTTTCAAACTTGAGAGCAACAAAACGAATTTACATTAACCTTCACCAAGGTTTGATGAATGATGACCCCACCTCCCAACTTGCTTAGAGAAGCGTTTCAGTCTTTTGAGTAGATTGACCCATGGGAGCCTCCATCCTGTATTATCCCAAAGCTCACTGGGTGTTATATTTTAAGATAATGGGCTTTTACTGGAGGATGTAACAATGGGAATGTTGACAATCCCTGCTTCCAGGTCTGTGTTTGGGGGGGGTCTTGCTAATGTAGATGGATTCATGCATGCAGAATAAATCAATTCCACTAGCATTTTGATAATATACTTTTTCTTTTCTTCATTCCTTCCTTCCTCCCTCCCTCCTCTTCCTTCCTTCCTTCCTTCCTTCCCTTCTTTCCTTCCTTCCTTCCTTCCTTCCTTCCTTCCTTCCATCAGTCTGTCCATCCTTTCTTTCTTTGTTTCTTTGTTTCTTTGTTTCTTTCTTTCTTTCTTTCTTTCTTTCTTTCTTTCTTTCTTTCTTTCTTTCTTTCATATTAGTTACTTTTTCATCCCTATGACAAAATACCTGACAGAGAAATAGAAAGAAGGAAGGTTTTATTCTGGCTCATAGTTTGAGGGATACAGTCCATCATGGCAGGGAAGGCACAGCAGCAGGGGCCTGGAGCGTGGCTCAGGATATGGCTGCCATATCTGCATTTGGGAAGCAGAGAGAGATAAATGCTGGTGTTCATCTGCTCACTTTCTCCTTTTTATTCAGTTTGGACTCCCAGCCTACAGCATGGTGCCGCCCACATCAGGGTGGGTCTACTGACCTCAGTTAAAACTCTCTGGAAAAGCCTTCACACTCACACCCAGAGTTACTCTAAACTAGAGTTACATTGCTGGGCTGCCTTGTCATCATTAAGGTTTTTTGTTCTTCTTCTTCTCAGTTTTATTTGAGACCTCCAGGTGAGGAGGCTGATGTTCCTGAATCTCAGTAAGGTCTGGAGTCAATGGCTTCCCTGCCCCTCAGACACGGTATCTTCATTCTGCCCCTGGCTCTGGCATGGAGATCCCAAGTCGGGACAGTCTCAGAGCCGTGCATCACTCCTCATCATCCCTGGCTCCTCTCTGCCTACTTTGCTTTTCTTGGACCAAGATGCGTTTTCAAGTGGCTCCTTCCCAGCTCCTACTGACCTTTATTTGTGATGAATGGCTGAGATGAACACATCTCTGCACCAGAGAGTCTCAAGGAAGAACACCATATGGAGTGTGGTTCTGCTCCTCAGAGCTGTTGTTCTAGGATGGGTTTCCACCAAAGGCCATCTGGTTGATTTCTCAGGTCACTGGGAAGTGTGACATAGATAGAGGGCTGTGTCTACCAGGTTGTCTGGAGTTGCTCTGAGACAGGGTGGGTGGAGGCCTTTGCTAAACTGGCTTGCGGAATGTAAACTCTTCAGCTTGTGTGCTGGGTTGAGAGCCCTGATCCAATGTGCTTATTGGCGACTTCTCCAAGGCAGGAAAGGGAAGGCAGTTAATTCCTCAACAGTGCAAACACATTGTGCTCCCCACAGCCAAGAATGCAGCATGGCAGACCTTGTCCATGCTCCTGAAAAGGAAGCCTTTTCTATTGTGTCTTAGTTTGTTCCCATTTAAAAAGAGAGGTACACTGGATAGTTTTTTCTTGTTGTTTTCTTTTTGTTTGTTTGTTTGTTTGTTTTCCAACTTGACAGAAGCTCTAGTCATCTGGGAAGAGGGAGCCTCAACTGAAGAAAAAAAAAATTACTCCATCAGATTGGCCTGTGAGCAAGTTTGTGGGATATTTTCTTGAGGGTGGTGCCGTGGGGACAGTTTGTTTGTGCTGTAACAAATAAAGCTGCCTGGGAGCAGAGTGTGGAGCTAGCCACCAGTTGGCCATAGGGGCCAGGCAGTGGTGGCACACACCTTTAATCCCAGCATTTAGGATCTTAGGCCTTTTATCCCTGTACTTGGAAGGTACACGTCTTTGACCCCAGTACTTGGGAGGCACAGACCTTTAATTCCAGCACTAGGGAGAAGGAAACAGGGAGTAATATGGCTGGGCCAAGAGAGGAATATAAGGCGACCAGACACAGGCCTTTGCCCCTTTCAGGTTGAAGAGCTGGTGAGGTAAGAAGTAGCTGTGGCTGCTGCTTTGTCTCTCTGATCTTTCGGCATTTACCCCGATATCTGACTCCAGGTTTTTGTTATTAAGACCAATTAGAATTCACAATACATGGTGTCTTCTCCTAGGCAGGCATTTCCTGAATTATAAAATGAACAAACAAACAAAACAACAACAACAAAAAGACACACACTGAGTGAGGTATGGAGAGCAAACCAGTAAGCAGTGTTCATCCACAGTCACACTTGAAGCTCCTGCTTCCAGATTCCTGCCTTGACTTCCCTTCCTGATAGACTGTAAGCTGTAAGCTAAAATAAATCCTTTTCTCCCCAAGTTGTTTTTGGTTTGTTTGTTTGTTTTTTCGTGGTATTTATTGCAGCAACGAAAGCAAATAGAAACAAGGAAACTGGGCAAGGTTTTTGCAAACGTTTCTGTGCTAAATTTGGGAGCCTATGCACATTTGGGCACCTGTACTTACCTTCTACAATGAAGGCCGAATATCTAGAATATTCTTTCCAGAACATCTGGTTGGTCAAGGTGTTCACCTGCTTAAAACACACCCGTGCTTCAGGTAGAGCGTAACTTTCCTGGCTAGATGTCTGTGGCCCACAACACCTGTGTGCGTGGTTTCATCTCTTTTCCTCTCAGCCCTCTGCATCTTGGTCACATTGGACCATGTGACACTTCCTGTGGCCCTTGGAACCTTGGGGATGCTGTCTTGGAAGTGATAAGGGCATTTTATAGCCTTTATGATAAGAACTTGTTTGTGCATTGTTCTGTGGGAAAGGACTCTACACATCAGCGAGAGGTTTGTTCTGAGTTAGCTTTTCATCTCCATGACGTCCAAAGTGTGGTGCAGTCGTTTCTTTTCCCACCTCTGTGATGAAAATACCCTGACCAAAGCCACCAAAGGGAGAAAAGGTTAATTTGGGCTCACAGTTCAAGGGTGCGGTCCATCAGCAGGGAAGTCAAAGCAACAGGATTATGAGGCAGCTGGTCACATAGCAACCACAGTCAGGAATCAGAGAGAGAGAGAGAAGAATGCTGATACTTAGCTCTTTCTGTATGTTATGTAGCTAGGATCCAAGGCCAGGGGACAATGCTACCCTCCTTCAGGGGAGACTCCCCACTTCAATTAACCCAAGGGAGACAATCCCTCACCAGTGTGCCCAGAGGCTAACCTAATAGGAATTATTTCTCACAGGTGTTCCTGGAGGCATGCCTCTTGGATGGTTCCAGATTCCATCAGGTTGGCAGGCAACACTAAGAGTCACAGGTGAGCAGGCTCAGGAGGAATACAAGGTGGCCTTGGTGTGCTGGGACCTTTCCCCATTTACACAGAGAGATGGGACCCTCAGGGGGAAACAGCAATATCATAACGCTCAGAGATAAGACTGACCACTTGATCAGAAGGTGCCCTGGAATAATCCTCTTGTACACTGTAAAGATTTGTCACGTGAATTGGTTTAATAAAACAGTGATTGGCCAGTAAAACAGCCAGGCAGAAAGTACAGGTGGGACAATTCAATCTAAGGATGATGGGAAGGAGAAGGGCAGAGTCTGGAGTCTCCAGCCAGATGCAGAGGGAGCAGGAGATGAACATGCCACTCTAATAAAGGTATTGCCACATGGCAGAGCGTAAATAAGGATTACAGGTTAACATAAAATTTAAGAGCTAATTATAAGCCTGAGCAATTGATTGAGCATTTATAATTCATATTCAGCCTTTGAATTGGTTATTTGGGACCTGGCAGTCTGGACAGGATACATCCATTTACAAGAAGGTCAAGGCTAAACTTGGGAATGGCCAACTGCCTATGTTTGCCCACCACGATAATCCTCTGGCTAAAGAAAGAAGGAAGACAGAACCTTAGGATGCTACCACACTGTTCTCAGATTGTTAGCTCCCTGAATAAGACAGTTTAAAGATTCAATTCCTGGTGTTTAACTTTGTATCAGGTGGCTCAGACCCAGCTATAAAACTTGTTGAAACTTCTTTCTTGTCCCTTCCACTGGGCCACATTTTCTTTGCCCTTTGGATCTCAGCTTCAAAACCACTGTTATCTGAGAAATTTTCTTGCTTCCTCCAAGTCTGGAGGAGACTAATACAGCTAGTCAGCTAGTCTAGTCAAAACCTAAATGAAGAACTTCAGCTTCAAGGAGAGACTCTTCCTCAAGGAACTAAGGTAGAGTCGACAGAGGAAGGCACTGGCATCCTCCTGTGACCTTCTGACCCACACATACTGTAGAGAACAAACAAGGAAAGGCACATGTCCTGCTGAATTACAAGGTCTTGAAGAGTGGCCCATACCCTGTTCATCTGTCCCCTGATCTCTGACACAGTGTCTGGCATGGAACAGATATGCAGGCAGTGTTTGTCACTGGAACCACTTTTAAGATGCCCCTCTGCTGCCCAGACAACACTGCCTGCATCTCCCTCCCTGGAGGCAGCGAGTAAACTTACTTTGGATGCTGTAGTAAATAGACCCAAACTGTGTTTCCAAACCGTGGTCATCCCACCTTCCAAAATGTCCTTCTATTTCTCAGGACTTGGAATCAAACTCCATTTGTGCCCTGCCATCTCACACGCCTCCCCAAGTGACCTGTTATCTTTAGAATGTGCTGGAAGTCACACGGACCTTTCCCGTTTGTTTCATCTTAGAAACATAGCCAAGCACACCACAGCTCGTTTTAGTTGGATTCTGGCAAGATGACTTCCTGTTCCCATTCAGTCAATCATCCCCCATCTTTGGCAGGAAGGAGAGCATGCAGTTCCGCATGTGCCAACCCCAACATATTTCTAATTTCATCATGGCTCGCTGTGTGCCGCCTCGGCCATAGGATTCTAAGATGATTTTTAAAAAAATGTGTGTGAGAGTATTTCACAACCAGGACTAGGAACTCACAGGCTAGGGAGCGCCGGGGTGACAGAAATAAGGCCAGAATTCTGTGTGGTGGTAGGAAAGAGGCCTTGCTATTGAGAGGTGTTGCCAGGGTCAAAGTGCTGGGACGCTGGGTACCACAGTGCTAAGTGATAAAAGGCATCCCTCTCCCCCTTCTCTTACTCTGTGTTAATTTCCCTCTTTTTTTCACAGTTCAATTCCATCCCTTACGGTTCTGTTCTCAGCTGGTTTCTGGTGTTCCACTCCATATACCAAACTGGTACCGTAGTAATCTGTTATTATTAATAAATGGCTCGATGGGCAGGATGCAAGCAAATTGTATCCATTGTGCCTGCAGTACTGTGCAAATTCCCTAGTCCTGAGAACTGCATCCATCAGCAGGTTGGTTTTGGTCTACAACCTTGGCCCCCAGTTTCCTGCTACAGTCATATGTTTCTCATCCTCTGAGAATTTCAGAGTTCTAGAGCTAAGATTTGGGTTCTAGGTATAGGTTTACTCTATCTCTGAGATGGGGAGAAAGAGCTTGTCATGCAAGCATGAGGACCTGAGTTCAGGTCCCCAGCACCCATGCAAAAAGATAATGCATAGCTGTAATCCCAGCATTGGAAATGCAGAGATAAGAGGACTCAGCCACAATGAATTGGCAAGCTCAGCTAGGCTTCTCTTGCATGAAACTGATGTTAGCATCTGGCCTATTGGGCTCTCTGTGCTGAGAAGTACCTTGTTGATTAAACAGATCGCCCATGTTATAGATTAGGAAATCGATACCCAGAGAGGCCGAGCCACTTTCCCTGAATTGCATTGCTAAGCAATGAAAAGCTAGGGTGAAGACTAAGAGTAGCTGGATGCAGACAAGAAAGAGGAACCATTTTTCTGACAATTTCTGCTTATTCTATTGTGTAGCCAAAAGTATCCTGGGATCTGCTCTGTCTTCTAAGGCTTGTCTCCCCCTGCCACCTGCCGCACCGCCCCCTCCCGCATCTGCATTTTCTGATCTGCTATTGAGGACAGATCTATCAGAAGGGGCTGGTCCTTTCTAACCATAGTGCTGGGCATCTCTTCTCCAGAGCTGTGACCTTGGAAGAATGCCACCCTTTCTTGACCTTGCTGTTCCATCTGGTTCCATGAGGATTATAGGGGAATTTTAACAGGATTGATAATGGATGGGCTCTCAGGGTAGAGAATTCAATAACCACAGAGCAAAGGAAGCAGCGTGATGTCTGTTGGCAGGAGAGCTTGGAAGGGACATTTGTCAGGCATCTGCCCAGAGGAGACCGTGGAGTGTTGGATATGGCCAGAGAGGGGTGCTCTTCCCTTGCCGCTCAGCCAGTCCTCAGTGAAGAGCCTACCCCAATACAGCAAGCGCTGGCAGCACAAACTGGGGCGTCTGTCTTTGAACTTCAGCGCCTCAGACTGGTCTGGCTGGTCAGGCCGCACCTTGACCTTGGGAAGATCTGATGCCAAGCCCCTGGAAGCCTATGCAACAGATGGCCTGTCTCATGGGACATCACACAGGGCAGCAAACTTTACCCTGCCTCAGCTACTAGCGGGGTAGGATGCTCAGCTTGCTTCTGCAGGGCGCGACTCCTTCCTGTGGCCTGCCTCTCATCCAACGGGAGCAGGCCAGGGCTGAGGGGGTTCCTAGCACTGCCCAAGGCAGGAGGTGGGCATCTGAAGCCTTGGCCTCCCTTCCTGCCTAGAGTTCTCTCCTCCCACTTTGTCCAGATGGTTTACCTATATCCACCACCACATTTCCGATGCCACTGCCTTGTGACTTCTGAGCCCCCCTCCTCTCCTTACCCCAGCATCTGCATTCTTCACTCTACCAGTCATGACAGGAATAGGTCCCCAGGGCTCTTTCCAGACCTTGGGTTGCAGAAAGGATTAACAAGAATTTTCCAAGTTCTCCTTCCTCAAAGAGACGACTTTGGGGCCGGACCCAGAATCAGAATCAGCATCTTTTTCCTTTTTTGATCTAACATTTATCAAGAGTTTACTACACTCTGGAAAATGTCAGGTTGCTTTATATCTTCACCCTCACTAGCTACAGAGAAACATATTCCGGCCTTTTCTCTTTTCTTTCTTTCTTTCTTTCTTTCTTTCTTTCTTTCTTTCTTTCTTTCTTCCTTTCTTTCTTTTTTATACCCCTACCCTGTTCTTATTTGTAGATGACCATGAACCAAAGAGTCAGAACATCCTGCTTGGCTCTGAGCCTTGAATGCAGGTCAGTTGCATATCAACTCCACCTTCTCATCCTTAGCTGGTCCTCCTGGATTTCTCTGTGACGCTGCTGGTCTAGCATCATAGCAAAATAGACAGGGCAGCTTAGGCACTCACCACTCATAGCTTCAGAGGCTGAGAATCGAGGGTCAAAGCTTTGGCTGGTTCAGCGAATGGTGGTGGCCCTCTTCCTGATTAGTACGGAGGGCCTTTTTACTGCCTGTGATGGCTAATCTTGATTATCAGCCTGACTGGATGTAGGAAAACTATGGGCATAAACCTCTGGGTGTGCTTATGAGGTCATTCCCAGGGAGGTCTAATGGAGGGGGGAAGGAAGACACCCCCTGAATGTGGGGGGGGGTGCTATTCCACGGTCTGGGGTCCTGGAGGAAAATGGAGATAGTGAGCTGAGCATCAACATCCCTCTCTCTCTGCTTCCTGACTGTGGAGGTCATGGGACCAGCTGTCTCAAGGTCCTCTCTGACAGACCGTCATCTCAAACTGTGAGCCAAAATGAGCATTAAGTGGCTTCTTATCAGGTATCTTGTCACAGTAATGAGAAGAGTGAGGGATCCTGTACATCAAATCTCTCTTTCTCTTCCTCCTTTCCTTCTTCCCCCTCTTTTATACAGTCACTATCCCATCCTGTGGGGCCCTATCCTTCGGGCCTTGTATAACTCTCCTAAATTTCCTGCCTAAAGCTGCATGCATCTCCAAATTCCAGCACGCTGGGGTTGGGACAGGCAGGGTGACTTCAGGATATGAGTGGGGACAGGCCACAACTGAACCCACAGTGCCGCAATTATGTGAAGGAGTCTCAGCAGCTGTTGTCTAAGAAGTTAAGGGGTGAAGGAGAAAGGTGGGCCTCCCTCCTCCTGATAGAAGACAGACCTGAGTCCACTGTCTGTATTGTCTTCTTAATACTTAAAATGAGTCCACCTACTCAGGCCACTCAAGCTCTCGGGTCCGCTTCCTGCCCTTAGAAGACTGACCATGACCGTAGCACGCTCCTCACAGGAGAAGAAGCTCTCACTTTGGGGAGGTCAGTGGTCTCTGGTTGGCATCTGGGGCAAATGAGAGTCAAAGAGCATTGGAGGAGTCCGGGTCCATGATCAGATGGTGGGCACCCATAATCCTTCAGTGGTGGGCACTCTGATGTCTGCAGAGAAAGCTGGACGAGTTGATGTTAGATTGCCCACTTTCCAGCTCACCTTAGAACCTGACCCCAGGGACCAGGGGACATGAGACCAGGTCACCACGGGAAGCATAGCTTGGAGGAGAACTTTCTGGTAGTCATTCTCCTCCGCAGTTTCCCAACCAGGGTGGAAACCCAAGGTTTAAATTGAAACCAACAATTAAAATGTTACTTAATCTTGATAACTGAGAGAAATCTGTTAGAGGGGCTGAGGCCTCTCAAGGTTTTCCTGTATGTGCACACGCATGTGCGTGTGTGTGTGTGTGTGTGTGTGTGTGTAGGCCCCAGGTAAATCTTGGGTGTCATTCCTCATGTGCCATCTACTTTGTTTTACAAGAAGAATTTCGTTATGTTTGAAGACAGGGTCTCCTGTTTCCCAGGCTGGCCACCGACTCTCCATACATAACTGAAGTCAACCTTGAAATCCTGAGCCTCCTGCCTCCACATCTCAAGTGCTGGGCTCACAGGTGCCCAGCACCACACCCAGTGCATGCTGTTCTGAAGAGGGGATCCAGGGCTTCGTGCCTGCTGGGCAAGCCACTGAACCAAAGGAGTCGGGTACCCTGCACCTGCCCAAGTAGCTCTCCTGGCTTGAAGCTCTCTAATTAGACCAGGCTAGCTCACCACAAAGCCCCCACAGTCCTCCTGTGGTCATCTACCCTGCACTGTGATAATGAGCATGTGACATCACATTGGATTTTTTACGTAGATCCCGGGGCTCAACAACTCCCCTCCCACCCGGGGCCTCCTGGCACAACACAGTGTTTGTCAAACAGAATGTTTGTAGTTGACCCTTCCCATAGGAGCACTCTGCATTCTTCTCTTCTTCTCATCTTTATTGTCTTGGTTTGTTTGTTGGTTTTGGATCATGCTTGGGGAAATTCAAAGTTGAGTTCACATAAAATTTAAATTTTAAACTCTATTGTATTATTATTAAGTGTGTGTATATGTGTGTGTGTGTATGCACACGTGTGTACCACGGCAAGCCCAGAAGGTACAAGGTCAGAGCACAATCTTAAAACTTCCCAGAGTCAGTTCCCAGCTTCCAAAGAGTCATCAATTCATGTCATCAGACTTACGCAGCCAGAGTTTTTACTCACAGAGGCATCTCGCCCACCCGAACGTAAAAGTGATGTGCAGATCTGTGGACAACATGGAGTAGGGTCAATGCAAGCAGCCTCCTGGATGAGGGCTGCCTTGTGTTCTGAGAAAAAGGGTCAACTGCTTCTCAGAACCAGGACATGCATGAGGATATTGGATACGGATTTACCTTGGACTGCATCTGCATGGCTCCCTTTGTTTTATAGATGGGAACACTGAGCACAGCAGGGAGTCCAGTGGGACCTGGAGAATTACAGAAAATGATCAGGATCGGAGCGGGGAGGGTTTTCGTGGAATTGAATTATTTATAAGCCAATCAAACGCCTGACCTGGAATTCAACTCAAAACTGCGAAGGTTTTGGGAAGAGGGCGACAGATTGGGTTCCTTGGCTTTTCCTCCTGGAGCTGTCAGGAAAACAGTTGGTTTCAGATCTGCCCAGATAATCAGTGAGGGACCCTCAGCAGGATAGCCTTGGCAAGCCCGACTGTTGCCAAAATCCTGCTTTGCTAAGGCCAGAGCTACTCACTAGCTTTTCCGGGGACCCACACTAGGATAGACAGTTGCCCACAAACTCCTCAGCTTTAACCCTATGCTGCTTGTGTTCCCCCCCTATGGGTAATTCTGGGCCTTCATCATGAAGGGGCAGCATCATCCAGAGACTAAAGCAGGCTGGTTCTCTTCAGTGAAGGGGTCAAGAATGTCCTCTCAGCCCTGGACTTTTATTGTGTCAGAAGGTCAGCCCAGAAATGCCGACTATCTCACTGTTTGTAGAACAGAAGCCCACAGATACTGGGTTCCGCCACCCCATGTGTGTGTGTGTGTGTGTGTGTGTGTGTGTGTGTGTGTGTAAATGGGCATTGTGCATATGCAGATAGAGGTCAGAGGTCAACTTAAGCTGTCATTATTCAAGTACTGTCTACTTTGTTTTTTGTTTTTTTTTTTTTGAGAAGGGGACCAGTGGACCGGCAATTAGACTAGGCTAGCTGTCCAGCCAGCCCACAAGACCCATCTACCTCCATCTGCTCTGCAGCGGGATTGTGAGCACAGGCCTCCAAGACTGACTTTTGAGTGGCTGCTGGGGATCAGAGCCTGGCAAACCTATTACTGACGAAGTCATTTCCCTAGTCTGCAGATCTGGGCTTCTGTGGAGTCCGCAGGAGCTGGAGACACTTAAGAACCTGGAGTTGACCATGCTAGGGCTATTATTCTTCCCTGCTCTGATAGTTCACGGGTGGACCAAGGGTACAGCCAAAGTCTGCAGCAGTTCTCAGACATGGGTGTTGCACACTGTCATTAGGGCTCCTGCAACTGGGACGCCTCTGCACTCTCCAGGACTTTGTCTTTGGGGACAGATATTTCTCTATCCCTGCTCTGCTCTTCTTTGACCCCCATAACTCAGCAGCTCTTTATTAAGCAGAGACAGGCAAAGGCCAGCACTGTCTACCGATTAGATACATTAACACTTCAGCAGGTGGGGTCCAGCTTAGCCTGGGACACGCTGGGAAGTGCAGCTGTAAATGACCTGATAGCTGACACTCGAGGATGACACTCCCTCAGGGAGGGAGAAGGAGCTCTCAGGCCAAATAGCAGTGCACATATCTGTCACATGTCAGAAGACATAGTGCCATGCTGTGGTGGTTATGGGTCCCTTGCTCATCATAACGGGAACAGTAATCGTGGTCAACACGGAATAACTCTTGCCTGTATTCTGAGTACTCTGCTAAGTACCTTACGTGTGCGGTGCAATTTAATCTTCATAGCAGGTGGACAGATGGGACAGTCTGGGGAGGATAGAGAGACACGTGTGGCAGGAGCCTTAGTGGGAAAAGCTGGAAACGTGACTGGTTGAATCCCACCCCCCACTGCCCTGAGACCCTCAGAAGCTAAGCATTCAAGCATAAGTGGGAGGGAGGTCACCTGTCACTAGTGTGATCTCAATCTGTCTTAGCGACTTTGACCTCTGCTGTGTGGGTCATTGGTCTGCAGAACCATAGTGAGGCTGGGACTTTCTAGGAGACAAGTGTAACAGCAAAACCAGGAAGGGCCTCTGTTATTTGATACATGGCACTGCTTTTTCCCTGAAGTCTCTTGTGAACTTGACAATCCTCCCGTGAGTTATTCAGCATCAGAACCTGTGGCGGCGTGAAAGAAGGTGGCCCCCATCAGGAGAGGCACTATTAGGAGGTGTGACCCTGTTGGAGTGAGGAAGTGTGTCACTGTGAGGGCAGGCTTTCAGGTCTCACCTTTGCTCAAGCGACACCCAGCACACAGTCACTTCTGCTGCCTGTGGATCAAGATGTAGAACTACCATGTCTGCCCGTGCACCACCATGCTTTCCGTCATGATGATAATGGATTAAATCTCTGAAACTATAAACCAGCCCCATTAAATGTTTTCTTTATAAGAGTTGCTGTGGTCATGGTGTCTCTTCACAGCAACAGAAACCCTAGCTAAGACAGTACATTCCTTTCTTACAAGTTCAAAGACCACCATCATCAAACAACAACAAAACAACAAACTAACAAAACAAAACAAAAAAGTAATGAACTAAAACCAGGAATCTTAGAAAGTTCACAGCTTTTAACTAGTGAGCTGTCCATCAATCAAATCTAATGGTCGTAGGAGGCAGAATGGAAGTTTAGAGCTGGGACAGAGACATCTGGGAGTCTCGTAGTGCTCCGTGATACAGCTGACCAGGCAGCCTGTGATGGTGGAGGGCTGGGGTCTCTCTCTTTACACCAAATGGCAAGATGGCTTCTCAGGGATGAGGTACTGAGAGGATGACATTGCCCTTCTGCCCATGGTGCCATTAAGCTTACTCCAGGGTCTCTCTGTGGTCAGCCCTATTGTAAGGAGGCCGCTTGTTCATTTCCCAGATGCCCAGACTCC